>NC_138146.1:20947623-21240123 GCF_964199315.1 Orbicella franksi | reverse complement strand
TGTTTTCCTCGGACGGGCACTATGGGCTGATAGTGTCTCTCCGCGGATGAACACTATCGCGTCACGTGATCAATTTAAACCAATAAGAATGGGAGAAAATTTAGTGGTGAACTATAATCGGGAATATTCGCTATTCGTGTTTTCCAGACACCTGGCTGGTTGAGTGAAAAAGGCCTTCTGCAAATACTGCGATCGAATGATCGACATTTCAAACATGGGAGAGTCTGCGTTGAAATCGCACATGAAAAATGAAAGGCAACAGTAGAATTGGAGGTGCACAGCCAGTGACATTATCCTCATTCGGTTTTGTATCATGTGGAAATGTATTTTGCAGTGATCTGTGGAGAAAATGTGATAATCGTGCCTGTGGAAACGGACTCCTTGAACATTGTTAAAAGTCCTTGAAAAGTCCGGGAAAAGTCCTTGAATAAAAGGTCATCAAACTTGTATGAACCATGACAAATGAGGTGATTACGCGGTTGGTGACCTAACGGCAAAGCATTGAGCCTAATCATTGACCTGGTTCAGTGTGTCTTATGGAGGAAATTTGTACTTCCGCAGTGCTTCTCTGTACCCAAGTGTAGAATTGAGTACATACATGCCGGCTGTATCAGACTCATCATTTAATACCAAACATTGTTTTTACATCTATTCCTCAGAGCCCTGGAGGTCAAGCTGCTCCAAGAGCAAGAGGAACAAAAGAGCAAAGCAGCGCAGTAAGTCATTCTTTCCAGCTCTTCTACACCTGAGTCGTTGTTTCATTTTGAAAGCTGCACAGTTCTCAGTAATTCTTCATGTGAGCCGGGAAGGAATTCATCGTCTTTGTTAACCAATTTGTTTCTTTTGCAGATCCGCTGGGTCTAAAATATATCTCCTGTTAGCGGAGCAGCGCCATAGAAGAGAGTTAGAGGTACATGTTTCTGTTGTGTGATACATAGTCTTGGAATTTGCACCTATGTGGTCAAGGCTTTTTCTACTCTCACGGTAATTTTCTGTGACATTTGTTAGGATTTGGAGCGTGAAATGCAGCTCGATCTAGCCCACCAGCTGGAACAAGTTAATAAAGAAATGGACGAAATGCTGATGGTCGACTTGCAGGTTTGATCAGTTGTTTACAGTTCTCTTTTCCCTGATGTCGATTTCACCAAAGCATTTTTTTTTTTTTTTTTTTGCCTCTTTCATTGACTGTATTATGTTAATCGCATCAAAATACAAGTGACTGGAAATTGCTGCTATAGTGGATTAGTCTCTGTATTATTCTCCAACCACAACAACGTAACTTTTTGTAAAGACATTTGTGGCATTTTGTCATGTTTATTTAACAGCTTTTTCCAACATGCCAACATTGTACATGGTTACAGCACCAGAAAACCAGGGCCTCCCTTCTTCCCGCTTCCTGGAGCGAGAGAGCAACTGACTGAGTCTTTCTCTCGCTCCACGGGGCGGGAAAAAGAGAGATCCTGGGAACGAGGTTCACAGTGCTAGCTATGCATCCACACAAACTTTATAAAACCACGCCCAATGACAAATATAGGAAAACAGACGATTTCTTCATGGTAATAGATCCTTGAAAAGAATTTTCAATCCATTTTAAAGAACTTAGCTTTTTTTTTTTTTTTTTAAAACAGTTAGACATTGTTCACGGTCAGACCAATATTTTCTTTACTGAAACTAAACTGTAAATTCTTCTTTTAGTTCTGTCTCCTATCTTACAAATAAACATCAACAGGCTGGATGCCAACTTGAAAACCTAACGGTTTAGTTAGCCTCCAGTCTCTCTGAAAGCAACTGAGTTCTATATATATGGGTTATTGACCAAGTATGAGGTCAAGATAGCTGGATATGGGCCAAGTTCTTTTTTTGCGTGTTTATGGACCGAGACGGAGTCGAGGTCCATAAACACGCAAAAAAAGAACGAGGCCAATATCCAGCCATCTTGGCCGAACAAGCTTGGTCAATAAAGGATTTATTACATGGCTTTCGGGGAAATTTTTCTTGCGGGACACGGCGGGTAGTCCCGAGCGGGCAAGATAGCTCCATCTTGCCCGCTCGGGTAGCCAATCACAGCGCAGGATTTCATTCATCTTGCCCGCTCACGGAGCTAGCCATATAATAAACCTAATTAAAGTACGGTGCCAAACCTAAATGTGCTTTCATTTTATTTTATTTTCAGGAGGAAGAAAAGAAGTTTATTGCCACCTTAGTTGAGAATAGTGCAGCTACAGAAGAAGAACTGCTTCAGACAATTAAGAATTCTGCATCAGGTGAGAATACGTGTTTCCAGTATGTGTGATGTTAATCTCTGTGGAAGAACTTTGTTGTCAGTCAAGGCGTTTTAGGGGGTTTATGGGGAAATGATCTGGCTGCAGCTCATTCTAGTAACCTGTCTGTAGACGAGGGTAATGAAAAGATCATGATAGTAATTATCCAAAGCTTTCTGCGGTAAATGAAAATAGAGGCATTTATTTTGCATACAAGCTGCATGTAGTATACGATGTTATACCGCTCTGTTTTTTAACTTACCATGAGAAGAATTGTCAAATACATGTCCAGTCCGTCTTAAGAATAGTTACTTAAGACACCAATTACGGTTACAGAGGAGACTAGGTGGTCTAGCAGCTAGTAACAGACATCAGCCATATGAAGAAACACAATTTCGCAAACTTAACTCAACTTAACATCCCCATTAGTACGCTGACTAGCTGAAGATTAACCTTAGCGCAGGTCTTCCCAAGAGTTGATCTCTGATTACCACTCCAGCTAATTGAACCCGTGTAATTTTCTTTTTCAAGTCCATCTCGATTCCTTGACCACTCAGCTACGTTTTCTCCTGCTATCTTGACATGTACGTTAGCCTCGCTTTCAGATAGCCATAAAGTGTCTAATGATCTTTATCGTCTTTTGTTTCTTATCAGAGGTGGGAATGGACTCTAAGCTAACCAAGAGCATCGCTAAAGATGTTCGTAAACGAGTGAGAAGTGCACGAACTCCAGCTCCTGACGCGTGACCTGTGACTTGACTCGTGTGTTGACCTGTGACCTTTATTGTAACCTGCAGGATACGCGGTTTTGCGGCGTTATACATTGCATGGGAAATATTGCATGAAATTCATACCACATTGCCTGATTCTTCAAGCATGCGCACATACAAAAAAAAAACAGTCTTGCTAACTGCTGTTATGATATTGAAGGGAACCTCTTAATACGCACCAGTTGGCCTCGGAATGTTCATCAAGGATAACTTCATTACGCTGGCGAGCTTTTGGGTTGCACATATTTAATATCAATAAGTTAAAATTGTACAGAGGAGGAGAAGCCAGGCCTCGAGTGTGTGGAATTAGAGTGAATATCCATCCCACTACTCTATGTAGATATTTATTCTCATTTGAATCCAAAAACTGTTATTTCAGTATTAAGTTGGGATTAACTCGTGTACTTATGCATTATCGTTTTCATTAAACAAGAGAGTGAATGTTTTGTGTTGTTAGTTGTTTTAGTTGTTTCCATATTTTTGTATAAATGTAGAAAATAGTTGACACTCGGTTTCTTTGTTTGACGTCATGTGACCTCGAAGTAGGTTTTGAGAGAGCGCGCGCTGTTCGGGAAAAATTCCTGTTACCGTAAACTGCCTCTCATAAGACTTGGGCCTATACAACTTCGTAAGGGGTTTGGATGGGCTTATAAACGGTAGGGCTTATGTCCGGAAAGGGTTATAAGCGGAATTCAAAAGACTTTTGCGAAACGAACTACATAAATGTTCAATACGTTTTTCACATAGTTGTTCTTAGTTAGAGGAGGGCTTATATACGGGGGTGGGAGTATATTCGGAAGTAATATTTTGTTTACAGATGGACGGGCCTATAACTAGTGGGGCTTATAAGCGGGAGGGCTTATAAGCGGCAGTTTATGGTATATAGCAAGGCTGGTTATTGATTGAGTATCCATGTTTATAGAGGTGCGATCCAAAACATAATAAACAAATAGAGAAAGATATAATGATAGTTTTGAGCTCGATAAGTGAAATGTAAAAAAAAAAAAAAACAAATTCAGTTGACACGAGCATGGGACAAAATATAAATCCGTTATCTCACGTTCATAACAAGTGAATTTACATGATCCAAAACTCCTAGAAAGGTAAAGCGTCAGAGTAGTTTACCCAATTTTAGCAAAGTAATAGACAGACAGACAACCTTTAGGAGTGGCGAATGGTCCTTCAAAAACCATGGGTCTCGAAAAATTTTCGACGAATTTGACGTGTCTCGCAGTCTCGTTTTTTAGCGCTAATATGTCCGTCTCGCAGTCTCGATTTTTTTTCACGGCTAAGGAAGTCGCCAAGTACCGATTTGTTTATTTTTTTTTATAAAGTTAAACGAGATCACAACATCTTAGGACCTGAACGTCTTTAAAACACTATAAAGTCTCGGTCTCGCAATAAAAGAAATCAAAATGTCTCGGGCTCGCAAAGAAAAACGCTAATCTCGTCTCGCAAAGTCTCGCATTTACCATTCGCCAACCCTAACCTTTATTTGACCACGATTAAAGTTAAAGATCAGCAGCTTCTGCGGTCATGCAAAAACATAATCTTTTCGCTGCTGACATAGAGAAAGACACTGATAGTTTTGAGCTCCATAAGAGCAAATTCAGATGACACGGGCAAGGGACAAAAATTAAATTCTTTGTGTCATGTCCGTGACAACTGGATTTACATGATCCAAAACTTCAAGAAAAGAAGCAACAGCGTCAAAGTGGTTTACCCAGTTTGAACAAAGTAAAAAATCTGTTTGCTGTTGACACAGGGGAAAAGATAGTAATAGTAATGGTTTTGAGCTCGATATTTGAAATTCATAGAGGTTGTTGAGAGTTGAGATCAACCGCAACCAGTTTGGGTTGATACGATTCTTTTTTTTTCTCGATGGAACACTTTTCCAACCGTTTTCGGTTGAAACGCGGTAACTCCTGGGAATAGTCCTTACGCAAGTTACAACCACGCGAAATAATCACGCAAGTGCTTTACAAACCGTTTCAACCCGGTTTGAGGCCAGTCGAAAAATGTTTATCTACCAAACCACAGGTCACGCAAGCGTAATATATGACGGTTTGTATGAAGAGCTGTGGCTGAAATATAAGAGTTTGTATGGAGATCAGGAGTTGACATTAAATTCGTTGTCTCTTATTGTTGTTTCTTGTCTCTTATTATAACACCGTAAGACAAATTTTTCAAAATTCGCTCAAATCTCGTTTACAAGACTCTCCAGGATGAGAAAAAATGACACCATTGAATGTTCAAGAGTCTTTATTCGGTAAATTACCCACACATTGAACGAATTTAATGTCAACTCCTGGATCTCCACACGAACTCTTATATCTTAGCCACAGTTCTCCATACAAACTCTTATATTACGCTTGAGTGACCTGTGACCAAACCAACCGAAAACGGCTTTTCCCCTGTAGAACACGAAAAAACCCAACCAACCTAACCAGCCAGAAACGCTTGATCCCAATAGAACACGAACATAACATAATGCCTAGCTTGTCAACAAACCATTTCAACCAGCCACAAGGTTGTTTCCAACGAAGCATGTACGCTTCAATTTCAAAGAAAAAAGAACATGGGAAGATTTCCGGCTTTCCTTAATGACGGCGAAGCAAATTCACCTAGATGAAAGAACAAAAAGACAGCTCAGTTCGGTTGGAAAAGCACAAATGATGAAAGCAAAAAGTAAAAGCGGTCAAAAAACCACAATTGTAAATTACTATCAGGATTCATATTTCTGTCTTAACAAACAATCACGAATTATTGCACTCGTTCTCTGAACAAACCACTTGTCCCTCGCTAACTGAAGAACTTTTGACGCCATAAACGATCTACGTGTTAGTTTTGCACGCGCGCGGACCTGTAAACCACCGGTAGGGAGACTGGTACCGATCCAACTAGAAACAAAGATGGCGGCCTCCATGCTTAGTCAAAGTAATGTTTGACATTTTATTCAATGACTTTGTCCTACTTTCAGTCTTTTTACAACTGAAATTACTATCCTGTTTGTTTTCTTCTTTTACAGAGCAAAAGCCTCCCCCAGGACAAAACCCAGATGAATGGACGCTAAGAGAAAAACTAACTTTAGCTTCGTCTGTGGTCCGAAGTGGCGATCAAAACTGGTGAGTAACATGGATTTTTAAGCATAACGACAGATAATTGAGAAGAATTATTCCACAAAAGATGTGCTTTTTATGAGGATCGGTGTTTTTTTGTTGGCCAAACTTAAGCTTAGCTTAGAAACAATCTGTTTTGAAGGTGATAGCTTCAATATTCATGACGACAAAATAGAAAAGAAATCGTGGTTCTGTGATTCTTTCAAGACATTGCGTTATCCTTCCAGGGTGTCTGTGAGTCGTACGATTAAACCAGTGCTTGAAACAGGATGTTGTGCGAAACCTAGACCACCCGACTTCTTTTCACAAAAGGTAATAGGCTAACTCTGTATGCATGTGACGCCATGTTGAACAAAACAGGTGAGGTTTTTGTGCTTGTGTTGTGGATAATATAAAGATTCAGCCAACCCTAAAAGTGGAGTTCCTGTGCTGGGTTGTTAAAAGCCTGATTAAGCTAACCCAGGATAAGTGAGAAATATTTTGATTTGAGTTTTGTACCTTTGTGGGGAGATTTTCTGTTTATATTGGGTAGTTCCAGAAAATATCCATACCTCCCCCACGGAAGGGATTTTTGTCCAAGACCCCCCCCCCCCCACCCCTCTGGAAACCCCAATTAAACTTGATACATTCCTTTAAATTTTTTGGTCTTAAAGAACTCCCCACCCCCCAGGAAATTCCAATCCCTTCTGTGGGGGGGAGTGTGGATATTTTCTGGCACTGCACAATGTTTGACCTTCTGTTTTGAGTTTGAATAATCTCAAAATACACCAAACATAAGCAGTGAAAAACATGTCTATACAAGAAAAATTTATATTTTGATTAACTTTGAATCCTCGGTTAGCGTGAACCAGCTTCCGAACAGTCCCGCCCTGTTTACAACAAGTTAACCTGACATGAGCCCGCAATCCAATCGAAAACCAGCACTTGGTCAGTGGTAAACTTAAAAAACCCGTGTGACCTCAATGAGTGCTAAATTTGAGCCTGCAATATGGTCACATGATACTGGTCAGCAGATTCCTTGTTTTGACAGGTGTCAATTGACCATAACATGGATGTCCAATATATCAAAAAGGGACACAATAAACCAACACTGCATGTCTCTGTCAACCTATTAGCTGGAGTATGGCTGCCATCTTACACTACTCCGCCATTGCCGCCATATCCGCCACTGCCACCACTGCCATTGTGCATACGTGCCCACGAGCAGCACTGCTAGCCATGATAACCACGAGTAAATCAATTCATGGGTTTCCTTTTCTTTCCCGTATGAGTATGGGGCACTTCTTGGCTGCCACTTGGGCCGCTGGAGCTCTGCTATTAAAAAAATGGTGCCTGTTCACTCTTAGCCATTCAATGAACATGTTTCGTCTAGAAACACTATCTCTTCCCTCTTAGACTGCTTACAGCTGTCTCTTTTCTCTTTGCGTCTAATTAATGTTTATCTGTGTAAATGCAAAGGCAACAGTTGGTATGGCTGAGAAGGGATTGGTATGAGACTTTTCATGTCACGAGTTTCGCACTCTTGCCTCATCCCAATCAAAATTCTTAAGCAACTCACCCATACTTTCTGCCTGACTTCTAAGGAAAAGCAGACTGCAAGCATTCTCAGGAATTTCGTTAGAGACCTTAAGCAACAAGACGGGAGAAGGCGTTGGCGACGGCACATCCGCGTAAAGGCTGGGGCGAGACCGGCATCACATTCCACTCGCCTGAGCATGTTAAGCAACACTGAAACAGCAACTTCGAATGGTTCTACAGCAAGAATCTCACAGCACATCAATTTGTCATGCTCTTCGGTCCAGTACACTTTAGAGCTGTTGAATTATCACAATAAAACACATTTCAAGCTGCTTGTCTTAACTTTCTCATTCAAAGCATTTCAGTTAAGAGAGGATGAAGAGGAGTGGAAGTTTTGGCGGGAATTTTTTAGTTTCAGTTTTAGAAATGATTTCTGGTGGCTGAAAGAGTTTAAAAGACGTTTAATGTAAACAATAAGGTGCATTTATTTTTTGGTAAGTTGTCCCAGTTTCGCTGTTTATACTGAAAAGATCATTTTACCTTCTCATCATCTAACTTAGAAATAGAAATGTAAATATATAAGTAATAAGAGAGAGAGAGAGAGAGATCAGCATAAACAAATGGCGAGCATATCTAATTGGATCAGTGATAACCAGATTACTGAAGATATAAATGCAATAGATCTTACCAAATGGATTTCTTTGAGCTTGTGTTATTCTGTGAATTTGCTGACTGGCGGCTCGTGCTAGCACATGTTTCTGCTTCAGGGATGTTCATTGTAGAATTTCTCCTCAAAAAACTTTAACAGTAAACACCAGAAAGGTACTTATTTGTGTGTCGTAAGAAAAAATATGGTAAATCAAAGAAAAGGACCCAAAACTTTGCAATGAACTATCACGTTGTCTGCACTACATCAAAACAGTGAATGTGGCATCGCCAACGTCAGGACAATTCAGATTGCAATCAGCTTTTCAGGTTCTGTGCATGACTGGGACAGAAAATAAACTTCTGGTATGCCGTCAGTGTGGGTCCCATCCTGGTGCTTAAGGTCTCTATTAAAGGCTAGGAATCTGACAACTTGACCAGCCGTGAGGATGATATTGCCCACTTGGTTTGACCATCTAGAGGAAAAATTTTGTTATAAAGAAGTTCACTTCAAAAGGTTTTGCCTGCCTGTAAAAACCAGTTGCCCTCCTTCTGAAAATAATAATGAAAACCCCTGAGTCTACCTCCTGGTATCCAAGACATCATGTTGGATTGTAAAAAGATTTTGACATTTTTAGGATAATAATAATGTAACTCTGCATGTTAATTTAACACTAAATCAGTGTTTCATTAAATTTCCATATACAGTTGATTAAGGACAGTCTCTGCCTTGTATGAAGTTTCAACTATCTTCTCAGTGTAGATGTTGTTTCCCAAGTTTTGTTATCCTGGGGATTCCTAGTGTTGAAACTTTAAAGTCACTCATGCAAGGTGTTTTTTTTTTAAGTTCTTAGTTGTAGAACATTACAGAACTGATATAACAGAACATTTTTTTTCTCCATAGAACTGTGCTTCACACTACTCTGAAATGCTTGAAAAAGTTAACACACCAAAGTAAGGATCAGTATTGTCTGATCATTAGTGTGTATATTTAAGTCTTGTCATATTAACCTTACTCTAATTCCCCGTGATGTTGTGGTTCAAATGTTCCAAGGAAAAGTAACCCATTTTTATAGCATAAACAGGATAAGTATTTACAAACTGTGGCTACATACACAATTGTATTAATCTGTTTGATCTTTGGAGTGAGGTCAACATGTCTTGCTAAGCTTATACTGTGCTTGGATGTATCTAAAAAGGGTTGTGTGCAGATTCAAATCTGGGAATCCATGTAAACAGCTATTAAGAAAGTAATAACCCCTCTGGCAGTGAGAATGATTAATATACAAGTTCATAATTTTATGTTAGCTGGTTGGCATTTAAGTCAACCCTGTTAGGGTTGCTAATGTTCCTCAATGAGCAACAAGCTGGCAAGGAGCTCATGCATTGCCAACTGTTAGTGGCCGTTACTAGCTTTGCTAGCTGTCTGACTTATTTATTGCTGTTATCCATGTAACTGTGTGTCTGGTTAATTGCAGGAGAAAAAGGACTAATGAAGGAGGTGGAACAGGTAAGGTTTTTAAACATGACAACATGATTTATAATAATCTGTGTGAAGAGGGGACAAGTTCATTTAAAATGATGTATTTTTTATTATTTAAAGTACAGTATTTATGAGCTGGAAGAAGTATAAATAGTGCAAAATTAGTATAGTTGATTATTTTCAGTTTTGCAAGTTACTTTTATTTTTATGTTTTATTTCATTTAACATAGAAACACCTGGAGATCAAATTGTCAGAAAATTGACATTTGAGCGGATTGAGGAATTAAAGAAGTCTATCAGGAATGATCAGCTTACCTACAAGTAAGGAATGCAAAATAATGATTAATAATGCATGTTTTAGCACGATTAGAACCGGGAACAATCTGAGAATGTTTGATCATAACCAAGACTGGCCAAGAAATTGGTCACTATTATTAGCTCATTGCAGTTAAAAATGAGTCTCTTTTCCAAGTAGTTGGTATCGCCGACTGATTTGCATTATTCTACCACATCTTCCAAACTTACAAGTAGCATAATATTTGCTATCATTAAAAGTGATGTCGTTTGACACATTCTCAGCAACAAAACTAATTTTAGCAGTATGCTGGGAGTGTTTTAATCTAGTTAAATGCCTCACAGTTTAGCTCCCATTAGTCATCTATGGCTGAATGTTGTAGTGTCTAATCAGTGTGTAGAGGGTCACAAGTTCAAGTCCCATTGGGAGCACTTGGAAAAGATTTTTTGCATAGCTTGTGTGACTAAGTTTCATCTTTCTCATAACTTGTCAGTGCATTTAACATTTTCTTCTTAGATATCAGTTTTTCTTCAATGTGAAGCACATTTACAAACAGATTTAGCCAGTTTGTTAGTTTAACCACAAAACTTAACCGTTGCTCTCAGGAAGCTAAAGGACAGAATAGAAGATGTCCGAAGTGGAAAACTAGATCATCAACTTCCAGCTTTATGGGATGAAATTAAAATGTAAGTGGATACTTAATATTTTGTTTCCCATACTAAGGTTTTCAGGATATTGTTATAAATAGATGCCAACAAAAAGGAAAAATCATGAACTAACAGATGATATTAATGAAACTGCAGATTTCCTTCAAACTAACAACTGTATATAGAAGTCACTAGGAAAAAATAGTCTTTCAGGTTTGAAACTGAGTTATGTTTGAGATAAAAAAAGAACAACCACTTTAGTATGACTTGTCTTTGGAGAGTTTTTAATACAGTTTCATCTATTTGTGCTTAGAAGGAAAAAGATGAGGCCACCACCTGTACCTCAACAAGAGGGAGATGGATCTGCACCTATTACACCCACCACGCCCACCACACCAATCACCCCTACCACACCAGGTGGTCAACCAGGGATACAGTCAGGTATATGCATTCTGCAAATTCTTCCTTTCTATATGACCAGCTGGAATGTACCAATGTTATCATCCTTTTCAGGTACTCCTAAACCACAAGGAAGTCAGCCAATGTCTTCTCCTCATAAAGGAAAGCAGTTGAGAGTTCCTAAACCAACAAAAAAGTATGAAAATTATTGTTGTCAATGTAGAATGCGTTAAAAATAACAATTAACTTTATGCTCACACATGTGGTACATGTAAGTTTTCATTTGTGATAACTGCCAAGATTAAATTAGACATTTGTGGTTTAATCTTATGTGTATACTTAGAGACCTCTGACTCTTCATTATTCCTCAAGATTCTGTCTGATAACTGAGCAGACCTTGTGCCAAGTTACTCTTTCAACTTGTGGACATTCTGTTTAA
The DNA here is from genome assembly GCF_964199315.1 of Orbicella franksi. NCBI lineage: Eukaryota > Metazoa > Cnidaria > Anthozoa > Scleractinia > Merulinidae > Orbicella > Orbicella franksi. The sequence continues at coordinate 21,228,548 of NC_138146.1, read as the reverse complement.
CCACCCGTCTACTCACACTGGGCATTCCATTGAGTTTAAAAGTAGTGAGACATGTTTGTAAATCTTGACTTTGTTATTTGGGAGTACATGTTTTATTTGTGTATTTCTGAAGTGTTAGATTTAGTTATTCAAAAAATTAGTGATCTTTTGATTTCAATGAACAAGTAACATATTGGTTGTTTTGGAGGTTTCATGCACATCAGTCAAGGTATTCCATATGGCTCACTTACCAGTATATACTATAGATCTACTCAACAATTTCTTACTTGTCACTTAAAGAAGATGACTCACAAGGACTGCCAAAATGTTGAATCATTTTTCAAACATTACTTCCTGCAGATTTCAGAACTATCAACAACAGCTTCAGCAGCGACATGGTCACTCTTCCCAGTCCTCACCCTTGAGCCAGACACCAGAGGGACTGGCCTCTGCTTCCAACCAATCCCCTGTGGATGGAGCAGCTTTTTCACCTGGGCTTGGGGGAGGACCACTTGGTGGACTGGGACAAAGTGGAACATTTTCAGGTGGAGCTCAGGTAAAAATAGAATTCATATCTTTTGGATATCTCATCCTTGACTGAAGTAAACAAATTTTAAGTTTGACTATGTACGCTCATTCTTGACCTTGGTGTGTAAATAAACGAACAATTATTCTTGTCACAAGGTCTGAAAAAATTTTGTAAACGAAGCTTTCGACTGTATTGCACAGTCTTCATCAGCAATTAAAGTGAGCCCACGTTGTCACGTGATTAAACAATTTGCATTCACATGACAACGTGGGCTCACTTTAATCACTGATGAAGACTGTGCAATACAGTTGAAAGCTTCGTTTACAAAATTTTTTCAGACCTTGTGACAAGAATAATTGTTCATTTAAATTTTAAGTTGTTTTTAAGAAGTACATGTAACAGTGGGTTTTGCCTGATATGTACTTGCTCTGGATTGGATTATGGTGCATTGAAAGTTAAAGAAGCTATGTTAATAATGGTACATTGAGGAAAATTTCATCCATGTCCAATGCAAGTACTGCGACTACATTCCTTTCAAAAAGAAAAAATTGATTCGTACGAATTGGGCAAAAGGAAAATTCTTTTCATGACCTGACAAGTAGAGTTGTAGATGTGACAATTACATATTATTTGTGACAATGGCCTATTCAAGGTTTGTGGGTTTGATCGATTCTTACAGTTGGATAATTTTAATCATAAGCTGATAAGTACATGATTGTAGAGTTGCTGATCCAACAATCTCTGGAAGCATGTTTATGGAAAAGAACATAGTGGGAGCCAGACAGTTGAAGTTTTTTCTGTTTTTAGTATGAATTTAACCTATCCCTTTTCTTGGCTGCCATTTCCTTGACCATGGTGGTGGCCAACTAATAAGCTCTTGCTACATGTGCCACTGCTTACAAACAAATTTTATTTGTGGCTCTATATTTGTTAACTTTTTACTATTTTTATAAACTTTACCTATAAATTGTATTTAAAATGCCAAGTATTGTGTAAATAAAAGAAATGAATTGAATTGAATTGACTTTCTGGTGTAATGTTCACCACATGGTAGAGAAAGCAGGAAATTTATCGCAGTTTTGACCATGATTTGTCTTGCAGCTTTCTAAAGGAGAACCAATGGATATAGACCTGGGAGGTACTTTACCACCTAGCTCCCAAGGAGAAATGGTGCCACCACTGGCATCACCTAGGAGAACGGATCATGTTCCTCAAAGTCCTGTACGGCAACCCAGCAGCACATCACAAGCAGCAACAGCTAGTTCACAGGGTTCAAACGAATCTGCCTTAGTGTCGTTGCTTTCACAGCGATCCACAAAAGACAGTAAACAGATGAGAAGGCCCAGTAGTAATGATCAGGAGATGTCTTCAATTAAGGTAACTCACATCAAAAGCTTTTTCTCTACTGTTTCATATATCCTGCATGGTAAGAAATTAAGCGTTTCATAAAGCCAGAAAGAGTAAGGTACATGTAAATATTTCTCTTATGGAGCCAATTCCTTTTCAGGAGCAGGAGCGTCGTTCCTCTTTAAATAGTCAGACTTCTCAGTCTGTCTCTCCCAGTACTCCTCCACACTCTACAGCATCCCATAATACCCAAAGTGCTGGCCAGACACCAAACTCCCAAAATTCTGATGGAAAGCATTTTTTAGGTGAGAGCTTTTGATCATGCACTCACTTACTGCATCCTTACTTTTGTTTACAAATACCTTATCTACCACATGGTCATTCATTTGGTTGACGATTCAATAGCACACCTAGAGAAAATCAGGCTTGCAGCTGGGAAGATGAGCAGTAAAGTATAGTTGTATTGATGGTGGAATGACAATGCCGTTGAATTTGTCAACAAAACATTTTCACACACTAGTGTCTTTCATCCCTAGTGGTAGTTTCAGTAGACTGGTGCTCAGTAACCCAAACTCCAGATGAAGTGTTCCATGCTGGAATGTAACCTTGTAATGGACTGTAATTCCTTGGGGGAGTAGAAATACTCCTAGTCACTTTAGAGTACTGAAACTGGAGATAACTGCTAGCCTGATGGGCCACTAGACTTGAACACAGACCTGATATCTTTTATTGTAGATTTTCTGGAAGAGTCACGAAGTGTTTCATGCAAATCCTGCAGATTTAGAGCATTTTTCACATTGCAGACGTTTGACATTATTGACATTGTTTGTTGTTTAGGGGTAACTCCCTCCATGGAGTCCAAAAAACTGGACTCCATGAGGGAGAGACAAGGAAGCACACCACAAACCGCAGCACCATCAGTCAGCGCACCTACACTTTCTAAACTCCTGGCTGACACACCCACTGTAACATCATCTTCTGTGAACTCTATATCTTCACATGGAGGAGCACTAACTAAGGTATTTTGTAGATATTAGAGTGGTCTTCAAAGGGTAGTATAAAAGGTAACTTATAAAAGTAACTGCAAAGTCATTTACTAGAGTTGCAAGTATCACCATGACTCGCAATGCATGCAAAGAGCTACAGAAGACAATCTTGCATACATATTGTAGTCTAGGATGTTTGAGAAAAAGAAAACATTTCAGTGTTCTATCAAATTATAATTACGTAGCATTTTCTATAGAATGCTTGTAGGTTTATACTGAAACTCATTAGAAACACAGGGGAAATCTTTTCTTCTTGTTTAAGAAACAACTGTGTGAAAATGAAAGGAAAGTCACACTTTAGTTCAATTAACAAAATGTAAACTAAAAGTTTCTCTTTTTTTGTTTTCCAGGCTCCAGGAGGGGTGGAGTCATCAATGTTGGTTGATTCTGCCCCCGGGACACCAGTGGAAAGTTCTGTTTCTGTGATTGGTGGTGCCGGGGGCTCTGCAGGAGGTACAGTTACATGTACATTATTATAGTGCTACACATTGACACTCACAAGCAGCTGTTTTAGTAGAGCCTGTTTGTTGTTATCATATTTTTTGGTGACGTGATACAAGTGGTTGAAGAACACACTTTGTCTAATCTTGCAGATTACATGCTGATGAGTGATACATTAAAACTGTACATGTGTATTGTTCTGAAAGAAGTAACATGTTTGTGATTAAATTTCATACAAATTTTGATAAAGAACTTTGCACGCCAGATCAGTTTAAAATTTGTAATGTTGAAAGTCCTTGCTCTGCAGCCATGTTTTCTTGGTAAATTTCTCAAAATCTCAAAATGGACACCACTATTACGCTACACCTTCCCAAGGCAAACATGAGTGACTCACTGGACAAGGCTGAATTTAACTTGTTTTTCTGTATTAAGAGAGACACTTCCCTAAACCATTTCCAAATGTGTCCACCGTAGAGAGAGTTCACCATATTCATTAATTCGACATAGGTCCAGCAGATGATCAATCAATCAATCAATCAATCAATCAATCTTTTATTTAGACAGGTAACGTCTATGAGTCAAAAGTTCGTTCAAAGTACATACATGCTAACTAATGATAAAAACAATATAATTAGGAAAACCTTTATATAAAATGAAATTAAAAAGAGGTGTTTAGGATTACCCAAATCAATACTACTATTTTAAATAATAAAGTGGACTGTTTACGTAAATCTTTATTAGTAAAACTAAAGGGCTGTGCTCTTAATCTCCTTTATAAAATTATTAAAACACTCCTGACTAAACTCAGGTTTTTAAGAATTCCATATACACTGTGCTAGCCATTTTGAACGTGAATGAATTCTTCATAAATTTCATGATGTGACGAACTGATTCAGGGCCGGGTTGTTCGAAAGCAGGTTAGCGCTAAACCAGGATTAAAAGTTAACCGAAGTATTAATTTTTTCTTATATAAAAATGTTTTTCACTACGTATATTTTGTGTCGTTTGATATTATTCAAACTCAAAACTGAAGGGCAAACAATATACACAGAAAACAGCACTGAAAAGTTGCAAAACTCAAATCTTAATTCTCACTAATCCTGGGTTAGCTTAATCGGGATTTGAACAACCCAGCCCAGAAGACTAGTTAGTTTGCTTGTGTTTTGCATGAAATTAAATGGCAGACTTTGGTTTGAAACTACATGTACAAACTTAACAATTCAACTAAAACTTTGTGCTAAATACATCTAGTGCTAAATACATCGACACTTAAATAAAGTGATTATTATTATTATTATTATTATTATTATTATTATTATTAACTAGTGATGTTTTTGTGTTTCCTTTAATCAAACTAAACAAGAGAACAGAGACAGAAGGGTGTGCCTGTGGAGTGTTTAACAACACTGTTTTTACCTTAACAGGTACTCAAGCTGTTCTGAATGTGTCAACATCTGTACCAGCCATATCGGTCAACCCCAAGGTATAATATCAAGAGAATCATTGAAATTGATAAATTTTTTAGCTCTTTATATGATCTTATATCGCAGGAGCAAAATAAACCTCAGATAACAGCTTTGTTGACGTTTCAGTAACAAGAGAGAGTGTCGTTTGTGGGTTGTTAATTTCTTTAGTATGGTCATGACAGGTCCTAAAACTGTAATGAAATATTATTGGATACTTACTTGCTCCTCTTTGTATCATGATGCACATAATACGTCTCTGTGTAATTATTTGGGTGTTTACGCGGTGAGATGATGTATTTCTAATCTAGGGGGAAGGGCTGTCCTTTGCTGGGGCTCTAACCCTTGACTAATCCAGCATCACTGAACCTACACGAGCTTTAACAGGATGAAAATAGTATTAGATAACAAAGCTTGTATTTGCCATTTCTGAGGTCGAGCTTGACATTATTTTGTCTGTTACCAGGCTGCTGCTCTGACTGCAACGTTGCCCTCCCCTCTGGCAATTACACCCCCACCCACTACCCCTCCTGCAGACAGGAAGGTAAGCTGCTTGACATTGAATCTTTACCTGATCAGTGATGATATAGGTTTCCACGTACAACGGTAAACATTTTGCTGGTTTGTTTTTGTATTGCAGGAAATGATAACTCAAAAGTTCGAGCCAACAGTCAAGAATTCCGAGAAAAACAGCGGAATAGAAATAACCAACGACAGTCTTGAAAACGACACCAGCACTCCACGAGCAAACTCCGAACGGTCAGCGGTCATTCCAGAAGTAAAGGTGGAAACTGTGGAGACCCCAGCCTCCTCTCCGCGCGTCACTAAACGAGCAGCCAAGCCGCTGAGGCCTGGTAAGAAACAAACTGAAAACAACTTTGTCCTTCTTACTTTCTGTTGTCACAAGGTTAATGTTCGATTACTGTTTTAATACTGAACACCTTGTTTGGAAGCAACATTGAGAGAGCTGTACTTTGTACCTTTACAGGTAGACCGCCAAGGTCGGCGCGAAGAAATCAACGAAATCGGAGCAAATCTGCGACCTCCACGGCAAGTAGCACCCTGTAATCACCTTGTAATGAGATCATCAGATCACTTTATCAATGTAAGTGTCAGTTAGCTTCGTTTCTGGATCTGATCTTCATTTTGTATCGTAGGATAATGAAGGCGACATCGAAGAGGAACATGAGGAGGTATAGACCGCTGTTGTTTTATTGTTTTTGTCATTTATAAATATATTTACAAATTATCAATGCATAAGGCAAGGTAGCCCAATGAAGCCAGTAAGGCTTATGTAAAAAACCAGCTAAAGATACCGAAGACTTAACAAAAGATTAGAAATGCTGTCATCCAAACACAAATTGGTTATAAATTAGGATAAAAAGTAGTTAAGCGAAGCAAAACGCGCAAATGCGTAAAAGCAAAGGAAGACAACGAAGCGAGAAAAAAAAAAACGCACACTAAGAGAAGTAAAATGAAAGTTGAATTTCGTGGCACTCGAAGTAGAAAGCAATGGCGTAGACAGGGTAGAAGATTTCTGACGACTACCACCATCATCACCACTAGTTTTGGAGAATAAAAAGTCCTCAGAAAATCATGAAAATACAGCAATTGTATGATTGCATCAGAACTTAAATCAAAGAAAAAAGACGGCAAGGTAATATTAAAGTTCAGAAGACTTGCTGTAAAAGGGCTGTTCTTTCTAACATGAATGTTTTTTTTTTCCTTCAAGGAATCTAAATTCGAGTCGTTGGATGTAGAGTCTGAGAAAGCCAGCGAAAAAACCGAAGATGAAGAAGATAATGATTCCGTCACCGAGGACAAGAAGGAGGAGAGTGACGAGGAGATGGAGCGGGACAGTGGAGACGAAGCAGTGTCTGACTCAGGAGAACGGAGTCAGTCTGAGAGGGAAGAGCCCACCACTTCCATGAAGGAGTTTCTTTTGGACAGGGCGGGGATAGGGGGTACAGAGTCGGTACCTGGTAGCCCCGCCTCTCAAATGTCCCAGGGGTAAGTGAAACCGGTAATCCAAATGAATGAACTTTGTGTTGATTTTAGCGTTGTGAAGATGCAGCTTCTGTTAAACGTTTTCGTTTTTGTCAGAAGTAGCGACGAACAGGAAGCCATTCAAGCACAAAAAACTTGGAAGAAATCAATCATGCTGGTCTGGAGAGCTGCAGCCAATCACAAGTTAGTAAGAGATCATCCTTATTGTAACACTTAAAAGAATGAATTAATGAATGAACTAATGAATTTGCCACATACAGAAAAGTCTTATCTACAGTTGTCTAGGCCTTGAAAGAAAAGACGTGATTCATTTTAGCTAAAGCGTTGTTCCTTGCGACAAAGCAAACCCATTTTCTAAAACTTAATCTAATTTCCGCCCACATTTCCTGTGCGTAGTAAACGCCTTTAAGCTAAACGGGCTCACAGCTCTGGACGCTTTACTCCGGTTTCTGTACCCTAAGGCGGCGAGGAGTCTTTCTACCCCACCCCCCCCCCCCGGATTGGATGTTGGTCCATTGTAGGTTATTCCCCAGTATTCTGTTAGTTTGCCCAAACAATTCGCCAGTACCCGGTCCTGTTAGAGTAAAGCACCTTGTCCGAGAACACAATACGGTGACCCCGGCCAGGACTAGAACGCGGGACCTCTCCATCCGGAGTCCTGTGCGCTGCTGACCATTCGGCCAGCGGGCTTCCAGCACACACGTTTCCTAGTGTACTTTAATTTCCATACCAGTTTCCTAGGCTGGATCTACTTACGTGAAGCTTTTAGAAGTTGCTTGTGAGCAGTTCGTACTCTTACCACCTTAGTAGTTTCTTTCCGCCACGGTCACGTCAGTAAGGCCAAGTATAGTATTATTTTCCCTGTCAATACCGAAAACGTTTTACAGTTATTTCTACTACTTGTGTTTTTCAGGTACGCTAACGTATTCCTGCATCCAGTGACTGACGATGAAGCACCAGGATATCACAGCATTGTTTTCAGGTCAGCTCAATAGCCCTGAGTACAACCTTTCTCAAGGTTCTTTTTTGTGTTCAACTGGCCATGTTCTAAACGAGCAAGGGACTGAGTACGATTAATTTGAAAAAAATGAGCGTGGTACCTAAAGAGAGCACCTAAAAGTTAGTAAGTTTACCAAATGTCAGTGTCTCTTGGTCGTTTAGAACAAGTCTTGAGGCTATTTTCCGTCTTCGAAAACAACGATTAAGCGTACCCTCCGAGAACAATGGGCAGAATGATTAAGAATAATTAAGTCCAATGTTTTACGTAGCAGGGGTGGGCAGGGCTGTTGTTAGGCTACCAACATATCTAGATACGGCGACAATCAAATTTGACAATAGGCCATATTCGTATTCTCGGTATTGGACTGGAACTAGCTTGCAATAGAGGCTCATGGGGTGGAATATCATTAAAAAGAGGTAAATGTCATTTGCATTTGAAAAGACTCCCCGCATTAGCCTCGGTTGCAAGCTAGTTCCAGTCTAATACCGAGAATACGAATATGGTCTATTTCCTCGATGCTCTCGTTGTCTTAGTGTTTGTTATTGGACAGTGGGAATCGGACAGTGCTTGTGATCGGTAGATTTAACAGATAGTACAGGCTTCTGTTTATGTGATAAAAAGACATGCTTCGCAAATCAATCTTATGCGAGCTTAGAAATACTCTGCAATGAGAACTGCCACCGCTAATTAAGATGACGTGTTTGCCTTGTTCTCCTGCAGACCTATGGATCTATTGACAATAAAAAAGAACATTGAAAATGGAGTAAGTAACATCCCGTAAATTTTCAGTCTGATTTACAAATCGAATGTTGTTTAGCGTGGTCGGTACTCTTATCGACAACGAGTACGCGTTATTACAGTGGTCAAGAAGGTTTGGACTCACGAGGCGCAGCAGAGTGCGTCCACCAAATTTTGACCACTGTGATGACGCGTACTCGTTGTCGATAAGAGTACAGACCACGCTAAACCACATTCGATTTGTTTCTTACCACAACATCAAAGATAACGAAAGAGATCTTTGTCAAGATTTGTTCACAATTGAAAACACCGACTCGGACTTGAAAGTGCACGCGCTGCACTATGTAAATGAGCTACTTGTACGCGTCAGACTTTCCTTTCAAAAACTTTTGCAAACTCGCTCAACATGCAGAAACAATAAGAAAAATATGTGTGGGAAAAGAGTAATGACGCGTTCTCGTTGTCGATAAGAGTACAGACCACGCTAAACCACATTTCGATTTGTTTTTTACCACAATATCAACGTCAAAGAAAATGTTTTTTGTGAGCGCGAGCTGAAAAAGGCATTGCGCGACACATTGATGCGAGCAGCGTGGTATGGACTCTTATCGACAACGGCAAATTACCCTATCAGATTGCGAGATTAGCAGCAATTGTGGTAAAAATAAGTCTTTTTCTCTTGTCTTCAGAGATAATAATTGCAATATTCTGTTGTTTCAGACCATTCGTACCACAAGCGAGTTCCAAAGAGACATGATGTTAATGTTTCAGAATGCTCTAATGTATAACAGCGCTGATCACGATGTGTAAGTAAATGGCTTTTTATTTTGTCTTCCATGTGATGTTTTGTTTTAGTTTTCAGTTAGTATCTGGCCTGCGCAAATGTAGACAGATTTGCGTCTGCTGTATCACGCAACGCAAAATATTGATTAGTACGTTATTCTGTCCATCTTGATATAGTGTTCGTCTACACGTTTTTACTCTTTTATACCCTCAAGCAGGTTTATTAATGTATTGAAATTCAATTGTCTTCAACAGGTACCGTATGGCGGAAGAAATGCGTGACGATGTTATGGAGCAAATTCAGGTAGACAAACATTCAGGCTACTTAAATACTCAATACATGTAGAAGAGACTGCTGACAATCCAGGCTATGTCCTGTAAGACAAGTTTTTCCTTGTCTTGTTTTGTGTTGTATGTTCATCGTCTTCAAGTAGCTGGATTGGATTCCTTAGTTCTTTAACTTGCTTCCACGATTTTTTTTTTTTTTTTTTGGCAAAGGCGCATTTTTTTTAGCCATTTGCAGTGTTGACTCCATTCATCAGCAATGAGTAGAACGAGGCAAAAAAAAAGTATTTCATTAACGTTCTGTGAAACTGTCACGCAACAATAGGGCCTTTGACTATCCATCGTCTTATGTGGTGAAGAAAATTAGTAATAACCGCGGGGAAAATGGGACGTGTAGTAAACTAATTTGTCTTTCATGTACTTTCAGTCTTACATAGCAACACAGATCATGGTGGATTCAAAGATGTTACGTGGCCACAGACAGGATGGTAAGCATTTCTTGTTTGGTTTTCATGATTGTCTCCTGTGTACGAGGAGAGCGTTATTAACCTTCTGGAAAACTTCTACTAATCAGCATTCCAGAATTAATCTACAGTTGAACCCCGCTTTATATAACTCTCTAAAGGGGAAACAAGAAAACTAACAGTTTGAAATATCGAGATAATAAGCAACTGAAAGGGAAGGTCAAGGGAAAATGATTTAAGTTCGAGTTTTGTGCACAAAATCGTTTTACTTCTCTTGTTTTGCGTCACGATCCGAATAAAATCTGTTATACGCACTCGAATTTAGCCTGTGCACATCCGCCCTCTCCCCTCCCCTCCGCTCGCAAAACTCGGGGAGAGGGTCCCTCTACCCGAATTTTTTGAGGGGAGGGGACAGATTTACACAGCCAAACCCCAATCCTGAAACTGTCTAACTTTTCAAAGGTCTTACATTGTGTTTTCACGCCCCTTTTAAAATGTTTCCCTTTTATTTCTTTCAGTCTTTCACATCTTTCTATGAACGTCATTGTCCAGCCTTGTTTGAAGGTGAGCATATCGAAGCATAAATCACACACAACGTTTAACTAAGACATAAAAAACCTTGAGGTAGAACAAGTTACGTAAGTCGCATAAGGAGCAAGCTTGTATCATTTTCGATGATCTTTTTGGATTACTTTGATTAAGAAGTGTTTTAAATTCAAGAAGCGCGTACAAGAAGAGTTCACCTTACCCCTCGAATTCGTTCGAACATTTTGCTTTTTAATTTGTTATTTTAAGGCGGTTAATTTAAGGTAGTTTAAGTCTTTTCCTGTAATCCTCAGCAGGCATAAACGGTACAAAAAAGCATGTTCTGGGCATCAATTGAGAGCCCCCAGAGAAAGGTAAAGAAATGGTGAAGAGTTGTTAAGTTCATAGCTATATTAACTGCATATTTTTCCCTTCTACAGGCTTGCTTGGTATTCTTTCCCAAGCTGTCCCCTATCGCTCGCTCTACGGTTTACAGTGGAAGCTGCATAAAGATCGTGTACAAATGTGCAGTGAGAAGTTTTGAAATTTTCTAGCTATTAATTTTGGTGTATGTTGTTCGTATTTTCGGAGAAAAAGCTATAAATAAAATTGAGGTTTGGTTTGACTTTGAAGCTGTAGTCATTGTTCAACATGGTGTAACCTAACACGAATTAGTAGAATTCTACTTGAACACTAATGCAAATGCTGCAATCTGATTGGCTGAGCCATTGCACACTATCAGCCATTATAGTTCACCACTAAATTTTCTCCGATTCTTATTGGTTTAAATTGATCACGTGACGCGATAGTGTTCATCCGCGGAGAGACACTAGGGACCTTACGCATATGCGACGGCGACGGCGAGGACGACGCCAAGTAAAATATGTGGTTCTATTTTACCTTGGAATTTCGCATTTATTTGGAACTGTCCAGTGTGTCTGTCGGTATTAAAACTTGCCCCGCCTGAATATGCTACGAATGCGTTCAGTTACAAATAGAAATACGAAAAATTAGCTGTCGTGGTTCACGTTCTCCAGACAACGCAGAATATGGTCATTTCACGTTGCTGTTTTACAGAGGACGGCAAAGAAATGTACCAAGAATTATAGTGCACGTGCACAGCCATTGTTCTGCTTATTAAACCTTTTGTTTGGTGACGTTCTCGTTGCCGTTGCCGTCGTGTTTTGCGTAAGGTCCCTACTATCAACCCATAGTGCCCGTCCAAAGCAAATACCCGGATGGATAGTACTCGTCCGTGAAAACTTTTCTGTAAACAATCGAGCTTATAAAAAAAAAAATAAACAATTGAAATTGTATTAAGTGGGTTTTATTTATTTTCCTTTTTCAATTTTACGTTTGAAAACAATTTACAGTTGAAAACAATTCAATCTGATTTTTGAACTGGCGCGCGGAAGAAAATTTAGTGGTGAACAATAAAGACAATGGAGTATTTATGTCTCTGAACTATCGGTCTGATGGTTGTCCCTTGGAAATTTGACGTTCTCAAAACTAGCATATTTGTTTTAAGAACATAAAATTTCCGCGGGGCAACTATCAGCCGATAGTTCCTCAACAGAAACACTCTATTGTTTAATTCGTGGTAGTGGTTTGGTGTAGTCGATAAAATTTCAACGTTTTCTCGTTTCTCTGAAGTTTTTGAAGAACACTTAAAAAGAAAAGGATAATTAAATTCCTGAGAAGACTGAAAAGGGACATTCACGGTTTCTGGAATTATAAAGACTCGAATTTTTTGAAAGAAACTGATAAGCGCGCGCACACAACTGAAAATGTCAAATTGACAACCCAATCCGCGCTAATTCTCTAAAGCGAGAAGTTTAATATTAAGAGCAGAAACATTTGGTTAGGTTAGGTCAGGTTAGGCCAAACACTGTATTTACCTTATGGTTTGCTTCCCTTGTGTTTTATTTAAGTCCCTACTGCCAGAAGCGATGGATTCTCTCCAACGCTGTGTGCTCCCCCATTCGCTTTCTCCTGCGTTATACCGTGCATTCCCAGTAGTTTTCCTTGTGTTTTGTCCACCCCATGATACAGCCATGGTTGTTAGAGGCAACTATGATCACGCTACGCTTTAAAACCTACCATCTATTCATTAACTTCTTTTCAATGGTAAAAGTTATACCCCTTAAAAGCAACTCTAATTAATAATGGTAATAGGACTGAGTGGAGTCCAATTTGGTCTGTAATCACACGAGTGATTAACAAAATCGGACGACCGCGAAGCGGGAGTCCGATTTGTTAATCACGAGTGTGATTACAGACTGAATTGGACGACACGAAGTCCTGTTACCAATTAATCATAACAATTACAATTTCCCACAAAAACAAAAATTCATTTGAAAAACAGCGTTTAATAGTCACTTTTAAATATCATAGTTAAAACTATGGAGAATAGCTTGCAAAATGGCTCTTAAGTTTCTTTCAAAACAGTCACCAGAGACTAAACCTCCACAATTTTACAAAGTCAGTCTCTTGAATTGGTTACCATAGTGATTGTAATCAATGTTGTGATTGGTGATTTAGTGGAGAGGACTTAAAATGATTCGCTCATGTAACTGTCCGATTACAGGTGTCCGATTACAGCCAACTGTCCGATTACAGCTTTCCAGATTACTTAGAGCAAAATACAGCAGTTTATGCACCAATCACATTTGAGGAAATTGTAATTGTTATGATTAAGCCCAAAATATTTTACATCAAGCATCGAGCGTCGCAGTTGCGGAGATCAGTTATAAGTGACCTTTTTAGAGGTTCAATTTTATTCCTTGATGATCAATCTTGAATTTGTGCTGTAAGGGCATTAACATTATTAATAAGTACAATTAATCTTGAAAGAAGGAACAGCAAAATGGCGATCAGTTGGCGCGAAACTGTTCTTTACAAATTTACATTGCAAATTATTCAGAGGATATCACATCAAACTTGGCTGACGATAAAATATATCCATCTTGTTATGTCTTTTTTGATTTAAACTCTCTTTATTAGCTTGTATCCAATAAACGAAAACCCTAAAAAGAACGGATCTTGATGGAAATTTTTTATTTTTGGCTAAGAAACATTTAATAAGGGATTTTAAAAAGACTCTATAACTTAACAAAGGACTAATTTTTTTAACTCAACATTTTGCAAAGAAAGATAGGGCTGTCAATAGAAACTACATTTTATGCGCATATAGGTACCGTTAAATTTGCTACCCAATTCACGGAGTCCCCCTGTAGCACAGTGGCTACATTTCCGAGCTTCGGTTCGGAAGGGCATGGCGTTCAGCCCCCGCAGGGGGACTCCTCAGATTTTTTTCATATTTGTGCAGGACTCCATTTCTTTCTTTTCCGTCCAATCTTCTCTTCGTTTTCCTTTTGACCAAACTATGAGTCAAAAGACCTTATAAAATATGATATCAAACTTGGCTGACGATAAAATATATCCATCTTATTATGTCTTTTTTGATATAAAATCTCTTTATTAGCTTGTATCCAATAAACGAATATCTGCAAAAGAACGGATCTTGATGGAAATGTTTTATTATTGTCTGGGAAAGATTTAATAAGGGATTTTAAAAAGACTCTATAACTTAACCAAGGACTCATTTTTTTAACTAAACATTTCGTAAACAAAGATAGGGCTGTCAATAGAAACTACATTTTATGTGCATATAGGTACCGTTAAATTTGCTACCCAATTCACGGAGTCCCCCTGTAGCACAGTGGCTACATTTCCGAGCTTCGGTTCGGAAGGGCATGGCGTTCAGCCCCCGTAGGGGGACTCCTCAGTTTTTTTTTTTCATATTTGTGCTGGACTCCATTTATTTCTTTTTCGTCTAATCGTCTTTTTTTTCCCTTTTGACCAAGTTAGGAGTCAAAAGACTTTATAAAATATGACATCAAACTTGGCTGAATATAAAATATATGCATCTTGTTATGTCTTTCTCGATCTAAACTCTCTTTATTAGCTTGTATCTAATAAACGGAGAACTGGAAAAGAACGGACCTTGATGGACATTTTTTATTTTTGCTTCGGAAACGTTTAATATGGAATTTTAAAAAGACTCTATAACTTAACCAAGGACTCATTTTTTTAACTAAACATTTCGTAAACAAAGATAGGGCTGTCAATAGAAACTACATTTTATGTGCATATAGGTACCGTTAAATTTGCTACCCAATTCACGGAGTCCCCCTGTAGCACAGTGGCTACATTTCCGAGCTTCGGTTCGGAAGGGCATGGCGTTCAGCCCCCGTAGGGGGACTCCTCAGTTTTTTTTTCATATTTGTGCTGGACTCCATTTATTTCTTTTCCTCCAATCTTCTGTTTGTTTCCCTGTTGACCAAGTTATCAGCCAAAAGACCTTATAAAATATGACATCAAACTTGGCTCAGGATAAAATATATCCATCTTGTTATGTCTTTTTTTATTTAAACTTTCTTTATTAGCGTTTATCCAATAAACGAAGACCTGCAAAAGAACGGATCTTGATGGAAATGTTTTATTTTAGCTTGGGAAAGATTTAATAAGGGATTTTAAAAGACTCCATAACTTAACCAAGGACTTTCATTTTTTTAACTAAACATTTTGCAAAGAAAGATAGGGCTGTCAATAGAAACTACATTTTATGGGCATATAGGTACCGTTAAATTTGCTACCCAATTCACGGAGTCCCCCTGTAGAACAGTGGCTACATTTGCGAGCTTCGGTTCGGAAGGGCATGGCGTTCAGCCCCCGCAGGGGGACTCCTCAGTTTTTTTTTTAGTATTTGTGCTGGACTCCATTTATTTCTTTTTCGTCAAAATCTTCTGTTTGTTTCCCTGTTGACCAAGTTATCAGCCAAAACACCTATTAAAATATGACGTCAAACTTGGCTCACGATAAAATATATCCATCTTGTTATGTCTTTTTTGATTTAAACTCTCTTTATTAGCTTGTATCCAATAAACGAAGACCTTCGAAAGAACGGATCTTGATGGAAATGTTTTATTTTTGCCCGGGAAAGATTTAATAAGGGATTTGAAAAAGACTCTACACCTTAACCAAGGACTTTCATTTTTTTAACTAAACATTTTGCAAAGAAAGATAGGGCTGTCAATAGAAACTACATTTTATGTGCATATAGGTACCGTTAAATTTGCTACCCAATTCACGGAGTCCCCCTGTAGCACAGTGGCTACATTTCCGAGCTTCGGTTCGGAAGGGCATGGCGTTCAGCCCCCGTAGGGGGACTCCTCAGTTTTTTTTTTTTCATATTTGTGCTGGACTCCATTTATTTCTTTTTCGTCTAATCGTCTTTTTTTTCCCTTTTGACCAAGTTAGGAGTCAAAAGACTTTATAAAATATGACATCAAACTTGGCTGAATATAAAATATATGCATCTTGTTATGTCTTTCTCGATCTAAACTCTCTTTATTAGCTTGTATCTAATAAACGGAGAACTGGAAAAGAACGGACCTTGATGGACATTTTTTATTTTTGCTTCGGAAACGTTTAATATGGAATTTTAAAAAGACTCTATAACTTAACAAAGGACTCATTTTTTTAACTAAATATTTTGCAAACAAAGATAGGGCTGTCAATAGAAACTACATTTTATGTGCATATAGGCACCGTTAAATTTGCTACCCAATTCACGGAGTCCCCCTGTAGCACAGTGGCTACATTTCCGAGCTTCGGTTCGGAAGGGCATGGCGTTCAGCCCCCGTAGGGGGACTTCTCCGTTTTTTTTTTTTTTTCATGTTTGTGCTGGACTCCATTTATTTCTTTTTCGTCTAATCGTCTTTTTTTCCCTTTTGACCAAGTTATGAGTCAAAAGACCTTATAAAATATAACATCAAACTTGGCTGATAATAAAATATATCCATCTTGTTATGTCTTTTTTTAATTAAACTCTCTTTATTAGCTTGTATCCAATAAACGAAGAACTGCAAAAGAACGGATCTTGATGGAGATTTTTTATTTTTCCCCGAGAAAGATTTAATAAGGGATTTAAAAAAGACTCTGTAACTTAACCAAGGACTTTCATTTTTTTAACTAAACATTTTGCAAAGAAAGATAGGGCTGTCAATAGAAACTACATTTTATGTGCATATAGGTACCGTTAAATTTGCTACCCAATTCACGGAGTCCCCCTGTAGCACAGTGGCTACATTTGCGAGCTTCGGTTCGGAAGGGCATGGCGTTCAGCCCCCGTAGGGGGACTCCTCAGTTTTTTTTTCATATTTGTGCTGGACTCCATTTATTTCTGTTTCGTCTAATCTTCTGTTTTTTTCCCTTTTGACCAAGTTAGGAGTCAAAAGACGTTATAAAATATGACATCAAACTTTGCTGACGATAAAATATATCCATCTTGTTATGTGTTTTTTGATTTAAACTTTCTTTATTAGCTTGTATCCAATAAACGAAGACCTGCAAAAGAACGGATCTTGATGGAAATGTTTTATTTTAGCTTGGGAAAGATTTAATAAGGGTTTTAAAAAGACTCTATAACTTAACCAAGGACTTTCATTTTTTTAACTAAATATTTTGCAAAGAAAGATAGGGCTGTCAATAGAAACTACATTTTATGTGCATATAGGTACCGTTAAATTTGCTACCCAATTCACGGAGTCCCCCTGTAGCACAGTGGCTACATTTCCGAGCTTCGGTTCGGAAGGGCATGGCGTTCAGCCCCCGTAGGGGGACTCCTCAGTTTTTTTTTTCATATTTGTGCTGGACTCCATTTATTTCTTTTTCGTCCAATCTTCTGTTTTTTCCCTTTTGAGTAAGTGATGAGTCAAAAGACCTTATAAAATATGACATCAAACTTAGCTCACGATAAAATATATCCATCTTGTTATGTCTTTTTTGATTTAAAGTCTCTTTATTAGCTTGTATCCCATAAACGAAGAACTGCAAAACAACGGATCTTGATGGAAATTTTTTATTTGTGCCCGGAAAAGATTTAATAAGCGATTTTAAAAGGACTCTATAACTTAACCAAGAACTTTCATTTTTTTAACTAAACATTTTGAAAGAAAGATAGGGCTGTCAATAGAAACTACATTTTATGTGCATATAGGTACCGTTAAATTTGCTACCCAATTCACGGAGTCCCCCTGTAGCACAGTGGCTACATTTCCGAGCTTCGGTTCGGAAGGGGATGGCGTTCAGCCCCCGTAGGGGGACTTCTCCGTTTCTTTTTTTTTCATGTTTGTGCTGGACTCCATTTATTTCTTTTTCGTCTAATCGTCTTTTTTTCCCTTTTGACCAAGTTATGAGTCAAAAGACCTTATAAAATATAACATCAAACTTGGCTGATAATAAAATATATCCATCTTGTTATGTCTTTTTTTAATTAAACTCTCATTATTAGCTTGTATCCAATAAACGAAGAACTGCAAAAGAACGGATCTTGATGGAGATTTTTTATTTTTCCCCGAGAAAGATTTAATAAGGGATTTAAAAAAGACTCTGTAACTTAACCAAGGACTTTCATTTTTTTAACTAAACATTTTGCAAAGAAAGATAGGGCTGTCAATAGAAACTACATTTTATGTGCATATAGGTACCGTTAAATTTGCTACCCAATTCACGGAGTCCCCCTGTAGTACAGTGGCTACATTTCCGAGCTTCGGTTCGGAAGGGCATGGCGTTAAGCCCCCGTAGGGGGACTCCTCAGTTTTTTTTTCATATTTGTGCTGGACTCCATTTATTTCTTTTCCTCCAATCTTCTGTTTGTTTCCCTTTTCACCAAGTTATGAGTCAAAAGACCTTATAAAATATGACATCAAATTTGGCTGACGATAAAATATATCCATCTTGTTATGTCTTTTTTGATTTAAACTTTCTTTATTAGCGTTTATCCAATAAACGAAGACCTGCAAAAGAACGGATCTTGATGGAAATGTTTTATTTTAGCTTGGGAAAGATTTAATAAGGGATTTTAAAAAGACTCGATAACTTAACCAAGGACTTTCATTTTTTTAACTAAATATTTTGCAAAGAAAGATAGGGCTGTCAATAGAAACTACATTTTATGTGCATATAGGTACCGTTAAATTTGTTACCCAATTCACGGAGTCCCCCTGTAGCACAGTGGCTACATTTGCGAGCTTCGGTTCGGAAGGGCATGGCGTTCAGCCCCCGTAGGGGGACTCCTCAGTTTTTTTTTAAATATTTGTACTGGACTCCCTTTAGTTCTTTTTCGTCTAATGTTCTGTTTTTTTCGCTTTTGACCAAGTTATAAGTGAAAAGACCTTATAAAATATGACATCAAACTTGGCTGAATATAAAATATATCAATCTTCTTATGTGTTTTTTGATTTAAACTCTCTTTATTAGCTTGTATCCAATAAACGAAGACCCACAAAAGAACGGATCTTGATCGAAATTTTTTATTTTTGCCCAGGAAAGATTTAATAAGGAATTTTAAAAACACTCTATAACTTAACCAAGGACTTTCATTTTTTTAACTAAACATTTTGCAAAGAAAGATAGGGCTGTATATAGAAACTACATTTTATGTGCATATAGGTACCGTTAAATTTGCTACCCAATTCACGGAGTCCCCCTGTAGCACAGTGGCTACATTTCCGAGCTGCGGTTCGGAAGGGCATGGCGTTCAGCCCCCGTAGGAGGACTCCTCAGTTTTTTTTTTTCATATTTGTGCTGGACTCCATTTATTTCTTTTTCGTCTAATCTTCCGTTTGTTTCCCTGTTGACCAAGTTATCAGCCAAAAGACCTATTAAAATATGACATCAAACTTGGCTCACGATAAAATATATGCATCTTGTTATGTCTTTTTTGATTGAAACTCTGTTTATTAGCTTGTATCCAATAAACGAATACCTGCAAAAGAACGGATCTTGATGGAAATGTTTTATTTTTGCCCGGGAAACATTTAATAAGGGATTTGAAAAAGACTCTATAACTTAACCAAGGACTGTCATTTTTTTAACTAAACATTTTGCAAAGAAAGATGGGGCTGTCAATAGAAACTACATTTTATGGGCATATAGGTACCGTTAAATTTGCTACCCAATTCACGGAGTCCCCCTGTAGCACAGTGGCTACATTTTCGAGCTTCGGTTCGGAAGGCCATGGCGTTCAGCCCCCGTAGGGGGACTCCTCAGTTTTTTTTTTTTTAATATTTGTGCTGGACTCCATTTATTTCATTTTCGTCAAAATCTTCTGTTTGTTTCCCTGTTGACCAAGTTATCAGCCAAAACACCTATTAAAATATGACGTCAAACTTGGCTCACGATAAAATATATCCATCTTGTTATGTCTTTTTTGATTTAAACTCTCTTTATTAGCTTGTATCCAATAAACGAAGACCTTCGAAAGAACGGATCTTGATGGAAATGTTTTATTTTTGCCCGGGAAAGATTTAATAAGGGATTTGAAAAAGACTCTACACCTTAACCAAGAACTTTCATTTTTTTAACTAAATATTTTGCAAAGAAAGATAGGGCTGTCAATAGAAACTACATTTTATGTGCATATAGGTACCGTTAAATTTGCTACCCAATTCACGGAGTCCCCCTGTAGCACAGTGGCTACATTTCCGAGCTTCGGTTCGGAAGGGCATGGCGTTCAGCCCCCGTAGGGGGACTCCTCAGTTTTTTTTTTTTCATATTTGTGCTGGACTCCATTTATTTCTTTTTCGTCTAATCGTCTTTTTTTTCCCTTTTGACCAAGTTAGGAGTCAAAAGACTTTATAAAATATGACATCAAACTTGGCTGAATATAAAATATATGCATCTTGTTATGTCTTTCTCGATCTAAACTCTCTTTATTAGCTTGTATCTAATAAACGGAGAACTGGAAAAGAACGGACCTTGATGGACATTTTTTATTTTTGCTTCGGAAACGTTTAATATGGAATTTTAAAAAGACTCTATAACTTAACAAAGGACTCATTTTTTTAACTAAACATTTCGTAAACAAAGATAGGGCTGTCAATAGAAACTACATTTTATGTGCATATAGGTACCGTTAAATTTGCTACCCAATTCACGGAGTCCCCCTGTAGCACAGTGGCTACATTTCCGAGCTTCGGTTCGGAAGGGCATGGCGTTCAGCCCCCGTAGGGGGACTCCTCAGTTTTTTTTTCATATTTGTGCTGGACTCCATTTATTTCTTTTCCTCCAATCTTCTGTTTGTTTCCCTGTTGACCAAGTTATCAGCCAAAAGACCTTATAAAATATGACATCAAACTTGGCTCAGGATAAAATATATCCATCTTGTTATGTCTTTTTTTATTTAAACTTTCTTTATTAGCGTTTATCCAATAAACGAAGACCTGCAAAAGAACGGATCTTGATGGAAATGTTTTATTTTAGCTTGGGAAAGATTTAATAAGGGATTTTAAAAGACTCCATAACTTAACCAAGGACTTTCATTTTTTTAACTAAACATTTTGCAAAGAAAGATAGGGCTGTCAATAGAAACTACATTTTATGGGCATATAGGTACCGTTAAATTTGCTACCCAATTCACGGAGTCCCCCTGTAGAACAGTGGCTACATTTGCGAGCTTCGGTTCGGAAGGGCATGGCGTTCAGCCCCCGCAGGGGGACTCCTCAGTTTTTTTTTTAGTATTTGTGCTGGACTCCATTTATTTCTTTTTCGTCAAAATCTTCTGTTTGTTTCCCTGTTGACCAAGTTATCAGCCGAAAGACCTATTAAAATATGACGTCAAACTTGGCTCACGATAAAATATATCCATCTTGTTATGTCTTTTTTGATTTAAACTCTCTTTATTAGCTTGTATCCAATAAACGAAGACCTTCGAAAGAACGGATCTTGATGGAAATGTTTTATTTTTGCCCGGGAAAGATTTAATAAGGGATTTGAAAAAGACTCTACACCTTAACCAAGGACTTTCATTTTTTTAACTAAACATTTTGCAAAGAAAGATAGGGCTGTCAATAGAAACTACATTTTATGTGCATATAGGTACCGTTAAATTTGCTACCCAATTCACGGAGTCCCCCTGTAGCACAGTGGCTACATTTCCGAGCTTCGGTTCGGAAGGGCATGGCGTTCAGCCCCCGTAGGGGGACTCCTCAGTTTTTTTTTTTCATATTTGTGCTGGACTCCATTTATTTCTTTTTCGTCTAATCGTCTTTTTTTTCCCTTTTGACCAAGTTAGGAGTCAAAAGACTTTATAAAATATGACATCAAACTTGGCTGAATATAAAATATATGCATCTTGTTATGTCTTTCTCGATCTAAACTCTCTTTATTAGCTTGTATCTAATAAACGGAGAACTGGAAAAGAACGGACCTTGATGGACATTTTTTATTTTTGCTTCGGAAACGTTTAATATGGAATTTTAAAAAGACTCTATAACTTAACAAAGGACTCATTTTTTTAACTAAACATTTCGTAAACAAAGATAGGGCTGTCAATAGAAACTACATTTTATGTGCATATAGGTACCGTTAAATTTGCTACCCAATTCACGGAGTCCCCCTGTAGCACAGTGGCTACATTTCCGAGCTTCGGTTCGGAAGGGCATGGCGTTCAGCCCCCGTAGGGGGACTCCTCAGTTTTTTTTTCATATTTGTGCTGGACTCCATTTATTTCTTTTCCTCCAATCTTCTGTTTGTTTCCCTGTTGACCAAGTTATCAGCCAAAAGACCTTATAAAATATGACATCAAACTTGGCTCAGGATAAAATATATCCATCTTGTTATGTCTTTTTTTATTTAAACTTTCTTTATTAGCGTTTATCCAATAAACGAAGACCTGCAAAAGAACGGATCTTGATGGAAATGTTTTATTTTAGCTTGGGAAAGATTTAATAAGGGATTTTAAAAGACTCCATAACTTAACCAAGGACTTTCATTTTTTTAACTAAACATTTTGCAAAGAAAGATAGGGCTGTCAATAGAAACTACATTTTATGGGCATATAGGTACCGTTAAATTTGCTACCCAATTCACGGAGTCCCCCTGTAGAACAGTGGCTACATTTGCGAGCTTCGGTTCGGAAGGGCATGGCGTTCAGCCCCCGCAGGGGGACTCCTCAGTTTTTTTTTTAGTATTTGTGCTGGACTCCATTTATTTCTTTTTCGTCAAAATCTTCTGTTTGTTTCCCTGTTCACCAAGTTATCAGCCAAAACACCTATTAAAATATGACGTCAAACTTGGCTCACGATAAAATATATCCATCTTGTTATGTGTTTTTTGATTTAAACTTTCTTTATTAGCTTGTATCCAATAAACGAAGACCTGCAAAAGAACGGATCTTGATGGAAATGTTTTATTTTAGCTTGGGAAAGATTTAATAAGGGTTTTAAAAAGACTCTATAACTTAACCAAGGACTTTCATTTTTTTAACTAAATATTTTGCAAAGAAAGATAGGGCTGTCAATAGAAACTACATTTTATGTGCATATAGGTACCGTTAAATTTGCTACCCAATTCACGGAGTCCCCCTGTAGCACAGTGGCTACATTTCCGAGCTTCGGTTCGGAAGGGCATGGCGTTAAGCCCCCGTAGGGGGACTCCTCAGTTTTTTTTTTCATATTTGTGCTGGACTCCATTTATTTCTTTTTCGTCCAATCTTCTGTTTTTTCCCTTTTGAGTAAGTGATGAGTCAAAAGACCTTATAAAATATGACATCAAACTTAGCTCACGATAAAATATATCCATCTTGTTATGTCTTTTTTGATTTAAAGTCTCTTTATTAGCTTGTATCCCATAAACGAAGAACTGCAAAACAACGGATCTTGATGGAAATTTTTTATTTGTGCCCGGAAAAGATTTAATAAGCGATTTTAAAAGGACTCTATAACTTAACCAAGAACTTTCATTTTTTTAACTAAACATTTTGAAAGAAAGATAGGGCTGTCAATAGAAACTACATTTTATGTGCATATAGGTACCGTTAAATTTGCTACCCAATTCACGGAGTCCCCCTGTAGCACAGTGGCTACATTTCCGAGCTTCGGTTCGGAAGGGGATGGCGTTCAGCCCCCGTAGGGGGACTTCTCCGTTTCTTTTTTTTTCATGTTTGTGCTGGACTCCATTTATTTCTTTTTCGTCTAATCGTCTTTTTTTCCCTTTTGACCAAGTTATGAGTCAAAAGACCTTATAAAATATAACATCAAACTTGGCTGATAATAAAATATATCCATCTTGTTATGTCTTTTTTTAATTAAACTCTCATTATTAGCTTGTATCCAATAAACGAAGAACTGCAAAAGAACGGATCTTGATGGAGATTTTTTATTTTTCCCCGAGAAAGATTTAATAAGGGATTTAAAAAAGACTCTGTAACTTAACCAAGGACTTTCATTTTTTTAACTAAACATTTTGCAAAGAAAGATAGGGCTGTCAATAGAAACTACATTTTATGTGCATATAGGTACCGTTAAATTTGCTACCCAATTCACGGAGTCCCCCTGTAGTACAGTGGCTACATTTCCGAGCTTCGGTTCGGAAGGGCATGGCGTTAAGCCCCCGTAGGGGGACTCCTCAGTTTTTTTTTCATATTTGTGCTGGACTCCATTTATTTCTTTTCCTCCAATCTTCTGTTTGTTTCCCTTTTCACCAAGTTATGAGTCAAAAGACCTTATAAAATATGACATCAAATTTGGCTGACGATAAAATATATCCATCTTGTTATGTCTTTTTTGATTTAAACTTTCTTTATTAGCGTTTATCCAATAAACGAAGACCTGCAAAAGAACGGATCTTGATGGAAATGTTTTATTTTAGCTTGGGAAAGATTTAATAAGGGATTTTAAAAAGACTCGATAACTTAACCAAGGACTTTCATTTTTTTAACTAAATATTTTGCAAAGAAAGATAGGGCTGTCAATAGAAACTACATTTTATGTGCATATAGGTACCGTTAAATTTGTTACCCAATTCACGGAGTCCCCCTGTAGCACAGTGGCTACATTTGCGAGCTTCGGTTCGGAAGGGCATGGCGTTCAGCCCCCGTAGGGGGACTCCTCAGTTTTGTTTTTTTTTAAATATTTGTACTGGACTCCCTTTAGTTCTTTTTCGTCTAATGTTCTGTTTTTTTCGCTTTTGACCAAGTTATAAGTGAAAAGACCTTATAAAATATGACATCAAACTTGGCTGAATATAAAATATATCAATCTTCTTATGTGTTTTTTGATTTAAACTCTCTTTATTAGCTTGTATCCAATAAACGAAGACCCACAAAAGAACGGATCTTGATCGAAATTTTTTATTTTTGCCCAGGAAAGATTTAATAAGGAATTTTAAAAACACTCTATAACTTAACCAAGGACTGTCATTTTTTTAACTAAACATTTTGCAAAGAAAGATAGGGCTGTATATAGAAACTACATTTTATGTGCATATAGGTACCGTTAAATTTGCTACCCAATTCACGGAGTCCCCCTGTAGCACAGTGGCTACATTTCCGAGCTGCGGTTCGGAAGGGCATGGCGTTCAGCCCCCGTAGGAGGACTCCTCAGCTTTTTTTTTTCATATTTGTGCTGGACTCCATTTATTTCTTTTTCGTCTAATCTTCTGTTTGTTTCCCTGTTGACCAAGTTATCAGCCAAAAGACCTATTAAAATATGACATCAAACTTGGCTCACGATAAAATATATGCATCTTGTTATGTCTTTTTTGATTGAAACTCTGTTTATTAGCTTGTATCCAATAAACGAATACCTGCAAAAGAACGGGTCTTGATGGAAATGTTTTATTTTTGCCCGGGAAACATTTAATAAGGGATTTGAAAAAGACTCTATAACTTAACCAAGGACTGTCATTTTTTTAACTAAACATTTTGCAAAGAAAGATGGGGCTGTCAATAGAAACTACATTTTATGGGCATATAGGTACCGTTAAATTTGCTACCCAATTCACGGAGTCCCCCTGTAGCACAGTGGCTACATTTTCGAGCTTCGGTTCGGAAGGCCATGGCGTTCAGCCCCCGTAGGGGGACTCCTCAGTTTTTTTTTTTAATATTTGTGCTGGACTCCATTTATTTCATTTTCGTCAAAATCTTCTGTTTGTTTCCCTGTTGACCAAGTTATCAGCCAAAACACCTATTAAAATATGACGTCAAACTTGGTTCACGATAAAATATATCCATCTTGTTATGTCTTTTTTGATTTAAACTCTCTTTATTAGCTTGTATCCAATAAACGAAGACCTTCGAAACAACGGATCTTGATGGAAATGTTTTATTTTTGCCCGGGAAAGATTTAATAAGGGATTTGAAAAAGACTCTACACCTTAACCAAGGACTTTCATTTTTTTAACTAAACATTTTGCAAAGAAAGATAGGGCTGTCAATAGAAACTACATTTTATGTGCATATAGGTACCGTTAAATTTGTTACCCAATTCACGGAGTTCCCCTGTAGCACAGTGGCTACATTTCCGAGCTTCGGTTCGGAACGGCATGGTGTTCAGCCCCGGCAGGGGGACTCCTCAGCTTTTTTTTAAATATTTGTGCTGGACGCCATTTATTTCTTTTTCGTCTAATCTTCTGTTTTTTCCCCTGGTGACCAAGTTATGAGTCAAAAGACGTTACAAAATATGACATCAAACTTGGCTGAATATAAAATATATCAATCTTTTTATGTCTTTTTTGATTTAAACTCTCTTTATTAGCTTGTATCCAATAAACGAAGACCCACAAAAGAACGGATCTTGATGGACATTTTTTATTTTTGCCCAGGAAAGATTTAATAAGGGATTTTAAAAAGACTCTATAACTTAACCAAGGACTTTCATTTTTTTAACTAAACATTTTGCAAAGAAAGATAGGGCTGTCAATAGAAACTACATTTTATGTGCATATAGGTACCGTTAAATTTGCTACCCAATTCACGGAGTCCCCCTGTAGCACAGTGGCTACATTTGCGAGCTTCGGTTCGGAAGGGCATGGCGTTCAGCCCCCGTAGGGGGATTCCTCAGTTTTTTTTTTCATATTTGTGCTGGACTCCATTTATTTCTTTTTCGTCCAATCTTCTGTTTTTTTCCCTTTTCACCAAGTTATGAGTCAAAAGACCTGACAAAATATGACATCAAACTTGGCTGAATATAAAATATATCAATCTTTTTATGTCTTTTTTGATTTAAACTCTCTTTATTAGCTTGTATCCAATAAACGAAGACCTGCAAAAGAACGGATCTTGATGGACATTTTTTATTTTTGCCCAGGAAAGATTTAATAAGGGATTTTAAAAAGACTCTATAACTTAAGCAAGGACTTTCATTTTTTTAACTAAACATTTTGCAAAGAAAGATAGGGCTGTCAATAGAAACTACATTTTATCTGCATATAGGTACCGTTAAATTTGCTAACCAATTCACGGAGTTCCCCTGTAGCACAGTGGCTACATTTGCGAGCTTCGGTTCGGAAGGGCATGGCGTTCAGCCCCCGTAGGGGGATTCCTCAGTTTTTTTTTTCATATTTGTGCTGGACTCCATTTATTTCTTTTTCGTCCAATCTTCTGTTTTTTTCCCTTTTCACCAAGTTATGAGTCAAAAGACCTGACAAAATATGACATCAAACTTGGCTGAATATAAAATATATCAATCTTTTTATGTCTTTTTTGATTTAAACTCTCTTTATTAGCTTGTATCCAATAAACGAAGACCTCCAAAAGAACGGATCTTGATGGAAATGTTTTATTTGTACCTGGGAAAGATTTAATAAGCGATTTTAAAAAGACTCTATAACTTAACCAAGGACTTTCATTTTTTTAACTAAACATTTTGCAAAGAAAGATGGGGCTGTCAATAGAAACTACATTTTATGTGCATATAGGTACCGTTAAATTTGCTACCCAATTCACGGAGTCCCCCTGTAGAACAGTGGCTACATTTCCGAGCTTCGGTTCGGAAGGGCATGGCGTTCAGCCCCGGTAGGAGCACTCCTCAGTTGTTTTTTAAATATTTGTGCTGGACTCCATTTATTTTGTTTTCGTCTAATCTTCTGTTTTTTTCCCTTTTGACCAAGTTATAAGTCAAAAGACCTTATAAAATATGACATCAAACTTGGCTGAATATAAAATATATCAATCTTCTTATGTCTTTTTTGATTTAAACTCTCTTTATTAGCTTGTATCCAATAAACGAAGACCTGCAAAAGAACGGATCTTGATGGAAATGTTTTATTTTTGCCCGGGAAAGATTTAATAAGGGATTCGAAAAAGACTCTATAACTTAACCAAGGACTTTCATTTTTTTAACTAAACATTTTGCAAAGAAAGATAGGCCTGTCAAAAGAAACTACATTTTATGTCCATATAGGTACCGTTAAATTTGCTAACCAATTCACGGAGTCCCCCTGTAGCACAGTGGCTACATTTGCGAGCTTCGGTTCGGAAGGGCATGGCGTTCAGCCCCCGTGGGGGGACTCCTCAGTTTTTTTTTTCATATTTGTGCTGGACGCCATTTATTTCTTTTTCGTCTAATCGTCTTTTTTTTCCCTTTTGACCAAGTTAGGAGTCAAAAGACTTTATAAAATATGACATCAAACCTGGCTGAATATAAAATATATGCATCTTGTTATGTCTTTTTCGATTTAAACTCTCTTTATTAGCTTGTATCTAATAAACGGAGAACTGGAAAAGAACGGACCTTGATGGACATTTTTTATTTTTGCTTCGGAAACGTTTAATAAGGGATTTTAAAAAGACTCTATAACTTAACAAAGGACTCATTTTTTTAACTAAATCTTTTGCAAAGAAAGATAGGGCTGTCAATAGAAACTACATTTTATGTGCATATAGGTACCGTTAAATTTGCTACCCAATTCACGGAGTCCCCCTGTAGCACAGTGGCTACATTTGCGAGCTTCGGTTCGGAAGGGCATGGCGTTCAGCCCCCGTAGGGGGATTCCTCAGTTTTTTTTTCATATTTGTGCTGGACTCCATTTATTTCTTTTTCGTCCAATCTTCTGTTTTTTTCCCTTTTGACCAAGTTATGAGTCAAAAGACCTTACAAAATATGACATCAAACTTGGCTGAATATAAAATATATCAATCTTTTTATGTCTTTTTTGATTTAAACTCTCTTTATTAGCTTGTATCCAATAAACGAAGACCCACAAAAGAACGGATCTTGATCGAAATTTTTTATTTTTGCCCAGGAAAGATTTAATAAGGGATTTTAAAAAGACTCTATAACTTAACCAAGGACTTTCATTTTTTTAACTAAACATTTTGCAAAGAAAGATAGGGCTGTCAATAGAAACTACATTTTATGTGCATATAGGTACCGTTAAATTTGCTATCCAATTCACGGAGTCCCCCTGTAGCACAGTGGCTACATTTCCGAGCTTCGGTTCGGAAGGGCATGGCGTTCAGCCCACGTAGGAGGACTCCACAGTTTTTTTTTCATATTTGTGCTGGACTCCATTTATACCTTTTTCGTCTAGTCTTGTGTTTTTTTCCCTTTGGACCAAGTTATAAGTGAAAAGACCTTATAAAATATGACATCAAACTTGGCTCACGATAAAATATATGCATCTTCTTATGTCTTTTTGGATTTAAACTCTCTTTATTAGCTTGTATTCAATGAACGAAGACCTGCAAAAGAACGGATCTTGATGGACATTTTTTATTTTTGCCTGGGAAAGATTTAATAAGCGATTTTAAAAAGACTCTATAACTTAACCAAGGACTTTCATTTTTTTAACTAAACAATTTGCAAAGAAAGATAGGCCTGTCAAAAGAAACTACATTTTATGTCCATACAGGTACCGTTAAATTTGCTAACCAATTCACGGAGTCCCCCTGTAGCACAGTGGCTACATTTCCGAGCTTCGGTTCGGAAGGGCATGGCGTTCAGCCCCCGTAGGGGGACTCCTCAGTTTTTTTTTTCATATTTGTGCTGGACTCCATTTATTTCTGTCTCGTCCAATCTTCTGTTTGTTTCCCTTTTGACCAAGTTAGGAATCAAAAGACGTTATAAAATATGACATCAAACTTTGCTGACGATAAAATATATCCATCTTGTTATGTCTTTTTTGATTTAAACTTTCTTTATTAGCGTTTATCGAATAAACGAAGACCTGCAAAAGAACGGATCTTGATGGAAATGTTTTATTTTAGCTTGGGAAAGATTTAATAAGGGATTTTAAAGAGACTCTATAACTTAACCAAGGACTTTCATTTTCTTAACTAAATATTTTGCAAAGAAAGATAGGGCTGTCAATAGAAACTACATTTTATCTGCATATAGGTACCGTTAAATTTGCTACCCAATTCACGGAGTCCCCCTGTAGCACAGTGGCTACATTTGCGAGCTTCGGTTCGGAAGGGTATGGCGTTCAGCCCCCGTAGGGGGATTCCTCAGTTTTTTTTTTTCATATTTGTGCTGGACTCCATTTATTTCTTTTTCGTCCAATCTTCTGTTTTTTTCCCTTTTGACCAAGTTATGAGTCAAAAGACCTTACAAAATATGACATCAAACTCTGCTGAATATAAAATATATCAATCTTTTTATGTCTTTTTTGATTTAAACTCTCTTTATTAGCTTGTATCCAATAAACGAAGACCTGCAAAAGAACGGATCTTGATGGAAATTTTTTATTTTTGCCCAGGAAAGATTTAATAAGGGATTTTAAAAAGACTCTATAACTTAACCAAGGACTTTCATTTTTTTAACTAAATAGTTTACAAAGAAAGATAGGGCTGTCAATAGAAACTACATTTTATGTGCATATAGGTACCGTTAAATTTGCTATCCAATTCACGGAGTCCCCCTGTAGCACAGTGGCTACATTTGCGAGCTTCGGTTCGGAAGGGCATGGCGTTCAGCCCCCGTAGGGGGACTCCTCAGTTTTTTTTTTTCATATTTGTGCTGGACTCCATTTATTTCTTTTTCGTCTAATCTTCTGCTTTTTTCCCTTGTGACCAAGTTATAAGTGAAAAGACCTTATAAAATATGACATCAAACTTGGCTGACGATAAAATATATCCATCTTGTTATGTCTTTTTTGATTTACACTTTCTTTATTAGCACTTTTCCAATAAACGAAGACCTGCAAAACAACGGATCTTGATGGAAATGTTTTATTTTTGCCCGGGAAAGATTTAATAAGGGATTTTAAAAAGACTCTACACCTTAACCAAGGACTTTCATTTTTTTAACTAAACATTTTGCAAAGAAAGATAGGGCTGTCAATAGAAACTACATTTTATGTGCATATAGGTACCGTTAAATTTGCTACCCAATTCACGGAGTCCCCCTGTAGCACAGTGGCTACATTTCCGAGCTTCGGTTCGGAAGGGCATGGCGTTCAGCCTCCGTAGGGGGACTCCTCAGTTTTTTTTTCATATTTGTGCTGGACTCCATTTATTTCTGTTTCGTCTAATCTTCTGTTTTTTTCCCTTTTGACCAAGTTAGGAGTCAAAAGACGTTATAAAATATGACATCAAACTTTGCTGACGATAAAATATATCCATCTTGTTATGTCTTTTTTGATTTAAACTTTCTTTATTAGCGTTTATCGAATAAACGAAGACCTGCAAAAGAACGGATCTTGATGGAAATGTTTTATTTTAGCTTGGGAAAGATTTAATAAGGGATTTTAAAAAGACTCTATAACTTAACCAAGGACTTTCATTTTTTTAACTAAATATTTTGCAAAGAAAGATAGGGCTGTCAATAGAAACTACATTTTATGTGCATATAGGTACCGTTAAATTTGCTACCCAATTCACGGAGTCCCCCTGTAGCACAGTGGCTACATTTGCGAGCTTCGGTTCGGAAGGGCATGGCGTTCAGCCCCCGTAGGGGGACTCCTCAGTTTTTTTTTTCATATTTGTGCTGGACTCCATTTATTTCTGTTTCGTCTAATCTTCTGTTTTTTTCCCTTTTGACCAAGTTATAAATGAAAAGACCTTATAAAATATGACATCAAACTTTGCTGACGATAAAATATATCCATCTTGTTATGTCTTTTTTGATTTAAACTCTCTTTATTAGCTTGTATCCAATAAACGAAGACCTGCAAAAGAATGGATCTTGATGGAAATTTTTTATTTGTGCCTGGGAAAGATTTAATAAGGGATTTTAAAAAGACTCTATAACTTAACCAAGGACTGTCATTTTTTTAACTAAACATTTTGCAAAGAAAGATAGGGCTGTCAATAGAAACTACATTTTATGTGCATATAGGTACCGTTAAATTTGCTACCCAATTCACGGAGTCCCCCTGTAGCACAGTGGCTACATTTGCGAGCTTCGGTTCGGAAGGGCATGGCGTTCAGCCCCCGTAGGGGGACTCCTCAGTTTTTTTTTTCATATTTGTGCTGGACTCCATTTATTTCTGTTTCGTCTAATCTTCTGTTTTTTTCCCTTTTGACCAAGTTATAAATGAAAAGACCTTATAAAATATGACATCAAACTTTGCTGACGATAAAATATATCCATCTTGTTATGTCTTTTTTGATTTAAACTTTCTTTATTAGCGTTTATCGAGTAAACGAAGACCTGGAAAAGAACGGATCTTGATGGAAATTTTTTATTTGTGCCTGGGAAAGATTTAATAAGGGATTTTAAAAAGACTCTATAACTTAACCAAGGACTGTCATTTTTTTAACTAAACATTTTGCAAAGAAAGATAGGCCTGTCAATAGAAACTACATTTTATGTGCATATAGGTACCGTTAAATTTGCTACCCAATTCACGGAGTCCCCCTGTAGCACAGTGGCTACATTTCCGAGCTTCGGTTCGGAAGGGCATGGCGTTCAGCCCCCGTAGGGGGACTCCTCAGTTTTCTTTTTTTTTTCATATTTGTGCTGGACTCCATTTATTTCTTTTTCGTCCAATCTTCTGTTTGTTTCCCTTTTGACCAAGTTATGAATCAAAAGACCTTATAAAATATGACATCAAACTTGGCTGACGATAAAATATATGCATCTTGTTATGTCTTTTTTGATTTAAACTCTCTTTATTAGCTTGTATCCAATAAACGAAGACCTGCAAAAGAATGGATCTTGATGGAAATTTTTTATTTGTGCCTGGGAAAGATTTAATAAGGGATTTTAAAAAGACTCTATAACTTAACCAAGGACTTTCATTTTTTTAACTAAACATTTTGCAAAGAAAGATGGGGCTGTCAATAGAAACTACATTTTATGTGCATATAGGTACCGTTAAATTTGCTACCCAATTCATGGAGTGCCCCTGTAGTACAGAAAAATTTGGTGGGGGTGTGCGGGAAACTTCCCAAAACTCTTACTCTTTTTATGTCTAATATGTGCGATTTTCTCTAACCTATTTATGAACGGAGCAAAAATCGATACCCCATTTATGACCGTTGCAGCTGACACAGTTGCCCTAAAGGTAATTTTTGAAGGACTTTTGCTTATGGTCTTATGGATAATGATGAAAAAGTAGCTTGTAGTAAACAACATACCCAATTCAATACTAGAGTGCAAAATCCATACGTTATTTAAGACCAAATTTGCCAAAATTGATACCCTATTTATGATTAAAACGGCTTAAAAACCGTACTCTTTGGGTCCGCACATACCTATCTAGCCCATATAAGGGAGTACCCCTTCCCCGGATCGCAACATTAACATCACAATGTTGGTTTACGTTCCAGCACAGCGGTTTAAAGGGATGTTTTCCTTTGAAATTGCCTGAAGGATGAATGTTTTCGATGTTAAAAATAACTGATAACGGAAACAGCTCACCAAAGCTTGGCGGAAACAAAGTTTTACGAAGCAGGCCTCGCGCTGTCATGTTTGTTTTGGTTTTTGTAAACTTTGAAGCTACATACATACATACATACATACATACATACACGCATACATATACTTTTTGTTGAGGCAGGTTGGTTTGCGGCAACCTAAAGGCCGGTGGGGACCTGCCAGAAACTTAATTAAAAAACTATTTATAACAAAAACTCGCGCGCTATCTCGCGAACTCTCGGGTGATCGCGTGATGCCTCGCGCTGAAGTGCGCGCTAGAGCCTAGGTGTCCCACTGAAACGTTACTGTTTGAGCCACCTTAATACAACAAGGTAGGTATGTAGCGTAGCCTGGTGCCATTCATTGGAGAGTGTAGTGGTATATTCAACTGAAAAAGATGATATGGTGCAGACCCGAGATACACGTGTCGAATCATGGATGCTCAGTCGAGCTTGCTCTTCGTGGTTGTGGCTGTTTCGTCTCCGTGGAATGTTTATTATGTGAATGTGAATTCCTCGTTATATCTCATCTGTACTTACAAGGTTTCCGCAGCAATTTGTTTAATTCAATATCGAATGCACTCTCTTTCGACCCGAAGAATGCTTTGCTTGTTCACTTACTTAGGAGCTCGTGAGATCAAGAAATACTTTTTCATGTAGTAATTTAAACATTTTATCATTTTTCAAGTTAAGGTGGCTCAAAGCAGTTTTGAGCAGTTAGATTTTGATAGGTCATTATTACCACTCTTTATCACTTGATACTACAATCATGGTATTAAAAAACTGCCCAATTATTGGTGAACACGTTGTTATCATTTTCGTGACACAATAGGTTACCATAGCAACAGTATTACCTTCTAAAAACACCCTTAATTACAGCTTTAGAGGCTTATAATTCAAAAACGGCAAGGTGAAATTTTGTTCCTTATCCAATTTTAATAAGCATGATAAGACGCAACTTCTGGCAAAGTTGTTTAAAAAATCTATACATAGGGTTCAGAGTCACCTTAGAGTTTTGGCAGGCTCCTGGTTTTGAAAATCTAAGGTGGCTCGAACTCGAACATAATGCTCAGCTTGTCAACAAACCATTTCAATCAGCCACAAGGTTGTTTCCATCGAAGCATGTACGCGTCAATTTCCAAGACAAAAACCAGCAACGCTGAAAAGCTCAGGTCAGAGCTAGACAGAAAACTCGATTTCTTGCTTTGTTGAAAGCTCCTACATACCTGGAAAAAGAACATTGGAAGATTTCTGGCTTTCCTTGATGACGGCGAAGCAAATTCACCTAGATGAAAGAACAAAAAACAGCTCATTTCGGTTGAAAAAACAGAAATGATGAAAGCAAAAAGTAAAAGCGGTAAAAAGAACACAATTGTAAATTGCTATCAGGATCCATATTTCTATCTTAACAAACAATCACGAAGTATTGCACTCATCCTCTGGAGAAACCACTTGTCCTTCGCTAACTGAAAAACTTTTGACGTCATAAACGATCTACGGGTTTAAAGTTTTGCACGCGCGCGGACCTGTAAACCACCGGTTAGGAGAGTGGTACCGATCCAAATAGAAACAAAGATGGCGGTCTTCATGCTTAGTCAAAGTAAAGTTTGACATTTTATTCAATGACTTTCTCCTACTTTGAGTTTCTTTACAATTGAAATTAATGTCGTGTTTGTTTTCTTCTTTTACAGAGCAAAAGCTTCCTCTAGGGCAAAACCCAGATGAGTGGACAATAAGAGAAAAACTAACTTTAGCTTCGTCTGTGGTCCGAAGTGGCGATCAAAACTGGTGAGTAACATGGATTTTTACGCCTAACGTCAGATAATTGAGAAGAATTATTCCACAAAAGATGTGCTTTTTATGAGGATCGGTGTCTTTTGTTTGCTAAACTTGAGCTTAGCTTAGAAACAATCTGTTTTGAAGGTGATAGCTTCAATTTATTCATGACGACAAAATAGAAGTGAATTGAATCGTGGCTCTGTGATTCTTTTAAGACGTTGAAAATGAATAAATGAATGAATGAATGAAAGACTCTATTAAGGTTTCAATAGTATTTAGGTTAAAAAAAAAATAATTGGGGACAATTGTTATCCTTCCAGGGTGTCTGTGAGTCGTACGATTAAACCACTGCTTGAAACAGGATGTTGTGCGAAACCAAGACCACCCGACTTCTTTTCACAAAAGGTAATAGGCTAATTCATAATATTAAATAACTCTGTATGCATGTGACACCATTTTGAACAAAACAAGTGAGGTTCTTGTTCTTGTGTTATGGATATTATATAGATTAAGCCAAGCCTAAAAGCAGAGCCCCTGGACTGGGTTGTTGAAAGCCCAATTAGGCTAACCCAGGATAAAAGAGAATTTTGATGTGAGTTTTGTAACTTTGCAGGGAGATTTTCTGTTTATATTGTTTGGCCTTCTGTTTTGAGTTTGAATAATCTCAAAATACACAAAACACAAGCAGTGAAAAACATTTCTATACAAGAAAAGATTATACTTCAGTTAACTTTTAATCCTGGGTTAACGTTAACTGCCTTCTGAACAACCCGGCCATGATCGTTAAATTTGTCACTTCACAAGTGTTCGGTAATTGTGTTTGTCGATTGATTGCATATTTTGTTCGGGTTCTAGCATTGTTAAATTTATGTGTGCCACAAATTTCAGGGTGGTCCATTTAGGGTAGGCCATGGGTAGTCCATGGACTAGGGGTCAGCAAAATGTACCATTACATGGTCAGTATAAATATGATCTGTGGATTGCGGACTTAGGTATAAAACGTGGACTAAGCATTATGTATACAGACTGGGTATAAAACACAGACTCATGGATCAGGTATAAAACACGGACTGTGGACTAAATGTGGCCTACTGACTGCAATCCGTGTTTCTTACTGACCGGTCGTAACTAATATTACATAATACATGTATAAACCAGAACAAACCCTCTCATGTATACGTGCTTTGTGATCAATTCATTTGTTTTCACCCATGCTGAAGGGAGGTCAATTTCATGTCTACCTAACAGCCTTGACACAAAATGATGTTCCTAAAATTTTTGCTTTTTTAACATACCAAACCTACCAAAACTCGAACGCACTCTTTAATCTACTATTACTACTAGTTTTCATTGTAGCAGAAATGCTCGATCAGAGTGTGCGACCAGGATAAGCTTTTACCTGTCAAAACCTCAAATTTAGCGGACAATTATTCGATGACTGACTGTCATTTGCAGGCTTGACAGTGGCATGTTTTTGATAAACATTAATTTTATTTTAATAATTGCCAAAGGTACATTACTTTCAAAAAATTTTGGACATTTAATTTTGGAACGCTTTGCTACAACATAGCTTAGTTAAATTTTCGCCTACAAAACTTGAGTCAGACTGGAAAATTAATGGAATTGATCTCCATTACATGACTTTCTGTGTTCTCATAAAAGAAACAAAAATTTTCCTTTCAGGTGATAAAAAGAACAAGCAAATCCTAATTCAAGTTTTTGCTTCATCATGCTTGTGATGGGACTATCTAAGAAGAAAGTATGTACTTTACAAATTTGTATGTACTTAAAAATTTCAGATGGTTATAAATTTGGACATTTTTTTGTCCGAAATAATGTTTTCTGAAATTTTTTCCAAGTAATGTATATGCAAACTATTTAAATTTTATGTTGTCGTAATAAGGAGAGTAATGAGCAAAGAAAAGTCTTCATTTCATTGAGATGTCCCCCAGTTCAGAGGATTTTAAGCTTTTCATTTCAAGTTTATTTATTCCTGGGTCAATATTAAGAGCAAATGCCCACAAAAATCAAACAAAATCAAATTCTTTGGCCAGGCTAGAAAACTCAAATTCACTCGTCTTTTGCATATAGCTAGCCCTTAGCAAGAGTGCAAACAGGCTGTAGTTTTTTCCTTGAAATAGTTTTGTCTTTCTGAGAAAAGCAACATTTACATGTATGATTTAACTTTCAGACTCAATTTCATGCAATTTAGCGAGTCTCAACTGAGCTGAAAATCGACCATTTTCATTTGATTCACATTTCACAACTATTGAGCTCAGAAAAGTTGTAATACAAACAGCTTATTGCAGAACTATTCCTTGTCTAAAAAAGGACGATTTCAAGAATATTGGATTAATCTAAATATTTAGCGGTAAATGAAACCAGAGTGTTCTCCAAAATTGAGTTAGTCAGTTGGTGAAAAGAATTGTCATTTTGACCATGTGCCATGTCTCGGAATTCCAAAAGAGTTTAGATTCTA
This sequence comes from Orbicella franksi, assembly GCF_964199315.1. Lineage (NCBI taxonomy): Eukaryota > Metazoa > Cnidaria > Anthozoa > Scleractinia > Merulinidae > Orbicella > Orbicella franksi. The sequence continues at coordinate 21,191,035 of NC_138146.1, read as the reverse complement.
ACTACACTAGGATAGGTCTTTCAATATATGTTAAGTTCAGTTTGGGCAAATGATTAGGCACTTGTCAAAAACTTAGTCAAAATCTTTCACAAAAGACACAAAATCACGCCAGCAGCTTCCGAGTGCGTGACTAAAAGTATTATCATCGTATCAGCATATTACTTCAGTTCAAAACATCAGCATTACCAAGCAGTATAAATGATATACACATAATAATAGCATGTTCACCTACCTCGGTTTGTAATATCCTGAATCTTGCAAACTGATTCTTTCCCTACATATAATTTTCAGCAGCGTTCTTGTCAGTACTCATATCCGATTTTGAAGAAAAACAGTTACTGCCAAGTCCCATGTATGTATTATCTATCTGTTATTTGTGTTGTTTGATTGAGCCAGTAGTAACTGGTAAAGTGTTATTCCACGTGCGATTTTTGGGTTTCCATTTTGAAGACGTTTGAAAGTCCTCCATTTTGACTGAAGGTGTGTTATCCAAGACCTGTGTTTTACAACATATTTTATATGGGGGTGAGGGATGGGATCTCAGAGCTTTTAACAGAGTTGCTTTTCTTTGTTTCAATTTTAAGCCACAAAGACCTGGTTCGTGTGTAGCATTTTATTGCTTTACCTAAGAAAGGAGGCCCTGAATTGGAACTAACATTGAGATGTTGGAAAAATTCTAATGCTTTTTCTTTCGGAAATTCCCACTCTACCCTTACCCTATGTGCAACAACGGACTTTTGCTGGACAATATACAAATAAGAGACGCGGAGCCATCAAAGGTGATGGCTTATTTATTACTGCTAATTACTGGGGATTTCTGCGTGATAGCAGGTTGAATGATTGTACCGAACAACAAAATGGAAAACGTAGGAACATTTGCATAGGAACTTGGTAATATTGAGCGATTTGGGGAATTCAAAATCACCAGATGAATGCGTACAGGTTATGCAAACCTAATGGAACACCGTTGAAATGGCAGGATAGGAATGTTGTTTGAATTACCAGCCATTGTGTTACCGTGGACGTCCAAACTCACTGGACATTATCAATCAGGAGTTGATGGGCTAACAAAGTGTGAGTACTGTTGTCATGGATCGCAAGGACTATGACGACAAGGTACAGCAAATGCTCAATGACCAACGAACCTACAAGGTGTTAGATAAAGACCCTACACAGCGAACGGAGAAGAAGCTCAATGAAAAATTAGCCAATCTTAAACGAGAGAACAAGATCAGTGACAGTCTTTGCGAAAGACTTCGCAGTTCTGATGGACTGCCTCCTCGTTTTTATGGTTTACCAAAGATTCATAAGCCTGGTTTCCCCTTAAGACCTATTGTTTCGTTCATAGACTCTCCGACTTACATGTTATCGAAACATTTGGCGCAGATCCTGAGTCCTGTGATGGGCAAGACAGATTTCACGGTCAAGAACAGTGTGGAATTTTGTGAACAGATGAAAAATGTCTCACTCAAAGAAGATGAAGAGCTGGTTTCCTTTGACGTTGTCTCTTTGTTCACATCTATTCCTGTGGAACTCGCCATTCAAGTTGCTAAAGATTTGCTTTCCAATGATGACACCTTGCAGGATAGAACCACCATTCCTGTCGATGACATTGTTGACCTGTTGGATTTCTGTTTGTCGACAACAAATTTCAAGTATAACAACAATCACTACAACAGATCTTTGGCACCGCCATGGGCTCTCCAGTGTCAGCTGTTATGGCAAACCTGGTCATGGAAGACCTTGAAAAACGAGCACTATCCACCTCTCCTTCCCAACCGTGTTTTTGGAAACGATATGTTGATGATGTGTGTGCCGCTGTTAAATCCAACCTGGTGCTAGCCTTACAGAGTCATTTGAACAATATCGAGCCGTCGATCCAATTTACGGTTGAAAGAGAAACAGAACGGAAAATATCCTTTCTTGACGTCACTGTCTGTCGACAAGATGATGGCCAACTCTCCACTAAAGTCTATCGCAAACCGACACACACAGAAAGATATCTCTCGTTTGACTCTCACCATCCGGCTGCTCACAAAAGGGCTGTGGTCAAATCTCTGACTGATCGCGCAAGAGCTATCCCGTCTTCTGTTGACCAACAATCAAAGGAAATGAAACATGTGATCGCGGCACTCAGGGCGAATGACTACCCGAAACGCTTTGTTATTCATGCAAGTAAACCGGAACGGCCTTCTCAACAAACGCCTGCAACTCCACCGGATGACAAAAAAGGTTTTTGCATTTTACCGTATGTCAAGGGCACTACGGAACCGATTAAGCGAATCCTAAGCAATTACAATATCAAAGTTGCTTTAAAACCTCACCATACCATCGGCAATTTATTTCCCAAATCAAAAGACCCAGTCTCGAAAGATCAGACTCGTGGCGCAATTTATTCAATTCCCTGTCAAGGTTGTGACAAAAGCTACATCGGAGAAATGAAACGAAAATTTTCCACCCGGCTCAAAGAACATCAAAAAGCGGTTGTAAACAAACACTCGCACAAGTCAGCTTTAGCGGAACATTGTTTACACTCTGGCCACACCATCTCCTGGGAATCTTCAAAGATCTTACGTACAAGCACAAATTGGCGCAACAGACGTATTTTAGAAGCGTGGGAAATTAACACTTGTAGGAATCCGCTGAACCGTGATGATGGTATGCACTTGCCGCACGAATTTTTAAATTTAGCCCTAAGGGACAGAACATAATTAGCTCCGATTTGCCGATTTGCATAGTATAAGAACGTGCCTTTTCAACAAATTCCTTGTCACTTTCCCCTGATGAAGGCTGAAGTTTTAGCCGAAACGTTGGGACTTTTACAAAAAGAATTTTTACTGACATTTTTACATTTTTAAACCAGAGTAACGTTTTTCAATCATGTGTGAGGCTTTTTCGATACTTCTATTGGTTGCTTGGGAAATCCCTTTTAAAGTTGGACAATAGAAAATTTTCTGATTGTTGTTACTCAATGGGACATCACAGGAAAAATATTCTGATTTTCGCAAAAGCCTCACACACTTTGGTGCGCTAATATCTGATGAAGATTTTGGCCAAGTTTCGTTAAAATCCGATAAATCTACATACCTTATGAATTCATTTGAATAGAGGTGATTCACGCAAAAATAAACCTTGAGTTTTCGGGCTCGAAAGAAATTCCCAGTTTTTGCACCTCACTGAAGCGGTTGTCAACGTCGCCATGCCGCCAACCAATGAAACGCAGCTTTGAACTCCCCAGCGGGCTACAGTAACGCTTCCCGGGAATGAATGTGCAATGTTTGCATCGACAGGATATCTTTATATCTTACATGGGCAGTAGCGAAGTCTGCTGTGAAACATTCAGCAGCTTATAAACGGAATCAGCAGATAAATGGTAAAGAAGGAAAAGGGAAAAAAGAGGAATGATAGTGGAATGGAGTCGAGTGAGGATATTTACATGTTTTTAAAAAATTCGAAACGCGTATTTCATCCGCCTGTTTGTTTTAGTAGAATATGGAAAAATGCTCTTCGAAGCACAGGAAAGGAGCGTTTGGAGAAGCTGCTTTGTCAGATATCAGCGATTAAATTCGTCGGTAATTCCGTGGCAATCAACTTCTGCGCCAGAAGAAGCTAGAGCAGGACATTGACGAAACATTCGCTTGCGGATCCTTGCGATTTGCTCTTCCCGTTCAAATGTGGGAACGCAACGACCGTGCAAAATCGTCCAGTCTGTTACTTAAGAGACGAAAACAATCAACAAAAGTGAAGATTTCTGTGCGAGAAATTGCAAGACGTAAGGGATAAACAAAAGAAGCGAAATACGACTCCGCGGATGAGATCAGTTGCCGCAAAAATTGTTCCTGCTCAACTCAAAGGTTGACACATTTTAACTGGCTTATCACAGTTTGGTTCACTGACTCGTTTTAAAAATTTACATTATTGTGGATAACTCATTTGCGTTTTAAGTTTTTGAGATAATTTTTTTTTTTGCAGAATTCAGATTTTTTTAAGTAGAAGTCTTGAATTTGGTACAAAAAATTATTTTGAACAAAATAGGCCCTTGAAGGTCTATAGTAACCTTAAGTTGGTTGTATTACAACTTTTCTGCGCTCAATAGTTGCGAAATGCAAATTGAATGAAAATGGTCAATTTTCAGCCCAGTTAGAACTCGTAAGATTGATGTCTGGACGTGAAACTGATAATGTCCTCTTTCTCGGAAATACCAAGTATTTGAAGAAAAAAACTACATAGCGTTTTTACTTTTACTAAGGCCTACTTACATGCAAGAGTAGGGCAAATTCTATTTTTCAAGCCTTACCGAACTATTAATTTTTGATTCTTGTGTACATTTGCTCTTAATTATTCCTTGGAATGATTCAGAATTTCTTGCCTCCGGCTTCAGAGTTAATGTCTGGTTCAGAATCATTTATCCCAGTAAGGAACATCCTTGCCTGCAGTCTCGAGGCTAACATTCTGCTGCTAAAACATTGATTGATTGCTTAAGGAATTAGGTTGTATTGGTGGGGTAGAAATGTTTGGGTAATCCTTTAGGAGGTTGTGAAATTCTTAAGACCCTGAAGCAAAATTTTAAGAGAAAAGAATTATTTGCATGTTGTTTTTATGCAAGTTTAGCAAAAGTCATGTACAAAATACTTACTAGTTACATACTGAATTTGCAGGCAAGTTGTTAGAGACATAGATCTCAGGATCAAGGACCGTGGACCCAGGACGATCCAGGACAGAGGACAGAGGACCGAGGACTCAGAACAGAGGATCAAGGAGCAAGGATAGGACTGAGGACTGACAACTGGGGATTAAGGACAGTGGATGAATGCAAGCCTTGAGTGACGAACTTTCATAAGTTGAATTATAGATATATTAAGGTATATGAGATATTACCGCCAGCAGAGATGGCACAGTGCACCTTTCCCCGAGGGTTTTTCTCTGGGTACTCCGGTTTCCCTCACTCCTGAAAAAACCAATATTTCTAAATTCCAACTTAACAAAATTGGTGACACATTGCGGTGGGCCAACTGGGATGAAAAATTCTTTGATTACTCAAGGTAAACATTTGTAATACCAATTTATTACTCTCTGTTTATTTCCCAGTTACATGTGCATATGTGGTTTCGCAGTCTCCTTTGCAGCTGTTATTTTGGTTAATGAACAAATTGGGAAGAAGCTTATTTATTTTCTGTCTTTTTCATGGAGCTCTTTTTTAATCATAGGTAAAGGGAAATTCTCAAGTCAATCAATCAATCAATCAATCAATCAATCAATCAATCAATGAAACAATCAATCAATCAATCAATCAACCAATCAACCAATCGTTTAACCAATCAAAAAATCTCTCAATAACTCTATTAATAATTAAGATAAAAAGCCCAGGATATGCAGCTAACTAGAATAGCAATAACCAACCTTTAAATTTATCTAGTTGCAATTTGAAGATCTTTAACATTGTATTCCAATACCACTTTGATGCACATGTAACTAGTACCCATGTAAACAGAGTATTGAACTGACCAGTGTGTTGTGTGGGTGTCGTTCATTTGCAAATAAGTGGCTTGCTTGTTACATTTTCCATACAATTCATTATATCAGAGCCAGGAATTATGCCAATAGCAATCATCACTAAAAGATAACTGAAACTCAATTATGGTTAAATCTATTTCCGTGAATTAGAAGTTTGGTAATTCTTGTTGTATTTTCATGCTTACAGACCTAAAACAAAAAAGAGCCAACATTTTGTTCAAAATTGCCTTAAAAAGTAAATTTGGCAGTTATTATTGTTGAATTCAGAAACAGACAATGCAATGTCAAAAACCCATGTAGAAAATAAACCAAAATATATTTCAATTAGAAAGAATTTATGAAATGCTCTTCATCCAAGTAAAGAAACCTAAACTGAACACACAATCTGACTCAATCAAAGCAAAACTATTTAGTTCTTAATTAATATTCTCTACATTCCACATTGTAGTGTTTTTGATCAGATGCAACAAGACTTTCACATGCATTCTCAGTATATAAAGAACTCACAAGAATCTGACGTTTAGCTCTACGAATTTGAAAATGAATGAGTCATCAAAAGGTCATTCAAAATTATTATCACCAATTTTTTGTCGTAATTGTTTGTCCAAAGCCTCTATTACTAGAAAATACAGTCTAAACGTATTTACCATTTTATTTATTTTTTACCCGTGTACAGACATTTTGAGTGCTCATTAAAATTCTCATTTTTAAATTCTAGGATGCTTGTAAATGCAAAGCTAAAAATATTCCTATCGAGTTGTAACAACAATTTATTTCAGTTCCTAAAAGAAATTGAAGTTACACTTTTTGATATATGTACAGGCATTTTGGTGTACCACTAAAGAAGTCAGACAGCAGGATATAATCATTACAGTAAATTTGATTTCACAGATGCCACTTATTTGCTCATGAAAACCTAGTTTCTCTTTCTCACAAGATTCCTATTGAGCAGCTTTATGGTGAAAACTGTTCACTTCCACCGGTTTTCCTCAGAAATCTTAAATTGAGTTTGGAGTTGAAAAACAAATCTTTTGCCAACATCAACATAAGAAACCTTTTAAGGTTCTCTTTATTTTTTTTCCAATTTTGAAAAAAATCTACATGTATGTTGTACTTAAAATACCGCTGCCTGAATGCTAAGGTATTTGCTTTTCTTGAGAAAAATTTTTCCTGTTTTTACTTTCAAAAATAAAATACATTTTTGTAATCCAAATAAACTTGTTTTGGGAAAGTAGCTGCACAATAGGAAACTTGTATTCAAGAAAATATTTTACTTTTTTTGTAGTTTCAACGTGCATCATGCTCTAAAATCATTAGCTAATTCAGTTCTCACTGGTCACAATTATTCTCTTTGGGTGAGCAACATTGTTCAGATCAATAGCATGACGGTGCATGAAACTGTAGTATTGTTTTTTATCACCTTTGAACAAAGGAAGCTTCCTAAAACCACCCTTTTGTGGTAATGCAAGTTAATTCGATTGGCTGATCAAGAAATTATTAATTGAATGCAATACCAATCTACTGCTTTTCACAAATTTATTCAATTTACTTAAGTGTTATACAAAATTGTTATTTATACTCGATCAGTTTTTAAAAACGAATTAATGATAAATTCTTTGCCTCCTTTGTTTGAAGGTGCCACAGCAAGCTCATTAGCTCAGAAGTAAACAATTACTAATTAACTCAGCTAAGAAAACACTGCAAATTTTGGTTTCATAGGGTCTTCACGTTAGCATTGACACTAACGTGTTAAAGATAGGCCAAACGTGGAGATAGTCAGAAGAACAGGGGTCTAGAACAGACCCTTCAGATCTAGTGGGTGTTCCTAGTCAGCCATAACATTGGCATCATAAAACATGGAGAGAAAATTAACCTTCGTTAGGTTTTCGATGCAGTAGTTCGCAGTAGTTCAAAACCACTTGGGGAATTGGGCTTCTTAATCCTACGTTTCTACAAAAAGTATAAACTAAGGCAGATTGAGTATGTCTAAGACATTATTACTACTTAAGTATCGATTCAATAGCAGAACTAGTTAGTTAGCTTATAAGTTTTTTTAACTCAAGTGAATAGTTTTTTTACTGTGCTAATGAGCTTGTTAGTTTTTTCTTTGAGGATGTGATATTTTCCACTGAACTTAGTATATTTTAGATTATTTTCAGGAACTGAGATGGCCCATAGTTCCGCACACAACACAAATGGTCAGATTTAAATCTAGCCGATCGATGTCCCTGCAAGGTTGTGGAAACTCTTGCTCTGAGGACGGTGTTTCTGATGTTCCTCTGCAATATTCCAACTGAAAAATCCTGGTGAGTTTATCCGCTCTGCTCATTTTTGATGGAGGCACTTGGACACTTTGATGATGAGGTCGTTAGCTCTCAAGTGGAGAAGACATCATGGGGGAAGGTGAGGGTTTGCTTTTCATGTCTTTATGGCTTTACTTGACAACGTCAGAAAACCACACCTTTATTCCAATTGGCTTGAAAGATGTTTGTTCTCAATCGGTGTTTCTAGAATTTTTCTGTTGTTGAGGACGTCAAACAATAGTGCTTTAGTGCAGGTCATGGGTAGTACATTTTCAGGATGTTGGGGTTAGTTTTGAACAATGAAGGTCACTGATCTGGCTTGACTGGAATTTCACAAGCGAGACTAGATTGAGCTAATAGTCATCTGGGATTCTTCTGAAAGAGCTGATTCTCGTTTAGGGCTTTTTTAATTAAAGCAATAATTTTTTTCGTTTAAATTCTGAAGATAAAAATAAATTAGGTATCGAATAAAAATAAATTAGTCAATTATCTTAAGAACAGAATTTATTAACACTATCAGTCCACAGTTCAAAGAAAAATTAAGAACATTAGCCGCTTAAAATATAAATTAAAATTATCTGGAATTACAACTTTGGCTTCTTTTTCTGATTAACTCCAGGAATTAGTTCACCCAAAAGAACTCAAAAGCAGTCTCCTGCGCTGGCGTTGCTTGAGTTGTCACGCAACACTTCTTCCTGGAGTGTTGCGTAATGATACAGATAACGCCTATGAAGGAGGCTTCTTTTTGGGAAATTTTAATCTTAGCTACTAAACATATAGTTACATTATCCGTGATCAAAGTTCAAAGCGTAGGCCAATTGTTCATTTTGACTTCCAAAACGTTTAACTAACCTCGTAAAGGTTTTTTGTAACGAAACATCCATAGTTCGATATGAATTTTGTACGTCAAGGGTTTATCTTGCCTTCTTTAACTTGCTTAATCTTGAAGTTGGTATTTAATTTTTTTTCCCGTAAACTTTGGCCAATTTCTCATTTTTATTTCCAAACCCTGAGATTTAGCGCGGAAACTTTATTTTTTGACTAAGTACATAACTGTAAGCTAATTATCAATGTTGCATTCCAAAACTATAAATTCAACTTCTAAAACCAAGCATTTATTTCGTTCTGTTTTTTAAATTTCGTAGGCCATTTGTTCATTTTTACCTCTTAAACAAACTAAACCTAGGACACGTTTCTCATCGTTTTTTTTCTAATAGTTGCTCAACTTCGTTATTATCCTCGGGGATGCAGCGGCAGTTGATCGTGACGAGACGAAGTAAACCGAGCGGTAAAACCTTTCGTCGGGTCGGTTTTGCCGCTCGGTTTACGTCGACTCTTCCGAATAACTGCCCTAAGTTTCCGAGGATCCTTCGTTGTTTAATGTTATTCAAAGCCAAGATTAACAATAACAAAAGCACAAATAAATTTCAAAATTCCACCGTGTTTGCCTTTTTTAAGACGGTTTTAACTGCGAATATTTAATGAGATATACTATGAATATTTAAACTACGATTCTTTCGAAAAATATTTGGATTTTCTGTTCAAATTAGACTCGATCGATTTTAAATAACTGAAATTGAATATCAAAACAAAGTTAACGCAATTCTAGGTGATGTGAACGGACGAAAATCGCCCGTTTGCTTTCGCATTAGTATTGGTTTACTTTAGCAAAATAAAAACAAACTACTAATCTTTCATCGCTTTAACTTTGATGTTATTTAAACATATGCAAAATTCCTAAACTTGTATCAGCTTGGACGGTAAAGTTTCAAGTGACTTGTGTTCTTTTGGTGAAGTTTGTGGGAGGTCAGTCGGCAGGAGGTTTGGTCGGCAAGTCAGATCAATGATTTTTTGCGTTGGATTCTTTTCTTGGCATCCATGGAAATTACTAAACATGACTTGTACTTTAGCGCTCCTGTTTTCCCTTTCCCTCCAACGGAAATTTCTAGACACAGTGCTTGGAACACGCATCTGAAATTAAATTTTGGCATTAATCTTTTCACGCATTACTTACGGCTCTGAAAGCTAATGAAAATTCCAATTCAAATGGTGTGGTATTATGACGTAGTTGAGTGAAACCGAGGAGGCATGGGGAGCAAACTCTCACCGCCCTCATTATGCCATCTCCACTTGAGAGCAAACGGCCATATCATTAAAATGGTCAAGTGTCGTCATCAAAGATGGCGGAGCAAATAAACAAACCAGGATTTTAAAGTTGGAATATTAATGAGGAACAGAAGAAACACTTCAACTCAGAGAAGAGTGAAAACAACCCGACAAGCAGGGACAAGATCGGCTAGATTTTTTAAAAAATTTTTTTAACACAATAAAAACGCAAATAGAGACAAAGAGACAGTTTTGTGTGTTGTCGTTTTTACCAGCAATCCATCATAACTAACCAAGTAAACACTTGTGTCCATGACAAAGTCCTGATATACAGTGTTGTAATCTCTCACGCGACTTGTCCCGCAATCTTCTCGAAAACGACGTGAAAAGTTAATGAAACATCGAGCCGTGTAACACAACGCGCAACGGAAAAAACGTTTGCAAAACAAGTCGCTTCAACGGTTACAGAAAGTAGAACTAAGTTCCAACTTTCTCCAACCGCTGTAGCAACTGTTTCGCATAAATTCTGTCCGTTAAACGCTATGATAACGACCCAATGTTTCATACAACGCACTTGTCACGCCGCCATCGAAAACATTAAGAGATTAGTTGCGTAAGAGATTACACTGAATAAGGGGACCACAAACCAAGTTCTGCTTTTAAGAAAACCACTACTTCAACAATTGTCTGCCATAAAACTCTCATTGTACTTCTATCGCGTTTTCGCTGTAGTATTTGCGAGTTGCAAACTGTACTTAGTTGCTCAAGAAGTCGACTAATAAGTTGGCCCTTTGCGTAACTGTCAAAGAACGTCTTAACGTAAGCGTGATGCAAGTCTTTGCATGTCACGCTATAATTTGGTCACAGAGATCTAGACAATTCACAGCCGTAAAAATGCGTAACATCGTAAGCTCCAATTAGACTGTCCTAATTTAATAGAAGCACGAGCGATTGAAAATCCCCTCGAATTTGCGAGATATCAGCCTGTAACTCACTGTAGCTCCTCGAAAATCTGCGGTAAAATTTCAGCATGTAAAAGAAAATGCTAAATTTTTCAAAAACGCGCGGAACGCGACAATGACTTTTTTGCCCGATGTTGACGTCAAAAGCGTTGGTCCCGAAAAAAAAAAAAATCCGGAAAATCCATTTTCCACACTGAGCAACTAAGCACATTTTGTGCCTCACAAATACAGCAATAAAATGAGGTATTAAACACAAAGACGCACTATAAACGGGATTACAAAAACAACGATAATTTAATGCGACTTTAAATTGTGATAGTAAATTTCCAAATAATTTTAAGAATTTTGCAATATTTCAAGACAATTAATTTTGTAAAATATGAATTAAAGATTAAAATAGTATCCAACTTTGGAGATGGCTATATCCTCAAAGAAATTAAATGCATGTTTTTAACTTTGTTTGTAATTGTAAATGTTCAAATAATCTTAAGTGTCAAGTATTTCAAGAAAATCTTTTAACATGAATTAAAAATTAAATTGTATCCAAGTTTAGAGACAGCTAAATACTCAAGAAAATTAAGTGCCTTTTTAAATTTTTTCTCTTTTAAGTGTAAATTTATAATGAAGAATTTTGCAATAATTCAAGAGAATCTGTAAATATGACTTCAAGATTATATTGTATCGCAATGTAGAGACAGCTTTATCCTCAAGTTGTGCGTCTTTGTGGTTCTGAGAGCTTTACAACATACATTGCATTTCATCAGTGATTTCCTTGTACCCTCACATCACTATTTTACAATGGCCCATATTGTTTTGTCAAGAGACTTCACTTAATACACAACCCAAATGGGGTGTAGTTATTTTCATGGATTTTCCGCGAGTTCTGGACCATAAAACAACCAAGACGTCATAGCCTAATTGCAAAGGGATTAATACATAGAACAGGTAATTGACATTGATTTTGTACTTATCACTTCAGCAAAAGTTCAAACAAAGTTATGAGAGTTTTGTTTTAAAAAGAAATAAAATATCTGAATCACACAGTGAAATCCCAATTTTGATTTCTAAATTCATCAATGATGCATTGTAGTAAATCTGCATAGTCAAAGTAATGAGAGTTTGGCAGAAATAAAAATTAAATCTCTTTCAAAACTTGCAAGTCGTTTTTGAACTCCATAAAAAACCAATGATAAAACCGTTGAATAGCAAAGTGGAATCACCATTTTCATTTTCTACTGATCAATAATTCGGTTTGATAAAGCCTTATTGTGAAAGTAATTGGAATTCAGTAGAAATCGAAACTAAATCTCTTTGATTGAGGTGATACACAATTGACATTTTGGAACTTGAAAACACTCGTCTCCCTGCCCTGCAGAACTTTTGAATAACAAAGTGCAGTTAATATTATTTTTTTTTCCCTCATCAACAATTAATTTTAACACTTGCACATTGCACTTAACTGGTGATTAACAGATTGAACAAAGCAAAATATTTCAAACTTTTTTACTGCCAGTCATCATATTTTCCAAGTGTTTTGCAGATTTGGGTAACTTGCAAAATGTATTGTTTTCAAACTCATGCTGAAGGGATAAGTGTTAATAAATAAACTGAAGTCATATTTGTACCAATGGGCCACTGTACAATAACTGCAAATACCACAGACATGCATAACCAAACAGGTCAACTGAAAACTAACAGACATCGCCAAAAATAACATGCATTCTAAATAAATTTGTTGAAAGTGGATAACACCTCAGAGAAGAATGTGAATAATAATGTGAATAAACATAAACAAAGAATTCTTCAAAAAAATTACAGACAAGCCATAGAATTTGTAAAACAGCTTTTCAGAGAGTAATATTAGTTACTCAAAACTTTTATTCTAGTTGTCAACTGTTACAACCACTGCTAAAATCAATCAGTCCTTAAAATGTTTTGATGAGGAGTCTTCAATTTAGCAGTTACTCAATTATCAATTTGCCAATTATATTCACTTTCTTAGCAATTAATTTATCAAGACACTGTGGCCACAACAGCAGAGATTTATTCAGCATGTCAATGAAAATTCTTTGGACTACAAAAACAAGTCTCTTGTTGTTTTGAAATGGTTAAAAGAGAGGGTCACTCCAAAAAACACACAAAAAGGTATATTGTTTGCCACCATTTTGAACAGTACTCAGCAGCCAAGAAGCATTTCCGTTGCATCGTTCTATCCAAATTTTGACCAAACGGCTTCCGACAAGCCTTTTATCTACTACTCTGGGTTATGGCTGCTCTTGAGCCATATTATTTTGAGCCAAACATGCTTCAGACTTGGAAATGATAGCATTGAAGATAGTGAAGTGGATAATCGTTTCGGAAAAAAATACACTTTGATGCAAGTCAGTTGCAGTTTTTCTCCTTCTCACCAATTTCAAGTCAAACAGAATGACGTCACATAAAAAAGGTCTGGCTGCCAAGTACAGTTTCAAAATGGCGGCCTCTGAAGTTGCTTCTTTCGAGACAAATTTCTTCAGGATAGCAGGCACTTCAGAGGCTGAAACTTCGGTGAAAGGAAAAACCTGAATGTTTACTTGCTATAGGCGAAGACAAAAAAGTAAGCTTTTTGGAGTGACCTTTTTTAACTCGAAAAAAATCCCTTGATTTCTGATGCTGAGTTTCATTTTTCACCAGCTAGAAAGGAAATTTTTGGAAAAAAGAATTCTTTACAATTGGACTGCAGAAATATTTTAAAATATACATGCACATGTAGAACAAGAATGAATGAAATGATATGTCATCTACATTCAGAAATGTTCTCACTCTTCTGAAAAATTACTGTATTTCCTCAGTTGGCCCCCTCCCTCTGTAAAGAGTCCAACCTGCCCATTTATTTTTACTTGTTGTTCAGTACCCCTATCAGGGATAAAAGCAGAATTATATCCTCCAGCCCCACCTCCCCCCTCCCCCCCCCCCTGCAAAAAATATTCTCTCTGTCTCTGTGTCAAAGATGTATTGACCCATCCATGGAATTTCTTCTTGACAACCTGCCTTGAAGTTTATCTGCAACCCTTCAACTATATTAAAGACAATGAAGTTTTGCAGTATTTTTCTGAAGGCAAGAAAGCATACAATGTACATACTCCCAGGTGTACTTTGTTACCTATGACCTGGCAAGATTGCCATGTTGTGGTATGCTTCTCCCCTCCCCCTAATTACACCAGTCCTATGCCAATCTATTTTTGATTCTAATGATCTAAATGGCAGGGTGTTGTCTAGAATGTGAAACCAATCAGGGGTACATGTATGCATATTTCTCACATTATCACAGAACAATCTCTTCCAGTGATCCTCTGGCCCACCTGTATAAGGACACCAACCCAACCCCCGGCTCCAGTGCAATTTTTCAACAATGATGAAAAATTGCAGTTTGCTCGAAGTTTTTGGAAGGGGAGAAAGAAGGGGGTGGTGGGTGTTAAATGATGAATTTTAGTTAGAATTTCCTTTCAACTCCTTCTATTCAGTGTCCCTCATAATTAGCCCCAATCTCTTTCTTTTTTCCTGTTTTGATCCATATGGTGGGTGATCATATTATTTCTAAGCCATTCCAGTTGAGGTCAAAAAGGAGAGAATTTCCTGGTGGTGTCAACGATACATTTACACAGATCATCTGATTGTTTTGTGCAATCCCAGAACTTTGAATTGGTTGATTATATCAAGTCTCCATTCTAATAGGGAAGTCTTTCCAAATCTCCTTTTCAACATACCAATTGCAGTTTTGATATTTGATACAAGTATGGGCAAAAATCAGGAAGTCCAACAAGGGTTTCAAGGAGGAAATACAGTAAAAACAAAAAATATAACCAAATGAAATGTTATCCACTTTAAAACTACATGTAATTTACTTACTGAGCCAATGAAAGCAGTTTAAATTATTTACATGTCTGTGGTATTTCAAAATTAAAAGCAGAACTTGGTTTACATCAAGGAATGCAATGATCAACTCAAAACTAATCCTTAACCTAGGGAACCCTGGGAAATAATAGTGAATCATGACAAGATTGGAGAGTGAGGGGGGGGGGGGGGGATTGAGGAACATATTACAGTATGTCCCATTCTGAGGTGCCCAAAGGAACAACTGTCAAGTTGTCAACCACAGAGAAAAAAAACAGGACAAGTATCATTAAGTAGTTTGTCTAGTGTAAAAGCACTGATGCTTTGATAACCTGTCAAGCCATAACGAAAAGGTAGTAATCAGTGACTGATCAGTTATGGTCCGATTTAACTGGTTTACTTTTGGTGAGGTGTTGAGGTTGGTTGAAGAACATCATGTGAGTTCTGTTGAGGTCAAGAAATACCATAGTGACTACTGTAGGGGCGAGTAGTAGTTGGTATAAGTTGAGTAGTGTTGGTTCTTAATTAGTTTGGTGTGTTGTACTATAGGTTTTAATTTGAATGGAGTTAGTTCAGTAGTTTGGTCTACATGTAGTTATTTTTTTTCAAAGGTACAGTATGAAAGGGAACCTTCCCATTTTCTCCATTTATTCCCTGAACTTTCCCTGATTTTGAAAAACAAAAATTTCCCTGACTGTTTTCAATCCTTTAATAATAGTGCATTAATTAATTAATAAACGGCACGCAATGCATGCAGAAGCGATGATGTTTAAAAATTGTTCCTAGAAGATTGGAACATAAGCAGACAATTTGATTCTTAAACTTAAGTGATACAAATTTTAGGGGTTTACATTTAGAGCAGTCCATTGGTGGTTAATTCAAGTGGTTTATGTACCAGGTCCATCTTGTTAGTCCATGTACTAGGGGGTCAGCAAAATGTACCAACCCAAAAGAAAGATTAAATAACTGAAATAAGAAGCACTCTGCTGAATAGTTCCTCTCTCTGAAATCAACACCTTATTATCTTTAAAGATATTTGGCAAAGCTAATTACCTCACTGGAAATTAATTTGTTGTTTTAACCATATACTTATCCAAGAAAAATCATTTTCTCTTGACTTGTCATATCGCGTGTGCGACCCGCTTGTCTATCTGAAATTGTATGTATCGAAGATATGTTATCATGAGTTTGCCCATGAGCGCAAATTTATCCAACACTGTATAAACCAAAATCCACCCCCAAATCTTCATTCAAAAGCTGAAATTAAAAGCACTCCTCTGATCCTACAAACAGTAAAGGAAAGCTGCAAAGTACATGTACAAGTTTCTCTCTCTGAAATCGACACCTTATTATCTTTAAAGATATTTGGCAACGCTAATTACCTCACCGAAAATTAATTTGTTGTTAACCGTATACTTGTCATCAATGAACACTCGTATTGTCTTTACCATGACAAAACAATTATCAATTGTTTAATCACAACCACTCTATCGTTGACAGAAAATATAAAACAGCACATTTCGAAAACTTCATAAAAAACCGAAAACTGCAAATAAATCGTACCCTGACTTCATTATCACTACTGTAAACTGTATATTTCAGTGCTCATACAATGCTCATACAGTGCTCTCACAGTGCTTTTTCAATTCAGACACTGCTCATTCAATTCACTTCAAGACTGGCAAGAGTACAACTGTGCTACCAATCCATAAATTTTATGTAGACCCTTCAGCTATTGCGTGTGCGACTTGCTTGTCTATATAAATTTGTATGTATGGACGATATGTTCTTATTACAAGTAGGCCAGTGAGCACAAGTTTATCTGACACTGTATAAACCAAAATCAACCCCCAAATCTTCGTTTAAAAGCTGAAATTAAAAGTACTCCACTGATCCTACAGACAGCAAAGGAAAGCCGCAAAGGAAACGTGCAAAGGAAGTTATTCTCTCTGAAATCGACACCTTACTATCTTTAAAAAATGTTTGGCAACACTAATTACCTCACCGGAAATTAATTTGTTGTTTTAACTGTATACTTGTCATATCAATTAAATCCTACAAACAGCAAAGGCAAGCCGCAAAGCCTTCACCTATCGCCTGTGCGACTTACTTATTATGAGTTTGCCCGTGAACGCAAATTTATCCAATACCGTATAAACCAAAATCCACCCCTAAATCTTCTTTTAAAAGCTACAATTAAAAGCACTCTGCTGAACCTACAAACAGCAAAGGAAAGCAGCAAAGGAACTCCCAGAGTGCATTTCGCTTCCACAGTGGGATAAATCATGTGCGACATAAGCGCACGGACATAAGCGCGACAAAACTATCTGAAATCACTATCCAAAGGAATGCATGCACGTCAGCATAAAGCAATGACGTCACACAATATGTCATCGCTTAAAAAGGAAAAAAAAAGTGGTGCATTTTAGTTCTTTTTCTGCTGTAGAATTTGATGACTTGGGTACCCTGTGAGGATGCCCTTGGGGGATTCCCTGGAAGAAGCCAGGTTAATTTTTGATTTGATCATTGCGTAAGGACACAAGGGTTTACCTGGTCCTGGATTGCAAAAAACATCATCATTCTAGAATAAGCTTGTCCTCAGGTATTTTGTCTTCAGCTGTTCAAAAGAAGAAATAGAAAAATTTAGATACTGTACAAATGTTTATGGTGTAGTGGCATAACACTAGGTGAAATGGTCCCCAGATTAAGAGGCCTTCCCAAAGTCCTTGAGTTATGATCTTGAACACAGCACTTTACTCAAACAGTAACATACTTCACCAAGGATTATATATGGATACCAACAACCTACAGTGGAAGGTCCCAGTTAATACAGCCACTAACAGGCCATGAAAATTTGGCCGCATTAACGGGTTGACTGTATTTATAATGGGGTAGGGTCAGGCAAAATTCTTTTAACTGAACTTCTTCAGGAGAAAACCTCTTCTGTAGAAGGTCAAACAAGGCTGGCAAAATCATCCTCACAACTGGTCAACTGCGCAGCACCTAATGAAACCCCTGATTTATTATTAAGGGATAGTGTCATAGTCTGTGCATGTGTAAAATCTTGAATATTGTCACAGAATTCTGTGTTCAATACACAATTTGAAAGCTCAATGAATGCAGATTTTTAAGATAATGAAGATACATTCAATGGGTGTAGATTCCAGAAAATATCCATGCCCTTCCATCATCATCTAAACCCCCTTCTTCACTTTAGAAATTCCACAATGCTTAAGAATTCAGTAATCATTCAACTGCCCCCTTCCCTACAAAAATTGTTACTTTTTCTTTACCACTGATTTGAAAGACCCTCTCTAACTTCCAGACACCTAAATATTTTACCCAAATTCACCCTTTGACTCTCTCCCCCCTTTTCTAACCTGACACTTAGCTACATGACCCATAGCCTGCAGAACAGGCGGATTAGCAGGGCAGAGAGGGAAACGCGATACACAAGTGCAGAGCGCAACCATGAGAGCAAAGCATAAGACAAAAAAAATCCGCCTGTAGTTACACCATTGTTTATGCTTTACCGCCCCCTTGAAATGATTGGCATGGAAGAATGAGAATTTACTGGCACAAAAAAATGCCTCAAGTAACCAATTTACAAATGTACACGTGACACTAAACAGTCAACAGACGTGAACATCTAAATTTACCTAAATTTAGATCATGTGGTGCTAAGAATGAACAAAGGAGGTATAAACCTAAACATCGAGCTCAGGAGACAAAAAGCTTGAACAGATTCAGCATACAAGAAACATAACTTAGACAAGCAAGCCCAACCAACCTGCTCCAAACTTATTTACCAATTCTGACAAGGGTTACATACAGGGTTCATACCCTTTTTCAGAAACAAATTTCCAGGACTTTTCCAGGACTTTTCCAGGACTCAGATTGATTTTGCCAGGACTCTAAAATTCACATTGACCCTTTCACTTCCAAGATCTCAATGTTAATTCTCCTAACTGTCTGCCATACATTTCATATTTTTTTTACTAGGGTTTAACAGATTTCCAGAACTAGCCAGGACCAGTAGCCTTTTTCCAGGACTTTCCAGTCCTGGAAAATGCCACAACAAAATTCCAGGACTTTCCAGGTTTTCCAGGACCCATACAAACCCTGTACATATCAGCAGTGAGAGATTGATCCAAGTTTTCACTCACAATACAGGGTTCTCCCGAAAATTTGAAATAGAGGGAGAATAACTTTGAGTAGGCGGCGGACAGTGCCGATAAAAAGACGTGGAGTGGTTTTGTCAGAGCCACGTGGAGCGAGGGGGGGGCGGGGGGGCAACCACAACCTTTTATTGGGGGGTCCGGGAGCCTCCCTGGGAAAATTTTGAAATTGGGGTTCTAAAAAGTGCATGTATTTTAAGCAATCATGGTTTTGTTCTTTTCTCAAAGAAAAGCAATTTCACCGAGAAAAACATACATGTAATGTAATGTGTTAGTTGAACAGGTTAATCATCGTCATCCTATCAAATTCGAAAAAAATATCAAAAACGTCAAAAACACTCTCATTTTGTGGTCATCACGCGTGTAAAAACAGATGAGAAAGCCACACGAGAAAAGAGTTTTGCTGGCATTGAAGGCGCTAGATTGAGGTTTGACATTTATTTTGTTACAAGACAAGTTTTGAGTGGCTTTAACACAGTGCTAGGGGTGGAATTCATTGAACGTGATGAAGCTTGTGATTGGTAACCGTTGCAAGCGGAAGCCTGTAATACTGTGAAGTTTCCCACAGATTTAAGCTCAGAATTTTTTCTGATTAAGCGTGCCGGCCATCAACATTTTGAACCTTTGCGGTAGTTTGGGTTTTTTGTTCATGATTTCAAAAGTGATAAAATTAATACAATTAAACTTAAACTTGGCATATTTTGCAAATGTTTCGCTTTATAGTGAAGCCTTGAAATGGTGCATGTATTTATCCATACTTCCCTGCTTGATAAGCTCGCCTGTTTTATATCCCACTTTCAATATTTACACAAACATCTTACAGCTGCCTAGTTGTGTAAGATCTTACAAAGTTTGTTTCTTTTGTTGAAAGAAATCTTTGCAGTTATTTGTTTTCGTAAATCCTCCATGTGCAAGCCAAGCACTGGGTTGCATGTCGTTGTGTTTAAAGAACTAATTAAATTACGCGTACATTCACTGGAGATAAAAGAACTAATTTTAATTATATTTTTGAAAGAAAACAACTTATGACCTTCGTTTGTGCCATCTTAATTTTCTTTTCGCTTTATCCCACATACTGAACAGCGATTGCTGGGTTTTTCGCTTCATTATCAGAGGAAAAACTGAGCTTTAACTTAACCCTGGCTGTCAAATATTCAGTGTTGCTGTCACGGCTCAGTGCCCACGTCACGTTTTTGGTGGCAATTCTCACGGCCCGAATGATTTCAGATTTCTTTTATCTTACAGCTATAAGAGTTGTATTTTTTAATCGCTACGTATTTGTTGAGAAAATTAGACATATTGTTTTTAATGCTTAATTTTATAGACAGATAGGCTGACATTCACATTGTTACAAATAATTTTTTTTTTCATAATTTATTTACTACAAGTAGCCGGCACGCCAAGGACGACTAGACGGTGAATTTCGCCGGTCGCCAGAGCTTATGGAGAACTCTGCAATATTTTCAAGACTGACAGCTGGACACAAAGCTTATAAAGGTTTACTCTTCTTTTCGCATATTCATCAAACACCTTTCCCTGATTGCAGTTGCCTCTTGTTCACACACCGTGGCTAGTTTCCACTTGTTCCACTACTCATCACCATTTTGAATTTGTCAAACAAACTTGAAAAATTCAGCCTAAACTTTTTAAGTAGTAAACCAAACTTACCACATGCACAATTCACTGCACTGTCCCCTTAAGTTTCATGGAAATCTTTCAAATCTACATATCCTTTAACACTGTTCAAAGAGGAGGGATTTACTTAGAAGAAAGTCAAATAGTTTTAGCTTGTTGTGATTTTAATTTACATGTTCCATTGTGTTAATGTACTAATTACTAAATATCTGCTTATTGTAATGATTTCAGGGCTCAAAATAGCGATTCTCTGGTCACTAATGAGATCCAAAATTGGGTGTTCATGACCTGATATCAAGAGCAGCTTGCTGTAACAATCACTTATACCTTATGCAGGATAGAAAAAAAAAAATGATTTTCTCAAACTTTGTCAGGAAGGAGGTTTTCAGTAACTTGTTTCAAAACTGTACCTTTTAGGTTGTTTGAATATTATTTTCTTGTTGAGACAGCCTTACACATACACATTTAGTGCTGCAAAAAGTAAAACGCAACCCTAAAATTACACTTTTTACAAATGCTAGAAAGCCAAAATAATAAGTGTGGCTAGAAAAGCTAACCCATAGTACTAAAATATCATCTTTTAGCAGCTATTCAGCACTGTCAGATTTGTATGTAATTTAAACCTGACTTTTCATCAAATTTTAAAAATTATATGCTTCAACGATGTTGAGTCATGTCAAAATTTAGTTCAATTTTGTGGACCAATTTTGTGGTACATAGTTTACGTGTACCTGTCAAAACAATTTTCCTGGTTAAAAGCATCCCTTAATCTAAGTTTTTATTGCAAATCTAGTTTGGACAAAACAAAAAATAAAATTATAAAACACAAAAATTGAGAGCATCTTGAAGACTAGGCACTTATTATAAGCTAATTGCCTGACATTTTGACCTTTCACACCATGATCATTATCTCCAACATTGATCCAGAAATGTTTACCTGTCGGTCTAATTCTCTAAGATCATTCTCTAAGTCTCTAAGATCAGTTACTGCAATTGAAAATACATATCAGGCTGCAAACAAGCATTTTAAATGGATGTTATTTTTGGATAAGTAATCATACATTTGGCGGTTGGCAACTACAGACAACGCACACAACAAAATATCAGACGATAAATCAGCATAGAGAAAAATATTTGAGAAAACTAGTAGAATACATACAGTAGTTGGCGAAATTTGGTACTTTAATTTAATCTATCTTGATAAAAAAAATGGCTGAAATGGTAACATCGCTTGCAAGCTTTACATTGCGTGTACAAAACATTCTTAAATGTTGCCAGGTCTGAAACAGCCAGAGTATTGATTTAAGTGTCAGTACTTAAGGCTACAGTGTACCTTCAGGGGTGTCTCGCATGCAAGCGATGTGGCGTGTGCAGTTTAAGCTGTAGATACCTAAACCCCTATATCAAATTAAAGCTTATAGAGCTGGCTATCAAACTATACTGAGAATTTTGAAACAAAATGAATTGCCGAATTTTTCACGACCACTGAATGCAAGTGCCTGAATCACCTTTCGAAAGCTACAAGTCAAAGTGAACTTCGTTTTTCGCCAATTTAATTTTTTCCTCGGTTTCAGGGCCCAAAGCACTTAAAAAACATGTCTGCGTTTTGGTATATTCAATTGCAGTAAAAAGTTACAGAACATTTTCGAAATAGGATTAAAAAAATGTGGAGTGACCGTACAAAAATCCCTCTCAAAGAAAAGGTATTTCGAAATTAACAATTCCCAGACACGCTTTTGTAGTTTATATGTTAAACTAGCTACTGTCCAAATCAGAGGGTAATTGAACAAATTCCCTTTGAGTTATAACTCTTTAAAGTGTCTGCTTCAAGTGAAAAAATTTATTCGAGAAAACAGTGCTACGAAAAATCTTCTGCTTCGCAACAAACCCCGCCCACAAACGCCTTCAACTGGGTTCTCAGATAACTGAGCCGATCAGTGCAGGGAAAGTTTACTACCGTTAACCTCCTGGTGAGATTTACGTGCGAATCTCTCAAAAACTCTTGTGTTTTGCAATGAGCTCAAGGAACCAAAGGCGGAGAGATAATTTTTCTGCAGCTCGGTTTTTCTTGAAGCTGGTCTCCCTAAATGGGGAAGACTAAAAAGGATACAAACGCTAGAGTGGCTGGGCGAAGAAAACAAACAAAAGAAAGTGGGGGAGCAATTGTGTGTGGTCAACTGTGCATGGATAATATTTCAAATGGTCTCAATGAGTCCGGCAATTCGTCAATATCGGACTCATCAGAAGAGTCTCTGTCAACATCCCTGTTATTGCTGTCAAGTTCCAAAATTTTTACAGAACCTTTCTTTACTCTTACCACGAATATTTTGCGCGCCTTATACCATAGCTATAGCTTCATCCGCGTTGCAAACTTTCGTTTCTTCACTCATTGATGTATTTTCATTCATTCTTCGTTGTTTTCGCTTTTTCGAACTGGTCCATGGTTTTAATGTGGTCTATGTTTACTTATAACTTAATAGAGTTACACCTAATACCAAAAATGCTGGGTAGTCAGAACAACAATGTTGATCAACTGTGTAGTCAATTCGTGACATCCATACAGGTAATTCCCGCGAAAATCATCTCGGTTGATTGCATACGCACCATAGGGCTGTCAATCAAGAGGTAAACTTTTACGTCCAGTGAAAACGTAAAACAGCCATTTCTGCGCCAATATTTAGCCTTTTTCAATATTTTTTTTCAGAAATTAGAGATTATTCTTCAACCACTACTTTGGTCCAAAAATTCAAATTTGAAGAAAATTGCCGACCCGTACCCCCTCCCCTGTGGGCACAGGGAGGGGATGTGATGGTTTCAAATTGACTGATACAAATATGTACATTACAAGTAAACGCATTTCAAACAAATTAATTTCCAAAACATATAGCAGTTTACACATAAGCTTAATTGCCATGTGTTGTCTCATTCCAGATAAATTACTCTAAAGAATATTGTTATGATTAAACAAAGACAAATAATTCATCTGAGATAAAATTATTCACCTTCTAAGGCAGATATAGCCATTCTATTTATTTAATCTTGCCTGCTGTGTGTATGTGTGTGTGTGTGTGTGTGGGGGGGGGGGGGGGTGGGGGCAACACTCACGAGAATACTGAAGATACCGACGGTGGGGGGCAACACTCACGAAAATACACATATCATTGGCGGGGGGTTGGGGGGGGGGGACATATATGATGATGACTCGTGCAGAACGAAGTTAATTTAGAAGCACGCTGGAACCCTATCAAAAGGGGAAACATACATATTACCACAGTTAACAATGTAAATAAATCAAATATATTTTGTTTGTCCAAAAAGCTTACTTGCAATCCGAGTTCAATAGCTCGCCAAGAAAGCTCTCCAGCTCCAAGCGCAGTTCTTCCCTGAATATACAACAGGCACACTGATAAGGAGAAAGTCCTCCATGCGAACAAAGCATGAAAGCACTACAAGGAAAGGTACTAAATACACAGTGAATAAGAACAAATTAACCTTTTATATTTCAGTCTGCCTTTTCTCGGCCTCTTTCGCGGTTCAACAAGATGGACGAACTGTTGTTGCAAAGAATGCTGGGAGCGTTCACTCATCTCGCGCGTTACACGCGCGAGTTGGTGTCGTGACAATATTCGCGCGTAATCCATATTTGATACCCTACTCATGACCAAAACGGCTGAAAACCATATACCCATTGGGGCCGCATAAACCTATATAGCCCATATAAAGCCTGCTTCTCATATCCCGCCGACCTACCTGCGACGTAGTCGCCGGTTCCAACTGAAAATGTTCGGCGATCTGTTCAGTGGGTCCGCGGCGCATCTGCGATGGATCGCCGACGTACTCAAATTTGCACGAAATGCAAATCGAATGGGCGCAATTTTCAACCATTCCACCTGTAAATATGGATCGAATCGTCGTTGCGTCCGTAGATGATGTTCACATAAAATATATCATCACCGACAACCGCCAGCTTGCGCCTGCGAAGGTGAACTCAGCTCAACCTTGCAGGCAAGCCGGCGGTCAATGCCTGGGATAGATTATTTTTCGACGATAAATGATGTCCCAGGTAGGCTTAAGGGAGAACCCCTCCCCCGGGATACTTTGATCCACTTTCATTCATGCCTTCACGGATTGATATTTTAGTTGCAGTCTGCTGTGACCGGACCGAACCTCCCTCTTCGTACCTCCTGGCAGGAAATTTATGGGTGTCTGGAAAACCCGAATAGCGAATAGCGAATAGTGCAAATAGTGCGAATAGTCTTGAATAGTGCGAATAGTGATGAACAGTCTCGAATAGTGGAAAATAGCGGCAAATAGTGGCAAATCGTACCTAGTATCTCGCAGTCAACCTCGCAGCAACGTAGGATGGGATTTTCCCGCTAAAAAGCATAGACGCTTATCAGGACAAAGGGTGTTTCTAAACGTAATTTCTTCTGTTTTAACCGCTGCAAAAGCGTAAATACGTCTTTGTTAGGTTATCCTTGTGTTTTCTGTTTCCTTAATGTCGGCGATGGACAGCCATAGCCTGAGTCCGGAGAAGAAAAGGAAATAAATTCACTGAAATTCTGTTGCTTATTGGATAATTACTTGACGCAGGATATTAGATCTAAAACGGTGACTATTGGCGACGTATTCATCATTAGCAGAATTATACTAGTATACTAATGCAAATGCTGCAATCTGATTGGCTGAGCTACTCGTATACTATCAGCCATTATTATAGAGTGCAGTGGCTGTCGACCGTCCACAAAATGCGAAGTTTTTATCGTAAGTTTTGGAAGAAAGTTTTGATGTATATGGATAATAATTAGTGGTTTCTTGACTTTAAAAACTTGAAATTATTGAAAAAACGGATGCGCGCGCATAAACAACAACAAATTTACCAATTCAATGCGTGCGATTTTCTTAAAGCGTCAAGTTCAATAATGCGTAGAAAGATAATTAGAAACCGTTATTTACGTTTATTTCAGTAAGAATTCTACTAAAACAATTAGATTATCCGCTCTCGATTTCTATGAGGTGATAGTTGATTCGGCCTTGTTAACTATTCGCCACTTTTCGCGACTGATCGCCACTATTCGCACTATTCGGGACTATTCGCTATTCGCTATTCGCGACTATTCGCCATTCGGGTTTTCCAGACACCCGGAAATTTATGGGTAGTTAGGTAGTCAGCCATTAGGTATTTAGTTTTAAAAATAATAACATCTTGAGTTTGTTAGCACGCGAGGGCAAAACGCGCGAGAATTCCTCTCATGGTTAACCCTGAACTGAAGAAAGCTACAAGAACGAAGAATTCTATCGCACTGCTATAACTCTCCAACCTGGTTGTAAATGGCGTTTTGCCATCTCATAGCCTGCGTAGCAAGCATTCCCCTACGAAGAGCTTTTCCGCATTCTGGCCGCCCGTAAATTGGAGCGAGAGCAAAAAATTGACGAAGCGGGGCCACCATCCCCTGTCTCGTCGATTTTTGCGGGCTCCCGCTCTAATTTACTCGCGGCCAGAATGCAGAAAAGTTCTTCGTACGGGAACGCTTGTTACGCAGGCTAGCCATCTCACGCTAACAAAGTCGGCTATCTTCCGAAACGGGGTGTTCCAGGAACATTTGGGGGGGGGGGGGGGGCGTGCGGCGCGTCGACACTTTAAAACCAAACAACGCTATTTTCCCTATTCTTTTTCAAACCTGATCCTTACATGTAAATCGATACACACTACATTCAGACAACGCCTTACCCAACGAGTGCCTCAGTTCAGACAAGAGACACATGAACTAGAAGAATAAAAGAAAGTTAGCAAAAGTTAGAAATAAGTTCCACACTCTTGTATTCTCGGTATTGGACTGGAACTAGCTTACAATGGTGGCTCATGATGGGGAATATCATTAAAAAGAGATTAACGTCATTTGCATTTGAAACGACTCCCTGCATTAGCCTCAGTTGCAAGTTAATTGAAACTAAAACAAGATTTTTGCGGCAAATGGCTGATTTGACGAAGAGGGTGGCTTGATCATAGAGTGCTGCGTTTCATAAGATGAATTCTTTTGCGGAATTGCTAAAGGTCATCCGGAGGAATTGAATTACATTGATTAATCTTTATAGAGATTATTTACTGTCTTAAAAATTTAACATGTGTTTAGAAAAAGAAAAACATCTAGACAGATGAAACTTATGCACTTCCAATCTGCACGGAAGATGATTTGATGATTGACAGGCTAAGCTTAAGAGGAAACCGATAAAAGGGGATGAACACACCAAAAAATTACTCGTTACCATTTTAATTGACTAAGAACACCCAAATGCCCAGCTTTTGTCCTCATGAAGCCAATGTTAACATCTAAAATCCAGGTTTTACATCAAAAATCTAATGTACAATCGTGATGAATGGTTTGATACCGTTTTCTGATGTTTTGTTCTTACTGTACTACAGGCCTCGGGCTGGAAACTAAAGTAACCAAGTCACCAAGTCTTCTCCTTGTTTTATTACACCAGGACAATTGCAAACTAGCATGCAATATTTCTATATGTTTAAAGTTAGCTAGCCTTTACTCGGAACTTAACTGTCACGTTGCTTTACTCTGCATTATCCTAGTTCTCTGCTGCGTTACTATGGCTGTCAAGCTTTCGTGACGGTCGTCACGCTATACTACTTTAGTTGTCACGTAACGCTATACTGTCGACTGTAACTTTTCATTTTCCTTGTAACGAAGTTGATATTCTTTTTGTGATATTGTAATTATTGACCGTCGTTTTGCTTTATTTTCATGCAGGTTGTTGAATGTCGACGATGCTGAACACGTATCTGCCTCAAGTAAGGACTGATCAAGAAAGACATTCGTCAACTATCTCGCAAAGAAATCGAGAGCGAATAATCTAATTGTTTTAGTACAAATTTTCTGGTCGTTCATAACCTTATCTAAATCCTCTTTACAGACACCCCGAAAACGCCAAGAAGCACACTGCTACGCTACTCACTATCTACAACAGAACAGATAGTGAGTAGCGTAGCCAATCAGAGAACAGCATTCGTGATAGAACGCTAGTAGATTTATAGTAAATAACCTAGAATTATCAGTGCGCGTATTTTCTTTTAGGTATCTCTAATGTAACCTACAACTGGTGACTAAGTATTTGAAACAGGATAGATTGTCTTCAAGTATTTCGAAACAATGCTTCGATTCCATCTCTCCCGTTTCCTTCGCTTTTCGTGGAATTGTTCAGAAACGAACCCCGATAGAGGTTTGGAAGAGGTGGGAGGAAGCAAACACCACGCAGTTTTATTCTCGATTATAAACTTGCTCTTTCTCAATTCATAATCCTCTACGCGCTATGAATGTTTGAGCCACTTTCAACTGAAAGAGTACTTTTGAAAAATTGAAATCCATCTTGACTGCGAGTCCCAGAGGACGCAAAAAATATATTTCGTTGAATTGTAGTCAATCTGTGGATGGCGTATAAAAACTATTGCAAATTACTAACCAATCAAATGCAGAATGAAAACCATTCCTTGCGTGTTTTGCCGTTCTGGTTGGTGTATTTGCTTCATGATATCATTGGTTCACCGGCTCACCTTGTGATTAGCCATTACAATTGCCCTACTTCTCTCTCTTTATGTAAATGGTAAAGTAAGCTACAATTTAGATCAAGTAGATGATGAAAGCTTCGAGCAGGACAGAAGGGAAAATGTTTTAGTCTACCCTAGTCAACTAAAATTGGAAATAAATTCAACATAAAAGATTTTAAAACAATTATGAAACATTTATTCCTCAACATAAAGATAAAAGTTAACATTCTTTCGACACACAGGGTTCCAAAGTGTGGTGGTACGGGCGAAGAAAAACGCTAAAAATTAACCAGCGGAACAGAAAAGGGAAAAAGTAACCTATTTGCTTCGGTTTACTTTTTCACTTCACTTCACTCATGCCCCTACAACAACGAATTACTTTAGAACGATTGAAGCAAACTTCATCAATTTAATACTAGCAAAATTTTAGTTTGTGGGTTCTTTTTTCCGCATACTGACGTGTAGGATTGGTGATTAAAGTGGTGTTTTCTACTCCCTACACAAATAATTCTCCAACACAGTACTTGAACAACATCACACTTAACAACTCTAAAAACACTCAAGTCCTGAAGCGTTTGTGTAAGTAAAAGGTCTTTTTTCTTTCTTGAAGTATGTTTGAACTATATGCACTTTATGTGCGCTCCAGTTGACAACATTGGAAGGGACAATTTCTCAGTGTCGCACAACTCAGTTGGGGCTAGCTGAGCGACTTTGTCCACCACCCTGTTCCTCTTCTTTATCACTGAACTCTGCTGCTGGTGAACCGGAGCGTGACCGTGACGCTGATCGCGCGGGTGATGCTGAGCGTGACCGTGAGGGTGAGCGTGTTCGTTCCCGTTCCCTTTCTCTCCTGGTGTCTCGGTGACTATCACGGCTTCGTTCACCACGAGTGGTGCGTTCACGACGCCTGGGAGAGCGTGATCTGGATCGAGAGTGGGATCGACGACGACGACGTCTGGAAAAGGAAAGCCTACCTCAGCAAAAATTCACTCAGTAAAGCTCAGTAGATTATGGGGTCGTGCATGATAAACTCCATTTAACTCCGTAAAAAGTATATACATGATAAATACAGTTCATCTAAAATTCTTATAAACGTTTACAAATAACAAACTGAAAGAAGATAAATTAACTAAAAAGAATTGCACTATGTACACATCTCTCTTTAAAAAGTCTTCTTCTAAAGTTCCTAGATCTTACCCTACATATTCCTAGTTGATACAATAGGCACCTTAAGCAACAGACGTCGCCGGCTTGACGACGGCAACCGGAAACGTGACATTTCTTTCGAGACGTCACTGCGCATGTACAACACGTTGTGACCCGACGTTGCCCTGAGGTCGAGAACGTGAGAACGTGGGTTTTCACGTCGCAACGAAAACATGAGTACCTAATCTTTTGTTTTGATCCCTTTTAGCTTACTTTTGTGCTAGTTTGGTGCCGAACCCAGGTAAAGTTGCATAATGATTGCCTTTATGCTTAAAACAATGTTCTGGAAGTATTCCTGGACTCATTTTTTAACTGAAAAATTGTTTTTCACATGTCAAACTAGCCTTCATCGAAGAGGTTGCTTTCATCCAACGTAATGATGCTTAGTATAATTAGTTTTTTCAGATTTTCTCAACGCAGAATCGGTAGATTGCTATAGCGTGAAATAACATTGATTTTATTTTAGCAATCCCTCGTCTTGATATTTCGTTTAACATCAAGGCTTTTTTAATCGACTCAATGAATTTTGTATTCGAACAGTGTGTACATGTATTTTTTTAATGTTTACAAGAGCTGACAAACTTCGCGCTACCAAATTGTCTCGCCTGGATTTTATTTCTTGTACATACAAGATTATTGCATCCTTCGCAGAATGCTGCTTACGATTCTTTATCAAAAGAGCTGGCAAAACTCCTGTATTTGAGCGGCCGATCAATGTGTCGAATGAAAAACGCAGTGAGCTGAGATTTTGTTCAAAATCTATGTTTAGCAGTAAAATCTATGTTTAGCACAACAAGGTGTGTATGTAATCTTGGCAATCTAAAAATACACCTGTTTTTTTCTCAATGAGCGGTGATACAAACTTTGGTTAAAAATCGCAATTAATTGTTTTAGCAATACACGTTTTACATGTAAAATAATTTCTACTCGTTACATTTGACATTTCAAAGCAGGCAAAGTTTATAAACTTAAGTTGTTTCGTTATTTTTCGCAATGATTTTACATCTCTTCGTAAAACATGAATAGTATCAGGTTTAATTCCATCGAGTTATTTTTCAACCATAGTTTATCTTCAACTCGTAGATGGAGTGGTATAAACTTGCTGTCGCGACCGCAACCTGAAGCCGTTCTAGCCCCAGTTTCTTATCGGTCGTCACGTCGCCGTCGTCAACGAAAACGTCTGTTGCAAGGTGCCTATTCCTAGTTGATACAATGTGTTGGTTGGGTCATCCTTTTCTGCTCACAATTTTAAAATATTTTCAAGGCAACAGTATATTATTTCAATAAGGACCCTTGCACAAGTAGAGACCTCAGTGTGAAAAGGAGTAATTTTCATTGTTCCCACCTTCCAATTCTTCACAATGATTCAAAACTTTCTGACTGTGTGTTGCATATTCCATTACCCTTTGACTTGGAGTCTTACATATTTCTTCACTTATAGATAATAGACTTTGCTGCTTAGAAACTTTCCAATAAGACCAGACATAAAATCAATAACAGTGCTTTATTACCTTGGACTTCGACTACGGGAGCGACGACTGCAAAAAGAGAAATATTTATTCCATTATCTACATCACTCTACAACACTGCACCTGCTTTTTGGATGACAAATTTCAAGTGTTCTAACAGTAACTGTAAGTAACAGTGGAAGTCTTTCCATTACTTTTTATCAAGATCTTCCATTAAGTGTGTCAATTTACCAAAAAACTGTACTGAAAACATGAGTAAAAGAATAAAAAAACAATCCTATATAAAAAATTATCATGGGATCTGTAAAGCTGTCTAACCAATGAAGGGAGTTAGTCACACTGTGACTGCACTTTAGAATAACTCAGTGGCTCATGTTCAATACTCAAACAGGTTTCATTGATCAGTCACTGGGTTACGCTTACACAAAGCTAGACTGTTCTTTCTTGGTTTATGCCAATCTTGA
Source organism: Orbicella franksi (assembly GCF_964199315.1). Lineage (NCBI taxonomy): Eukaryota > Metazoa > Cnidaria > Anthozoa > Scleractinia > Merulinidae > Orbicella > Orbicella franksi. The sequence continues at coordinate 21,159,767 of NC_138146.1, read as the reverse complement.
TGACTTGCTTGGAACTTTTTTCAGCCAATAGAAACCTTAAGCATGCATAGTTCACAACAGGAGAAGATGTAGCATTGAACATTAACAAATTCATTACCTATATCCTTCATCTTGATAATCTCTCCTGCTACTACTGTAACCACCACCCCCACCATGGGTATCTCTCTTTTCTTTGCTGCGCATCTGTGACGGTGCTAAGGAATACACAGTTATACAAAGTTAACTTATACAACAATGTATATATAGTAAATTATAAGGCATCTTCCAGGAAACTGCAGGTAATCCCAAATGGGCAAAATAGCCCCATCTTGCCTCCTTGAGTCGCCCACTCACAGAGCTAGCTATATAATAAACATTATTAATTTCATTTTCTTGATTAAGGTGACTACATAAGGTAATCATTTACTTTGTTGTATGCTAGTGTTATGAATGCTGTTCATTTGTGTTTGCTTTTGCACCCAGTCTTCTCAAACTTAGTACATGCAATAAGCAATGATGAAATAGTGTATTACTATCATCTCTCTTAACATTTTGGCTTTTAGTCTTGAATTTTAATTGCCCAAACAAATGTTTTTTAACTGTTTATATGGCTTTATTTGTGATTTTCTTGATTTTCTTGAGTGAAATCTTCCAAAATTTTCACAGTACGTTAAATCCAACAGGATACAAGTTTTTAAATGCGTAAAAAGTAGGGTTTGTACAAGCAGTTTTTCAATTTCTGCAAATGTATGTCTTTTACGACTGCGGAAAAACTGGTCAAACAGATTACCCTGAAAAATGAGTTCCAACTAAGGTAAAACATGTATTACCAGTCTGCCCAATTTTACGGAATTCCATGGTCAGTTTTGCTTTCTGTGCCCATGTTGACATCATAAAATATTTAAAAAAAGACGTTTTCCTTTGAATGCATGCAGATTACTTAAGCCTTTGTTCTCAGTGCACATGTGATCGTAAAACTATAGGGAGTTACTTTAATTGGGAAATAATTTCTTTTCATAGTCAAGGCAACTAGGACTTACTCTTTCTGTCTCCCTCTGCAAACTGAACTTCTAGTTCCCTTCCATGCAACACAACTCTGTCCAAGTAGTAATGGGCATCCTCAGCATCACGAATATCTTCAAATGTATGATATGTTAAGGCGCGACCTTTCCTTTACCAAGCTTAGCCAAGGCCAGAAGCTTGATGGTGCTGGCATAGCTGACATGCACTTGATGATCATGACACTTGCTCTAACTGTTTAATACATGTAGTCCAAAACAATGTAAATCTCTGATATGATCCCATTTCTAGGGTACATGTACATGTAGATTCAACAACAACCCATAAATGCTGCACTTGAAAGCAAGTTTCCCATGAGAATACGAAAGAAACCTTGAATGCAAATTATAGCAAAGTCATCCACTATTTGATGCAAAAATACCTCAACAAGACAAATTTTGGTAACTGTTTCAACGTGAAATTTCCATGCAAGGGCCTCTTAGTCTCTCTTTGAATTCTGACAATCTTGACTATTCAGCCTCACTGATGTTGTGTCATAAATGTCCATTACAGATAGATCAAGGTGATATGGATAGGCCAAAATGGTCAAAAATAAAACCAAACAAACCAAAAAGATGAGATTGTGCTGCAGTGACAGAGATTGTAAACTGTTTGAAACATGTTCTTTCTCAAAGTGCTATTCCTTGGTTCACACAAGTAATCAAGCTACCAAACATTTTTTCAGTCAGCAGAGACTAATAAGATGTTCAGGGTTACCAAAAGGGAGGGGAGAATAGGTCAGTCATGCAGCTGAGATAGTTACAGTTTAAGAACTTACAGACAGCCATGAACAGTGGCAAGAAGGGACAGATGAACTTTTTTGGCAAGAAACATCTGATATGTTGCAAACACTGTTCTTCTAACAAGCAGCAAATACCTTTTCTAAAGTTGAGAGAAGAACATAGGAAACCTTAAACCTGTGTAATAAACAACAATGCACAAATACTTACAACAGTTCTGGCATTCTTTCAAAACTTGGCACTTGGCTCAGCTACTGAAATACCGAGGCCAGGATTGACAGAAATATTTCTTGATACACCTTTTACGACTTGTCAAACTTTAATCTTTTATGCTTTGCGATACTTTTCTTTGAAACTTGTCTTTGTCTGGACCATGCTCTCAAACTATGGGCTTTTACCACTGAGGTGACAACCAAATCAACTATTTGAATCTTTAAACTGCTTTAAACTCTGGTTGGAAACAAAACCATGATGAGGATGCTGCTGCTGTTAGATTGCCACTCCCCTACCCTTGAGTTGCGCACTTTGATTAGGCAAACAACAGACTCTTTCTCTGGACTTGACTTTTTAGATTCTTTCACTATATCTTTTACTTGGCTGCTTGATGAGGTCCTTTTAACCCTGGACTTTTAAACTTTGGACTTTTCTTTACTTGTGCTACTCTGAAGTGAAAAAAAGGGCCTGAAAATGTTATTTTGGTTTTTGGTGTAACTATAATGCGTTTAGCTACCAGACAATCAGGTTTGTTAAGGTGGTGGAAGGCTGGCTCTCCTGATACTTACATTTTGATCTTTCTTTCTTTAGAAGACAGACTTTACTGCTATTCTTTTGAATCTCAATGTGCACTTGAGCCTTTTCTGTGCCTTTGTTGGAGCTGTAAAACCTGCTGTTTTTGCTTGCACTCTGAACTTTTTCTTGTAAGTTGTGCCTTATGTTTGCCCTTTCTTGCCCTTTTTGCTTGAGCTTTGGAACGTGCTAGATTCATTTGCCTTTACTTTGCCTTTATTTCTTTTTACTTGAGCCTTAACCTTCTTTCCCACCTTGGATTAGCTGCGACTTTTATATCTTTATCGATTTCCCTGACTTTTTCTCGTGGACTTTAAGCTCTTACTTTTTCTTTAGCCCTATTTACCAAAGGTACAATAAGACCATTTAGTGTGCTAATACTATCGAACTACAAGACATACAACCCACACAAAAGGCCAAAAAAAGGAAAAAGTGAAAGAAACAAAAAGGATATTGTACATAAGCAAATCCGCGAGACTCCCTCGTGTAGTAGTCCAGGGGAATGTAGACATCGGTTATGCGGCCATATTTGCCAAACAGACGTCGAAGATCTTCAGGTCTAGTAAGTGAATTTCAACGTATGAATTAGATTAAAACCACACCAAAATTGAAATCAAGCTTCTGATGATCTCACCTGGTCTCATGATGTAAGTTTCTTACATAAAGTGAACTGTTCGGGGGTCTTGAATACCGAGACATGTTTTCCGCCTTTCTTGTCCAAAACCACGCTGCAAAACGAAATATTATGGGATGCTGAAGCGTCTGATCTACGCTCTTATCGGTCATCGGTTGCTCTCAAAAAGTTACTACCCAAATTTGGTAGAAGACTACCATATTTGGAAAAGAACCTTCTTCGACCCGGTTGGCGCGAAATTCATTTCACAAAGAGCGCAAACAATTCTAGACGGCGGAAAGAAGCTCTTTTCATCTCCTTCAGACAGCTTTCTTTCGGTGAATAGAATTCAAAACAACTTGATTTTTTCACTGAAAAATGGAGACAACGCTTGGATCGTTAGAGAAATATAAAGAATCACGCATACACAGCGGAGAGCGACCGCGCAGTTCAAAAGATTCCCGTGAAATCTACAAGTACGGTCATTCCTCGCGGAGGACGCAGCGACGACCAGAAAGTCGCGTTCCTAGGTATGAATTGTAATTCAGCTGTTTTGTCTATCTAGGAGAATCGGGATTAAAGAGGAACTTATTTGGTAAGTTCTATACAAAATATTGAAGTCATCGCGCACAAATAATTGCTCGATTATTCCAGGGAATACTTGTACTTCAACGGTTTCCCGCCAATATAAGTTAAACGTAAGCTAACTCTCCATGAACATCACCTTGTGTTGTTGCCTCATAGTTCGATCGGTTGATCAGGTCATTCTTTGAATTTCTCTTTGATGCTTAAACTATTCTCTAGTTTAGCTTCATCGCATTAGTAAATGTCTTGACTTGCTAGTTAAAGCATCTCGAAAGCTTACAAGCTTACTTCTTTGTTTGTTGTTGTTAGCCTGCGTACACGCCGTTAAAGGAATTTTAGCTTACTTTGTTCCTTTACTAGACGAAGAAAAGAAATTCCAGAGGACCACTGCATATCCCTCCTTCCTTCTGCCAAGAGTAACTCGAAAGAGAACCTCTCAGAGAACAAGACTCCAGAAAACTCTAAGAATAAATGGATCAAAACTGAAAACAGTAAAATGTCAATGTCCAACACACAAAACGAGCTGAACCTCTCTAAAGAATTCCCTCCACTTGGAATGTCGAGGTAAATATACAGACACTCATTGAAAGTTAAGGTGCTGTTACACTTCCTGTAACTTGCAAGGCCATTTTGTTGTGGCACTCTGAAGCTACATGAAAAATTATCTAACATGTATGTAACACACCATCAAATAATGCCCTTGGTAGCCCATAGAGGCTATTTGCATTACATCGTCTGTTATGGTTTATTGGCTGCCTGTGAAAAATTCCACAGATAACCCGTGTGCCACTGTAACTTGTAATGGTCTGAAAAAAGCCAAGAGACAGGGCACATGAAACATTTTAATTGCTTCTGTGCAACAACATCTTAAACAAATGTTATTCTGCCAAAATAGTCACCTTTTATTACATGCTGTTCATTCCATCAGATCAGGGTATCTATATTGTCCAAATCATCCTTACCAGCAGGCAATTTGCCTGGTGCCTGGCCCTTAGTGATACCTCTGATCAGTTGTGATACTCAACTGGCACAGATAGTTCTCTTGCCAGTAATGGGCTGGGTTGTATTTCCAGATCAACTCTAGTTGACTGGAAAATAGCCTCTCCAGTCTGTGAGTGTGAATGTAACCTGGTTACATAATCTACTAAAGCAGTACACAATGAGTACATTCAGCCTGTGTTCAAGCTATGTTCAAAAAGTAGTAAAGCAGAGGCTCTTGCTGTATAAAGAGAAGTACTTTTTCCAAAGAAGCCATTTCTTTGATTATTGTACAGTTACACCCCTGAAATGACCAAAGACTGGGGAAGCATAGTTGAGGAAGAAGAAGAAAAAGGCAGAAGAATGCAAACAGGGGCCAAAACCAATTCAAGGTACTACATTATCTGTAAAATGAAACAGCGGTTAAGTCCTGTTTTGAAATATACTTTTTGAATCACAACCTTCAGAAATTGAGATTCTGTCATTAAATTTAGTTCAGGAAATCAATGGCGCCTGTGGCTTTACAAGGTTAAGCATTGACATAAAATATTATTAATTAGCATGTGCCAAGTGATGACAGCGAAGTGCAAGAGACGTGGCCATGTGACCTTGCCTACTCATTCACTTGTTTGTTCGTGTATTCATTCGTTCATTCGTTCATTCATTCATTCATTCATTCATTCACTTCCTACATCTTTCTCCATGTTTCTTTCACTGTTGCTTCTGTACATTGCATGTTGATCTGTCTTACTTATCCAGTCGTATGTGACAGTTGCCTCATTCCTGTCTGTCTGCTTTATACACTTTGTGAAGTATGCTACTTTTTTATAGCATTACTTTTCTTTGATCAGGCAAACATCAAATTGGGCATCCTTGAGAGACTAGCAAGATTTGGTAGAATTAAATCATGTTTTCATAAGGATGGCACAATAGGCACAGTGTTACATGTTGCTATGACATGATCACAAACAAAAAACTGACTGATGGCACATTATAAAAGGCATTACAAATATGCACAGTTAACAATGTTAGATGAAATGGTATTTATCATTCAGGCTTCTCACAGCCTGAACTTGCTGCTGCCTGAATCCTATTACAATCCTTCTGTACCTATGCAAATGCAGCTTTGCTTTGATTTTAATAAGTTGAAATACCTTCAATGAAGTTTTCACCAGTAAGTTGTACAATACTATGGTTTGGTATTTCTTAACCCTAGGGCAAAAATTAAAACCAAAAGAGACTGACATGAAGTAAACATTCCATTTGAGAAACATTCTTTCTTCAGAACATGCTAAATAAGCTGACAATACTGGTATGCAACTATTTTCTAATCCAAAATCCAGCTTTCTAATTGTTTTTGTGTTGAGTGAAATTATGAGGACCAAGACCAGTGTGATACATCTGGCCCCAGCTGTTCAAAGGATTGATAAATAAATAGTATCCAATGGATAAATAACTATTTGATGGATAGCAAAGTTTGTTTTGTCAATAGTTATCCACTGGATAGTGATTTTTCTTATGCGTAGCATTATGCACCCTTTGATCAACTAAGGCCCTGGCTTCTGCTCATGCTCAAAATCATTTTGTTATAAAATAATATTTTTTGACAATGTGTAGTTCCAGAAAATATCCATACCTCCCCAATGGAAGGGATTGTTTTTCCAACACCTCCCCACCCCTCTGGAAATTCCAGTTAAGCTTCATACATTTCTTTAAATTTTTTGGTCTTCCAGAACCCCCCCCCCCCCCCCCTCCCAGGAAATTCCAATCTCTTATGTGGGGGGAGTGTGGATATTTTCTGGAACTGCACATTAGTACACCATTTTGAGCATTGCAAGTTTTGTTTATTTCCAGATTTAAAAGAAGACTACTTCTCTCAGAATCCCAAGAAGAGAATTCACAGCGATCAAAACCATCAAAACCCGTTCTGACAGATGCACATAAACTGCTTCAAAGGCAAAAGCAAGTTGATATTGGAAAGAACACGTTATCTTATGGCCGTTACATAACTGCAGTGTCAAGGTAATTCTGATTCACCACTTAGAAACAGATCCTCTTCCACAATATTTATTAATTTTACTGTACACAGCAAAAGTACTTTTAGAGGTGCAAAATATGCTATGATTTGCTATGGTCTGCACATAGAAATAGAGGCAGAGATTTCTGGTCAGGTTATTCCTGTGCCCATAAACTTAATGACCAACGTCTCAGCCCATCTTTGGGCAAACATATGAGGATTGTCTACTGGCCTTGATGTTCTCTTTCACATCTCCTCTTCATGTTAAATGGAGTATTTTTGTGGTTGAACTTGTTTCACAGGGAGCAGCGCACAAAGGAAGACCCCAACACCCCTGACAAATTCCAAATGTGCAGCACTCGATCATGGGTGGGACAGATCAAGAATTGGCGTCGCAAACTCCATGTCTGGGACCCACCGTCTGAAGGACAAGAAGATTTGTTCTCCTCCTCTTCACAGAGGTATTTAGAATCAACTCTCTATTTCTGTTGATTTTGTGGTGGCAAAATAAAATGTGCTAAGCGGTTACCAGTCAGGAATGTGTATGGGTAGCTGGCAAACTGGGCTTTTATCCATCCTGTCATTTGACGAGTGGAGATTGTGGAGCCATCTAGTACACAGTTCAGGTTTTAATCAATTCAACATCCTGCTGTAATGATTTCTTTTAATTTTCTTTTCATAAAAGCAAAGGTACTAAGCTTTAATAATTAAAACTTATTTTAATCGTGTTTAAATAAAAGTTGTCTGTCTGTCTGTCTGATATCTACAAATATATCTCTTTTATTCAACAGCAGTGTCCAGTCTTTTCCCTGTGAGGTGAAGATGGAGGTGGACAGTAATTGTGACGCTGATGATGATATGATGTCTACATCCACCCCAAGCAGTGTCGATGATCTGTTTGGTGACTTTGATCTAGATGCCTGTTTGATGAATGATGGTTTGCCACTTTAAACCTTTTCACTTAGTAAATTTTATGACATTCACTCTAAAAGGTAGATAAAAATTTACGAAAATAAATAATCAAAGAGAACACATTTTTATAGATTTCTAAAACTTACTGGCTGAGAGTTTTAAATTTGAGATTCTTTGTAGTTACTTTTCACTCACTCAGTCCAGACAAAGGCCATGTTTAATTGTAACAAGAAATCCCTTTTGAGATCTTTCAATGAGAAGAAACCATTTTTAAATTTATTGTTAAGTATCAGAATATATTTACAATAGCCTTCAGCCATTTAAATTTGTGTTAATTGACTGTGGATTATTCTGAGCATAAAATGGTGTTGCAATAATATTTATCGTAGAAAGGCATGCACATTTTACGTCCACACAATTTCATGTTTCCAGGGATTGTTCACTTTTTAGTTCAAATTTTTAGAACATAATTGGTTCTTGTTACCTTTCTGTAATTAGGGATGAAACAAATTCTTTAGATCACTGATTTGGACTTGAGACATGGCTAAACATTGTCTTATCTGAATCTTGCAACATGATTAGTAATAGTAATTGGACTGAGTGGAGTACAATTCAGGGAGCAATATTGCAAAAGTAATATCAGATGAGCGCAAAGCAAAAGGACAATTTGAAATTTCAAGCACGATGACTCCCTGAATTGTATGACACTAAGTCTAATTACTAATCAATCGTAACTATAACAAATTTCAAAATTGACAAAGTCTTATGACAATCTCATTTGAACAAAGAAGGCAGTAGCACTCTCCACAATCTATAAAAACTGTAGGAAAAATTGAAAAGAAAGCCATTAGAGTGCACATAATTGATGTGTGATTCACATGGGTATCCAATTCCAAAAGGTAATACAAAAAGTTGTAATTAGATACCTGTAATTGAACACCCACGTTATTGTGCTGATAATTACATGACAAATAGGCAGGCTGAGAACCAATCACGGTCAAGAATTTTGTTACAGATACAATTAATATCACTGTATTAGTCAGCAAACACTGTGTTTTACAGTTCAGATAGTAATGAAAATTTTTGCGCTCTTTTTTTCTACAATGAATATCTGCTCCAGTATGAGTATTGTTCTTTAACATCACTATAGACTTTAACATCACATCAAATGTTTTTAACAATGTGTAAAAGCATTGTTGAACTTGTTGAAGTTAGAAAAGAAGGTAAAAATTTTCAGTGTTACATTTTATTGCTGAAATTATTACGAAGTGAAAATAATTTTAACATTGTTTTAATTAATCAGCATTTAATTGTAACACTACTACTTAACAGGCTTAGGGGACTGTCAAATCTTTGGGTTTGTCAACAGTGATTCTTAATATTAACAGACATTGTAATGTAATCTGCTGAAAATAATTTTGAGTAAATTAAAGTTATTTTGATACTCAACATATAGTTGTCCTGAGTAAATGTGTTATTGTTTTCCTTTCCTTCAACAAACATCTTGCAAAAGAAATACTAAATCTGTAAAGAGAACCATAAGATCTATATGAGGCAACTCTAAAAAAAAATTACCAAAATGAAATATAGAGAGTTCTTTGTCACTATGCTGCAGAAGTTAAGCGTGGCATTTATAGCAAACAGCAACTTTTGCCATCTGTCTTTAGCTGTTTGAATAATAGAATGAAAATATTTGTATTTGTGGTGAATAGTGGGAGTAGTTTTTCTATCTTTGAATATATGTAAGAATTAGACATCATGCCCATAATCTACCCATTAATGACTGCAAGCTGGTGACATAGAAATTTTGGCTTTATTTAATTAGTAAAAAAGGTTCAATATTACATCAGGTTGTTTGTAGAAGATTACGCCAAGTGAACTACATGCATTTCTATTAACTAGCATTTAAATGGCCAGACAAAACAAACTTTATCTCCAGTCTGTACTGCACACTATCGAGAGTTTGTTTGTGTGTGTTTTTATTCATGTAAGACATCACAAAATAAAAATAACAATGACAATAATAATAATATTCAATATTTTTATAGTGCACATTAACATATATATGATCAAATGCGCTTTACAAAATATACAGTCATAAAAAATAAAATTAAAATCCACTAAGTAAAAATCGAAAGGATCGATTGAATGTAAACATTTTGCAACTACTTACATGAAGTAATTTCAAAGTTTCAAAACAACCACCATTATGGATGCGAAGTGGTCGAAGCTTTATGCTTCATTCTTCCTCATATCACTTGATGAAACAACTTTGCAGCTATAAAAATCAATGAAGCTGTTAAAAAAAAATTTGAAAGGCTTCAAAGATAAGGTATGTGGTTCATAATGAATAACATTGATTTGCATTCCATCAAGTGAGATTTATGTTTATACACATTAGGGTACTGAGACTGTGCAGTGTGGACTGGAAATCATCTTTAAATTACTATCTCTCAAAGAGGTGAGAGCCCTTGTCTTGAAGCTGTCATCAGATATGAACATCGTGCTAAAATGACAACAAGAACAATCCCATTTCACTAACATTCTTGTTTAATCAGGCTGTTGGTTGTGTTCTACAAGGGTTAATCAAGTTTGATAGTGGATGGTTCCCACTGATTTGCTGATCAGAAACTTGCACAAAGTTATAACCCCAATTTGTGTATTTTCAACAGAGTATTCATATAAATCACACAACCACACATTAAATTTTATCTTAAAAGTTATTTTATTGTAGCTGCATCAAGTACAGAGTAGACTTAAAAGGCTGTGATTCTTAAAATCCTACTGATTAAAAAAAATCACTTGTAGTGGCACTTTTAGATAACTGAAGTGTCATGCCCCTTCTCTCAAAACACTATAACATTTCACAGCCAAATTAATCCAAATGTACATGATAACTTCATACATTTCTTTTGTACAAAACAGCAGAATATATTTATATATGTGACATTACTTTATAAAAATTATTTTTTTCCCACTTTTAAATTTTTCATACCTAGCTTATCTTACTTTTGAGTAGCAACTCAATGTATTTACAAATTGCTTTGGCATGAATCGGTTTCTGTATGGAATATAATGAAACACAAAGTACATTTTACTGTTGACTGCAGTTCACCCAGTGTTATGCAGTACAAAGCAGATAATTTTCATATTTTAGGGTGGTGAGTTAGTGTTGTTCCACATAAAGATATTAAAACCTGATAAGTACAGCATATCAAGTCCTAAGCCATTGATCTTTACCATGTACATTGAAAATGGTCAAAAGTTTCAATCCATTTCTTTTTAAAAGTATCTAAACACATCAACCCAAGAGCTCTGTAAAGAGATGACCGACTGTCCCCTGGACGTTTGCTCATGGCAAACTGACTTACGTTAAATGGCAAGGGAAAATAATTTTGCTCAGAAAAGTCAAAACATAACAAGAATTTTGGCAGCTTGTGTAAATGCGTTGATTTCAGATTTGGCAAACTCAAATATAAATGACACTGACGACACTCCATAACAAAAATGTATCTTTAAAGCATATAGTATGGGACATTAACTTGCTTTCCTTGTGACAAACCATTCGATAAAGAAATGGATGGAATAATTTTGACTCAAGTTCATTTATTTTTGGCTTTGGCAACAAAATTTGGCTGTGGGTTGTTTCAGTTGAAACAAGCTACATCAATCAACTAACACAGACAAATAATGTAACTATGCAATTAAACCACGGAAACTTTGGAAAGAAATCTGCTTTAAAGTTATGGGACAAGACATCTAAATCTGATTTGCTTCCCACATCAACCTCTTTTCTTGATTAGGATAAAAATAACTGCCATACTGGTTTGGGAATTTGCTCACTGAAAGCTAAATTATTATTACTAGCAAGATCTTTGTATTTCTCAAATTGATTTGTTTCAAACTTTATCATTCATTACATGTTATTTTACCCTCTCGCATTGATGGTGTCATGTCGCTTTGTTGTTAAAGAGAGACACATAATGATGGGTTCCCCACAACTCATCTTCCATACATGGACCACTTGAATATCTTAATGTCTCAACACGCAACTTCCATATCAAACCTCTGACAACTGTGGAGTGCCTTTTAGGCTACACAGATGCTTCAATTACTTTATACAATTCAAAGGCTTTATAAATGCTTTGCTGTTGTTCACTGTCCTTAATTGTGCTTTTATCCTTTCACTCCCACTTTACAGAGGACATCTGAGCCTTAACTTAAATCCATTTTTATCATGATCTTTTAATCTGTGTTGACGTTCACTTCTGCTCTACAGATGGGACATGTTCTGTTTGACTGCAAAAGATAAAACACACTGGAATCATTTACTTGTTCAATTGCTTAAAATTCCATTTGACCAAGCTCAGATTATGACTTCACCCACCAACTGACCATCATTACTTTTAAAATTTACATGTACTAAGACATTAGCTCTTCCTCAATCTCCTTACCTTGAGCCATTTATCAATACATCTTGTGTGATACTCATGAAGACAGGGTAGAACCCTGACAAGCTGTTTCTCTTCAAAATCCACTAAGCACACCACACATCTTTTGTCCTCCTCTTCATCCTTTGGTCCTGCTGTAACACGGTACGTAGGTAGTTGATCAATTTCTACACGAGACAAACCTTTAGGTTTCACCTCCCCCATCTGCTCTGCAAAGTTTAGAAGAGTCTGCAAGGAAGTTTAAGACAAAAACACTTAATACTGAAACAGTTAACTGCCTATTTAAACCTTCTGTATACTCACTGAATCTCCAAAGGTTAAACTTCAACAGAATTAAAGGTATCAATTTTTCAAGTCGAATGGTTACCTCATAGTTTTCACGAGGATGGAGTTCTTCTTCCCAGGCAGGAGGAGGTTGCTGTGTTGGTACTGGCTGCATTGACATCACAGATATTAAATGATACAGTAGATCTGGGTAAGGGTGTACTCCAGAGTGCAAGGGTGGAGGTGGAGGTGTTGGATGTGAACGCCGTGATGGCCAAGGTGAATGTGATGAACTGTTCTGGTGCCATCTTCGGTAGTGCCTGTGATGCTAAAAAAAAGAATATAGGAAGTCTCAATTAAAAGTTCAAAACATCAGTTTTCATTAACAATTGTCTTACAATAATTTGGTACACTAAATACATCAAAGATGATGCCTCCTGCCCGTTTATCATATCTCACCATGCTTCCAGGTGTAGGATATGGGTGATATGCCTGTGGTTGTGGAACTTGATATGGTGGCTGCACAAAATGATGATGATGATGGTGGTGGTGGTGGTGATAATGATGATGATGGTGGGTACTGACTCCATTATTTCCTCTTGGGTCGACATCCATCTGATGAAACAAAACAGAACATGAAATCACATACAATGTACTGATCAAGAAGAATCTTAAAATTTGCATTAGATTATTTGTCAAGCTAAGCCAAGATAAACTCTTATGATATAGCTTGTGTTAGAAGCTGCACTCTGATTGGCTAATTCTAGGGCATAATTCCCCATAATGTTCATGGACCGATTACGTGCCGGCAAAACAACGTAACAAACAACTTATTAACCTTGATAGTTCAGTCTTTATGGGAAAATCTCAAACCTTGGCCTTGCCGTAGACGTCGCTATTGTTCGGTCAATACAGCAAGATTTTCCCCTAAAGACTGAACATTCAAGGTTAATAAGTGGTTAGGAATGCCTGTTTGAATAACTACCTTACGTAAACACCACTCACCTGATGAGGATGGTGTGGTTGAATATATGTTGGTGCTGCAACAGGCACACTTGCAACCAATAAAGAATTTGGTAGACTTGTTACTGGTACTGCTCTAACATGATCTGGCATTTGATCCACATCGATAATAACTGGAGGTCCAGGGTGGGGTGGGTGGTGCTGTAGAGGTACAGTTGACCCCATACTGAGTGGACACAAATTGCTGTTTGTTGGGGGATGGAATAGTCTATTATGTGATGGGTGGTGGTGTTGTTGCTGCTGTTGTTGTTGGAGAAAGGGACAGGCATGACTTGAGGAACTCCTGAAATGAGAAGTTGATTGTGTTCAATGTATAAAATAGGTCATCCAAATACTTCTGAAGTTACATGTAGGGGTGATATTGAAGTTGAAAAAGAGAGCTTCATAGATCACTCACCCATGGCTTTCAGGAAGATGGCCATGTGGATGATTTACTCTGTGGAAGGCCGATGAATGGTGGGGGTGGGGTGGATAAGGTGGCATGTGCCTCAATGGCTGATGCGACATAGTAGTTGAAGAACTCTCACTTGTTAGGTCAATCACTTGTGGACCACAACTTGGTTTGATATCTCTCTAAAGAAGAAAACATTTTATATCAACTCATGGTTCAATTTTCATCAGACTCCTTCCACACTCAAATTTAAAATGGTAACATGTGGTAGAATGTTTTCAGGGAAAACAAGACACAATTCCTACTAACAGAAGATGTTTACTGAAAGTAGAGTGGAAATTAGTGTGAAGCAAATCTTGGGGACTGCACAAGTTTCACTGAGTAATACATTTGAGTGGTGATCAAGATTTGAGTCAAAAACTAATTAAAATCATTAACTCATGGCCAACAAATCACTGTTCAAGAGTTTAGGTTTAATAAATTTCAGATGCTTGCATTTCATAAGTATCAAAAGCTGCATGACTGTTATACAGAACCAGATACAATTATAAATAAAAATATTATTAAAACACAGCCCAGCTCCCTAAAATCTCTGTTTAAGACCATGTGTGCAAAATCCCAATATATCCTGGCCAAATGAACTCAAATTCCAAGTAAAGCGGTGAATGGATGTGTGGCTAGTTCACCTTTAGAAGAACTAAATATTTATAAGGACACTGTGCTCAAGATTACCTTGATGAAAGTGCCACAAGAAGATGGAGGATGCTCTAAAGGAGGAAATGACGACAAGCTGGGAATTAACTCTCTGGCCATATCATAACAAACCTACAAAAGAATACAAAATGAACTGGTCAAAGCACTGATTTCATTCACCTAAATCTACTTATAATTAATGTTCTTCAACACTTTGTAGGACCAAGAAGAGATATATAAATAGATTTATCATATAAACACCAGTGAAATACCAGGTGAGCTTTTGCACATAAACATGATATCTTCACACATGAAAATAACATGTTATTTTCATGTGAAAATCGTCAAAAAAGTCGTCATTAGTATGGTTATATAATAAACAAAATAATACATGGCTGCTTGTAGATATGGAATTTCTCTTCTTTTGTTCATCTTAATATCTCACTCATTCGCTGTGCTTACTCGTAAGATATCAAGTTGAACACTCAAAGAGAAATTCCATATCTACGTGCACCCATGTATTATCCTCTATATATAAATACATAAATAAATGTAAATAAAATACAAAACTAACTACTTGATAAAAATAAAACATTAAAAATTCTAAAAAAAGAATTAAAAATAAATAATCCATAAATGACAACACCATCATGCCAATTTTATGGTCAGCCAAGACTATTCAGAGAGACGCTTCCAAACTATTGGATAACTTCGAGCTCTTAGTGCAAGGGAATACAGTTCCAGTCTGTTATAGTTCCATATGGGAAAGAAGCTGTATAAGTAATAGTCACAGCGTGCCCTTGGTTGTATAACAGTGGTATTGCAAGGTCTTAGTCCAAAAATTTGTTATCAGCTGTCAGTTATCTATACAGCTTTTTGCACAAAAGGATTTGAATTTAAGTAGAAACATATTGAAAAATGACAGTGAATAAGGAAACATTTGAACATCACTGTAGTATGCTATAATTTCTCATATTCATCATCAGTACTAACTGTAGTCAATGTCTACTGCACCTAACTGTTTGTTAGGTTTCCAGTGCTAAGTCAGTGTGGGTTAAATTACTGGGATGGTTGCAAACCGCACCAAAACCTTTCTTGTTGCCTATTCTGAATGTAAATTCAAGATAAACTTACTCAACTTGACTTGCTACATTGTAGCAGCTTATTCTTTTCCTGATTTGTATCATTTGTCAAGGTCCAATAAAACAAGAACAAAGTGCCTTATCAAAAATGTGTGAACTTTTAAAACCCATTGGAATCTTAAAATTGTAAATAAATCATACTCAACAGCCGCTTTAGTTCTCCAAATAAAAGAAAACAAAGAACTAGGGCAACACAAAACGTTTTCGGTTTAATAAAAATACTTTTATTCTGTTGACTGTAAAAATTGCTGAAGCTTTACCCAGTTCACCCCTCAGGTATGTCGTGTGAATAAAATACATCAGAGAAAAGTTATCTAAGTGTAACAGGGAGATACAGAGAGAATTTCAAAGTAGGAAAGATAAGCCAATGGAAAGTGGAAAGGGCATGCATTTTTCAAGAGCAAACCCCAGGGTTGTAATCAGCCTACAGAGGAACCGCAGACAAAGAAGTGAAACGTGATAGGTAAATGTAACCACAAACTAAAAGAATCTGGGGCCAAAAAATCTTGGACGTCTTTTTTCACCCCTGACAAACTACAGAAATGATTTCTATACATGCCACGACCAGGATGTTTAGGTGTTAATCAAATTTTCAAACAAACCTCCTCAATGGAAAAATACGATGAAGCTCTTCTAATATAATATTTACCCACTCGTAGCATTGCAAAGCGAGTTCTTTTCTTCTTTTGATTTTGCCGCTACTTTACCACTGTTGCGACCAGGCGTGACGGACGCGCGTCCGCACGATTTCGGATCGAATCTTTGATCACCGATTCCAATACTTCTTTGTGTCAAGGAAAGATAGCATAGCCAAGAGATAAACCTAGGTTATAAAAATTGAAATTAACGTGAAACGCCTCAGCAGCAATATTGTCAGAGCAAAATGATTGAACCACAACGTCATTTCAAACAATTCCTTTTGACTTGTAATTTATGCATGAAAGAAGACAGCATGAAACGCTCCCCGCAAAGAAATTTTTGGCTCAAACATTTTTAGACATTTCCGCAAACCTTGATTTTCCTCTGAAACGCCATTTAGTTTGAGAGAAATACTACCTGTAAAGTGATGGACATAGCAATTGCAAGAAAAATGAGAGAGAAATAACATCACCCAGCTGAACTCGGAAATACCGCAAAAATTTGCATATGGTTTTCCTCGGCAGAACAGAGAGAAAATGATGATTCATTTCAGAGTTTCGCCCTTACAGGGTTCTGTGAATCACTAAACATCTATTTTCAGGATTGATGCAAATACATTTGTTACAAAACTGCTCCATAACACTCCCCCTTAACCTTGCCTCGAAATATTTTCGAAAACTTGGCATGTTTCAGTCCTGAAATGTTAGAAACTTAATTCAAAAGTTGAGTTAATTCTCTTTAGGTTCGGAATTCTTTGACTAACAATTGTTCTGCCTACGATAATGAACGCTGGAATAGGTCTAAATCGCCGCCAGCTATAAGCTTTTCGCCTTCAGCGGAACCACAGTGCCTTGCCTTTCCGTGCTTCGATCTGCGCGATTGAGCTATAATGGTCTAGCCAAGGTCGATTCATTCGTCTTTGAACATATAGGAACCAAACACATCTACCTCTGGACAAAACATCGATGGACGATTGAGTTAGCACTTGCCGATTGAACTGGGGTCCCTCTTAAGACAAAATTCGTTGTTTTGCCTGGCGGGCGACCATACGGTAAAACGTGATTTGAGTCAATATTCACTTCGGTCGTAGGGAAGTGAACTCCATCGCGCTCTGATACAAACATGCGATGAAATAACACATGAAACTAACAAGACGTCATCGACACTCAAGTGAACAACCACGACAGTTTCTTTCAGAAGAAACTCCGCTCTGCGAGTCCGATTGGAATAAGAAGCAGACCCACCTATCGATACAGGGGCAAGTTTGTTGTTCCTCAACAGGATCGAGTCGTGCTTAGCGCTCCTTTCTCTTCTATAGATGCGTTCGCTACTTTTCGCGCGATCTTTTTTTTTTTTTAATTTTGTTTCTGAGCAGCCGTAGAATCTTCTACGAAAAGCATTTATCACTCAGTAGTTTGGGCCCAGATTGAACGTTTCCTATGGACGAATTTCAGAAAACACAAACATTTCCGTTTGAGGGTCGATCGATCGCTCTAGTAAGTTACACTGTAATAGAGGGGGGTTGTGAGACCTAGGAATGTTGCTTTCAAAACCATTTCACATATTTCCAGATCGCTTATACTATATAATTTATGGAGATGACATTCTACTACTCCGCTTTTGAAAGCAATAACAACAGAACAACATATGGCTCATACCAAAAGGATCCTAAAACCATCTATGTAGCCTACCTAGAAAATGTTTGCCCTTCTGGTTTTGTTCTTGGTTCCCAAATCGACGGCCAAATGAATCTCAGTCTTCGCAGTAGAAATGATTCGGTCTTGCTCAAGAACCAGCCCTGAAAAGTTTCGGATCGAATTGGAATAGGTAGAAAATGAATGTATATATACGAGAATGAACTCCTCTGCACATGGGTTTGCGGTTCTTTGTGAAATTGATCAATGGAAAACCTCCCTGGCCTTTGTTGACATTTGACATCATAGTCAATCACATTGTGACGTCATTTGACAGTTCTCGAAGTCCCAACCCACTGAATCCATAATCACTTCCACTTGATATTGTACGCTCGATCGCATTCATTCCCTCTCCGAATAGCGAGAAGTTATCGTTGTATTGAAGGATTTTTATTCGTGGAAAAAATGATTTATCACTTCCCAGTCCTTTAACTGATTGCAAAAAGTTTAATTTAACGGATGTGCTTTTAAGTTATCGTGATTTTGTTCAGCTGTATGTCACCGTGGATTAATTCAACTTCGTCCGGTGTAGAGTGCGCCAAGGCTTAATTTTCCTTTTTTATCTCCTTGGTATGCTGCTTTGAGACATGTTATGGATAAAATTCGACTGGATAAAAAGAATATGTGACCAATATGGCCGCCTTTATATTTTACTTTTGAGAGAAATCAGTTCTTTTAAAGCTCACTTCCGGTCTAGGGGGGCGGAAAAATGCTCTCAAAGGCAACAGCTCTTGAAATGAATGTTGCTTCTCTTTTGGGCTCTACCAAGCATAATTAGCCATAGCGAGTACGGTTTTGGGTTTGAGAATCATTATTACGAAAGAAAAGTTCCTCTACATTTCCTGTTTATGTTTGTGGCCCGGGAAACGAGAATTAGGGAGAAAGGCTTAGAAGTTTTCTCGATCCTTGTGGACTATTCCACAACGAAATATTATCACGATTTACATTAGGCGCACTGATGGTGAAAGGCATGAATAATGCAAAGAGCGAGGCATGCATCCAGATTAGGGTTGTTTTCGCACATCAGAAAGGCCCTTTGTTTTCAAAGACGGATTACGATTGGCGCGTGACATCTGCCTGTTCCTTAGTTTTCACGAACTAATCATCTTTGCGCTTAAAAATCAAAACACCCCACGGAATGATGCTGTTTTTTTTGCACAAAAATACTGGTGTTAAACTGTAAAGCACTAGCATCTCAAACCACTGAATAACAAGACATTGACCAGAAATCTTCCGTTTTATGGGGTTACTTTGGCTAGACTCGCGGTTGAAACGAACGACATTTGTATGCAAAACACATACGATGCGTTTCGACACATCCGCTTTTAATATTAGACCATAAGAAGGAGATTCATCTTTCCCATTCTTATGATTTTAGGAGAATAAACCAGTTTGCTTCGCTCTAGGCACTATCCCAATTTATAAATCCTTTCAGTTTCACGAAACAAAACCTGAAGACAAACAGAGAACCCCCTTCCTGCTAAAATTAGAACATATCCCATTTTCATCTCAAAACGTCATTCTTTGTCACATGATTAGGGTGTGGAGAGTAAATGGACGCTGATTGGCTGTTGCCATGGCACTTCTTACGTAAGGAACTAAGTTGATTGGTTCATGAGGCAATCATAACAGAGGAAGCGAAACACAGTAGCCATCATTTGAGTTGGTAATTTGGCTTTGCCATTGCTGATAGAGACATATTGAGGAAAAGGAAAAGCTTGATTCTTCCTTTTCGCTGTTTTGAGCGGCTTAAAGAAGAATTGGTTGAAAGGAGAGTGAAAATTAGAGAGGACAAAGATAGAGAATCGGACGAGGAGAGAAAAACTGACCGTTCAGCAGCGATCGCTTCAGAACCAAACCGTGACGAATAATGACGTTCGGAACACCAGTGGCACAAAGCCATCGAATTTTGCCGAATAAGGACAGTATTCATCACAAAA
This sequence comes from Orbicella franksi, assembly GCF_964199315.1. Classification (NCBI taxonomy): domain Eukaryota; kingdom Metazoa; phylum Cnidaria; class Anthozoa; order Scleractinia; family Merulinidae; genus Orbicella; species Orbicella franksi. The sequence goes on along the minus strand of NC_138146.1, from coordinate 21,139,861 downwards.
ATAAGTCAAAGAAGAGTCCAAAATTCCGAAACGACCGTTCTATTAAAGTTAAATCGGTTCAAGAATCTACTTCGGTTGCTTTGGATTCGGGACTTGCGACTCCTGTCAACATTCCACGTCGACGACGAAGCGAGAACAGAACTGACGCGTCGGTAATTCCGTACGCAGGACCGAAATTTAGCAGTCCACCGCCACCAAGTGTACTCCCTAAACCGCCATCACACTGGATAAGTTCTCCCATGCACAGTTTCGACGGGGATATCGCAGCGATGTCACAACATCTTCGAATGCTGCTGAGAGTAGAGTCGTAATAACGCCATTCGACAAGACCGAAAGTGAAAGCGCTTTCTTGGTGTATATAAGAAAAGACATTAGCTTAAGCTTACGTTAAGACAAATTTGTAGATTTTGTACAAATTTGTATATTTGTAAATAAGAGAAGAATTTATATACGTTCCAATTTTCAAATTGTAATCGTGTCTAGTTCACTATGCTTAGGCAATATTGACCTGTAATATTCGTTTTGCTTTTTTCATTTAATTGTTGGTTATTTGTACGTGTTTGATCGAGTTAGATTTTTTTAAAAGAGAAGTAGAAAACTAGAAATCTCCTTAGGTTTAAGATGCGCCTGCATGCGTAAGGCAAATGCGGCGTCTGAGAGACGTATTTTGTAACTTAGGAAATAGATTATTAGGGACTGAAACAACGACAGCTTAGGTAACCGAAAATAGTATAGGACTTTTACAAGGACTGCAACTCAAGACCGACTATCACCTCACAGAAGAGACAAAACCGCTTTGACAGCCGAATCCAGTACCCCATAGAAGTTTGAGATGCCAGCTAATGGACTGATCTCCTTCGAAAGAAATTGAACTAAAGACAAGAAGACAGAAGACTTCAGAGACTAAAGTACAGCACAACACACATAAACTAAAAGACCACGAGGTTGGAGGACAACAAGACCAAGATATTGAAGACGAGTGCTCAACATACCCAGACAAGACAAAACAACAATGACAACAACACACCGGCCCTTTTCAGGGCCACCCAAATCTGAAAAAGTCATGATCAACAGTGATACACTTGTGTGGAGACGTCTTGTCAAAACACAATTCTCAGTTCTTTTAGTCTCTGTCCTTTCTCTTCTGTTTTCATACCAATATCAAGACTGTTTGGCAATATCAATTTATAAGAAAATCACTGGCCCCATTTACCAAAGCCCCCTGGGTATACCACCATTTCTCTGAAATGTCTCCTGTTTTCCGGGAAAACCCTAAAGGAAGTGCAAGTGAAATACGTACCAAAATGCACTTATTTAAATTACAAAGGGTCTTAAAAAGGATACGAAATTTCCTGTTTCTACATCCATGATCATTGTCTCAAACTGAAGGGCACTGACCTTTAATTCACAAGGAATGCAGAGCAACCCAGATGTGTATCAGAAAAACGACACTGAATTCTCCAAGTGCTCTGTCTTTGCACTTTTTGTTCAAACATATTTTTGATACAAAGCTCCTTTTGTAATTATTCAAGCTCTGAGGATACCCTAGGTTAAACGACAAACTTGTGGCAGCATTGTTCACATCTAGTGTCACTGGGAATTAGATCTCCATGGTTGGTTTTTATCCTGCAATCCATTTATTAACCATATGTGAAAATATTTCAAACACAGGTGGAAAGAGAAATAACATTTCTTTATATTTTCAATTATTTAATATTTTCATAATTTGCATCCTAATTCCACTTTGAAAATTGCAAATACTTTGTCATGGTTTATTGTACTCTTGATTGAATTATCCTCTTAACCCTTTAAGTTCCGATAGTGCCATATAGCACAAAATGTTATAATAAGCTTAATATTTGGCCAATTCATTTCAAATTTGGAGGCCAAAAGGATCTTTGAGAGATCTTCACATTGAAAGCATAAAATCATACCCCCCTCATGAATCATACTTGATTAACCACCCCTCAAGTTTTTTAAACTTTTACACTTTACAATTTCACTGTCAAGTGAATATCTGATAAAAATCTTCACACCCAGAGCTGCAATTTAAGCTATTGTTTAGGGGTATACCCAGTATTTACAAGGAATAAGGTATTTTTGAACGTTTTCATTTTTTTACTTTGTAGACTCCTCAATTCAATTTGTGACATCTTGTATGTCTGTTGTGGTGATTTAGTACCTACTCCAAACAATACCTCTCAACTGGTATATTACTTGTGGTCTTTCGATGTACTGTTATAATTTTAAAAAAATAAGGTTTTTCTCCGGGGCTTAAAGGGTTAACTGTGAGGAAACACTTCATGTTTTTTTTTTTTCCAGGAAAGAAACAGGTAGGTTATTAGATATTGAGATATTTTAGTGGATATCATGGCTGTTCATTCTTACTTGTCATTTGTATTTTGAGTTATCCTACAGGTTTGCCAAAATTGATACTGCAAGACTGCTAAAAATATGCAGTGATACTACAAAGACTAAGGTAACTAATACCAAGATACATCTATCTTATAAAAGAAATGTGACTAATGAATGAGGATCAGTTGAAGATTTTCTGAAGACCTTTCACTACTTGACAAAAACAAAAAAACATCAATATTATTGAAAGGCTGCCTGGGAGTAGTGAGCACTGAAAATCAACAGCCATCTTAACATATTTCCAGTCATTGCCAATAACTCCAAAGCTGCGAGCACTGGATAATCCAAAATATATCTCTTAGCTAAAAAGATAGAATTGGTTAGGAAGTATTGATCCCCATTTTTTGTGTTCTTGCTTTGATTTATTTCTGAACCAGTTACTTTTATCCTAGCTGTAGCTGTTGTTTGAGGGGTAACATAGTCTCTTTTGCAGGCATATTACTTGAATGTCACACAATGTTTCTTTCCACTAGAGAAGAGTGTTACATTATGAGCTGAATGACCAATGTGAGGAAAAATACCTGGGTATTCTATAGGCAGCTTAATAGGAAAGTCAAATTACATGTTAGAAATTTTCCAGTTTTGCATGATTAGTATCATTGAACTGCCAATAATGATGTCAGACATGACTGAATTGTGTTAAGTGTATAAGTCAGTTGATAAATATAAAGTGTAGTCTAGTAAAAATCTTTTTTTAAGACTACTTGATTGATCACTGCTATAATAATCAGTAGATATAGAATAATAATTATAATATTAAAATACAAAAAAGATACAAAGATCTTTAGACTATAAGTGGTTTAGAAAAGTCTTGTGCAATAAAATTCCAACACTTCAAATTATTTCAACCTGGAAAAGTCAGAGAACATGCAATATAGTCACTGGACAACCAAAAATATACATAGTTTGTGCAAATACTAAATATTAATATTATTTTATTCGAGGCATGCTCAAATTAACATTTCAGTACAAATTATATAGTGTTCTACAATATATCAAAACTGGAGGCAAGTCTGTCACATCATTCAGTTAAAAATACCTTAACAAAGGGACAAAATAGTGACAAATATCAACTATGTTACATTCCAAATGTACACAATCAGATAAAAATTAAAAGTTCTAGAGTGGTCAACTGACACACAAAATTGTGGGGGGGGGGGGGTACAATTTTCAGGTGTCATCAAGCAGATCCCTTTCAATATGACATTAAGTTCAAAAAACGATCAAAATATGTCAAAAATACTTGACATTGTTAAAAGTATAGTATTTGTACCAATCAGATCCACTAAATACAGGTTTGACTGTAATCACTCAATGGCAGATGGTCATTATTGTCAGGTATGTCACAAACAAGGAGGATTGCTAGGAGTCAGCCTGATTATTGTTGAGCTGTCTAGTTCTAACACATTGTATTTCTTTAGATTTAGTATCTAGTGGTAATTAGATTAGTCTTAACTTCTTTGGTACCATTTGAGAACATAATTAGAATTTTCTCTCACAAACAACAACAAACAAACCATTCTTTATAGTGGTTTACAAAAGAGTTGCCTAAAAACAAGAACTTGTTGGCCTGTTTAACATTAGCTCTGACCCAAATACATAGTTTTGATTTTTCTTTGAATGAGAATGAGTTTCAAATGTTACCATATCATCTAGTACTTTCCAGCATCATTTGTTCTTCTGTAAAGTGCGCCACCTATCCTTTAGATTAACTGATGTCCTCCCAACAAAGTTATACTTGCTCAGAATCTTTGCCCAGTTTCCCTCGCCGTACAGCCTCACTCCTTCTTCTAACCACTTTGTTTCTTCAACACTCCATTTCTTCCTTCCTGGAACAATAGGAAGCTTTATATTAAGACATCTTCGTCTAGCTGGGCTGGACAGTTCTGAAAAAGAAATTCATGTGGTGTTGGAGTACAAAAGGCTTTTATCAAGTATTATTTCATTAAAACAGGGATTAAACCGACTTAGTTGTGAGTCCAGTTGGTATGTACAGCTGCCTTTCCAGCTGCCTTTCCAGCTGCCAACCATCAGTCAGAATTAAAATATCACATTGACTCACTGACTGTCTTGGGCATTTCGTCTGTCTCGTCATCTGATTGCCATTCTATTTCTTCAGCATCACTGTGCGCCTCGTTATATCGTCTTCTAGTTGATCTGGTTTCCAGGGGTCTTTTACCTTTTTTGTCTACCTTTTTTCCACTGGGGCTAGAAAATTCAAAACAACAGACGATAATTCAAAAACAAACAAACAAGTAAAAAGAACCCTGCAACTGGACACCTCCACTAAGCACAGGGCTGTCAACAAGGGCTGCAACCCATAACACCTGCAATGCTTGAGTATGTTTGATGGGCCCTTGATGTTACGGGTGAACTGCACTACAGTTGATACAATTCACGCAAAAGGTAACAAACTTGTCTGTTACGGGTGTGAAGATCATAGCTACAGTTGACTCAAAAAAATTAATGACAGCCTTGAAACAGGCACTACTCCTGCACAGTGTCCCATAAGCAGTCACCCCTGCCAAAACAGATATCTCCCCTCAGTAGTTTCCTACAAAGGGGAAGGGGGACACCTACTTAAACAGACTGACAATGATTTGATTTAACACTCTCCTTCCAAGAAGTACCTCCTTTCTAACAAGTGTCTCTGAGTGGTATTTTTAATAAGTATCCATATTCTAATTTGTACCCTTTTCCAATAGGTATCCCCACTGCAGTGTTGGAAACTAAATTTTTACAGCACTCACCACTGGGGTGAATGACTCTCAAAATCCACTTGCCCGGTGTAATTTTCACTCGTCCAGAAGGATGCTCCCCACAAAAAATACTCGCAATGATTCACAAACATACGTTTCTCTGGTATCTCTTAAGTACAGAGGCCCAGCTTGCCATTTCACGTTGACCTTTCTTTTTCTGTTCCATTTATGAGACCCCTTGTTAGGATTGGGGACCAATTTTACTGTTTTATCCTCGTTTTTATCATCAGCTTTTGACACACCTTGGAATTTTTTCCACATTTCCATAGTTTTAACTGAAAAACAGCTAAATGAACAGCTGGCGCTACCAAATTTGCATATATCCATAGAATCAAGTCATAGGGGTGAACAGCTTGTTGACACGTGGAAGACTGGCATTTTCCTATCAATGAAAAATTCTACTAAAAGACCTAAACCAAAAGATGACTACAACAAATTGATCAATGATTTGTAATTACACGACACTTTTAACACCCGCATTGGCGAGTGGGAGAATGCTAGTTTCCAACACTGCCACTGTTGACATTCAAGACATTGACATAACATTGACTAATGAGACAAGTCAACTAGCTATTAGTCTACTTTCTCATCTGAATGCAATGTTGAGGAAACAAATGATGCTATGACAATGAGAAACTCTTTTGCTACAGTTCTTGAGTTATAGTATCAGTTACTGTTCATTAAAATCCTTCAAACTCATTCCATCCCAAACTCATTCTATCCAAAATAAGTGCCCTCTCCACCCAACAAGTACCCTCTCATCAGTAACCAAAAGTAAATGAGCATCTCAGGTGCTAAATTCAATCATTATGGTGTTTTTTAAAAAAATGTTGTGTGTCTAACCTCACTTTTTTTAGCCACCTTATAAATGAATATGCCTTGGACAACTTTCCCATGATCTTCTTATTACCATGAAAATGAATCTGTATCATCAAACACTGCAATTCAGCACTCTGGTCTGTGCTACCGGGTTGTGAATGGTTGCAATTCAATTTTTCACTGGTAAAAAATGTTCTCATACCCTGTGTCTTGCCCACACATCATAATGACCTAGATTGCTCAACCTGGAGTCCAGTGAGCCAACCATGATACAACTACATTGTTTATAGTTACAATTGGCTCAATTGCTCTTATACATCTAACCTGTCAGGTATGGCAACCACTGTTTTGCAACACTTTTTTACAGTGAAATCTTGGTCTCTGTCTTCATCATCATTATCAAAAACTCCACTTGGCGTAGCTTGTCCTGCTACCATGTTAGAGTATGGATCTTTCAAATGAGAGCTATTAATAAAAATAATAATAAATAATCATGTCTCTGCATGGTACAGACGAAAAACCTTCTCAATTCCAAAAACCAAACCCTGTTTGAATTTAAGGTTGCAGGAAATAATAGAAGCAGGACTATGTACATAATCCATTCACTATTAAGAATTTTAGGCCCAGTTCAGATGGTGTGCTTCTGTCATGCCGAACTAAATTCAGGAATTAAGTTCAACAAAAGCACGGCAGAAGCATGGCATCTGAATCAAACTTTTGAATTAAGCTTGGCAAGCAATTAAGTTCGACAAGTTCTGCTGTGCTACATGACTCTGGCACAACAGTGATTCAAACGTTGTGCTTCTGTCACGCCAAACCTTAAGACCTTAAGACCCAGTTAGCGCTGCTAAAGGAAGAAAATACAGAGCTAAAAAAATCATTACAATGAGCGACAGACAAAGTAAATGATTTGTGAAACAACCAGAATGAAATGAGAACCAAACTAAATAGCTCCAGAGACATGTTGCAATATGTCCAGCAAGATCTCCAGATGCAGACCATACACAACATTAAAATTGAAGCTCAATCAAGGCGAAGTAACATTAAGTTCTTTGGAGTGTGAGAAGCAGAAGCTGAAAGTAACCCATACGAAACAGAGAGGATCGTAAAACTTCTTCTTGTCAACGAGCTCAAAATGCTGAAGGAAGATGTGGCGAATTTAAAATTTGAAAGAGTACACCGCATGCCAACTAAACATTCAGCAAGGACACCAACGAATAGACCAAGACCTATTATAGCCAAGCTGAGTTTTTACAAGGATAAGGGCCGTATATTTAAGCATGTGAAGAATATCGACCCTGAGTTAAAGATCGGCATTGCAGATGACTATCCCAAGGGAATAGATGAAATGAGGAAGGCGCTACTACCAGTGCTAAGAAAGGCCAAGAGGGAAAAGGCTTCAGCCTCGTTCAATGTGGACAGACTTGTAATTAATGGTCAAATTTACCGTGGACCTGAAACTGAGAAGTTTCCTTTCTATGCGAAAGTTTTGTCTTCGTAAAATCGCTATCTGATCTTATTTAGATCACAAGACAGCTTCGGGAATCCATCTTGCACGGTAAGCTGTCACATTTTCAAGGGAGTTGTGTACATTTAGGTCATATGCATACTTGAGACTCCCTTGCCTCCTTTGCTAATTGTTAGTAAAGTAGTCAAAAGTGCCAGATTCTAACTTTGCCGCCGTTGATTGCTTTGCCCTAGAATTTCCTAAATTTTCGCGGCTTTAACTGTACAAATTCGATAAATTTATGCTGGCACCTTTTCATTTATTTGTGTTTAGGTTGGTTTTATTTTTCAGTGTCGATCTTCGTTTACATATCAAGAATGAGTACCCAATTAGGTTTAATAGATTCCGTTTTACAGCCAACTACAGAAGATTTTATAACAATTTATATACCCAAATTCTAATGCTAGTTACACCGGTGGCTTTGTCATCACCGCAAAAGTTCTCCAATTTTATTCAAACCAATTTATTAAGATTTGAATATGACAACCCCGTTTAAAGCATCTTTTTGCTCACTTAATGCCAGAGGTTTAAACCAAGCAAAATGTTGACGCGATATGGAAATCTGAATGGGGAGGGAACATCATTTACAGTCACGGAACAAATCATTCAAAAGGTGTTGCAATTCTCTTTAACCCCAAACTGGATGTACGCATAGGGAGCTCTGAAGCTGACAAAAATGGGAGATATTTGCTACTAGAAGCTTCCATATTCGAGTCTATATTTTTGTTTTGAAACATTTACAGCCCAAATGACAATAACAGTCAAATTACATTCTTCTCAAAGCTCAGTGACAGTCTCAGGAGCCACACTGATACACAAATTGTTCTAGGAGGCAATTTCAATTGTGCTCTAGCACCTTTGGATAAAACTGGTGGAACTTCAACTGAGAGAAAAAAGACAGTAATTAGCAAAATCAAAAACTTGTGCACGAATTTCGATCTCCAAGATGTGTGGAGATCACAACACCCCAGAACATCACAATACACATGGCACAATAACTCGTTGAAAGTGCAATGCAGGCTAGATTATTGGCCGGTTTCAAAAGAATTGTCAGCGCTTGCGACAGATTCCGGAATTGTCACCTCAACAATATCAGATCATTCTGCAATAACTCTTCACCTGCAATCAAAATAGTACGTTCAACGAGGTCCAGGTTTTTGGAAGATAAATAACTCTCTTTTAAGTGATGAAAAGTTTGTACAGGATCTATCGCGTAAGATACCGGAGTTCAAAACAAAACACGATTATTTGGACGACAAAGGCCTATACTGGGACATGATTGAAATGGAGGTGAGAGGTTTCTGTGTTCAATATACAGGGAACGCCGGAATACCGAAAAGCACCTCCAACAACAAATTGATCATTTGATGAACCAGCTTAAGACTGACAGAACAAAAGAAAACATATCAAAATTTTACCATCTCAGAGCAGAATATAATGCGATTGCTGAATACAGAACAAAAGGTGTTATAATAAGAAGCAGGATACGTTGGCATGAAAATGGCGAAAAAAACACCAAATATTTTCTGAATATGGAAAAAAGACAACATTGTAAATCACACATTTCAAAGCTTAAAACAAACGACGATAAGGAGATCAATGATCCTAAAACAATCTTAGAACAAGGAAAAATGTTCTATAAAAACCTATATACTGCGGCGCACTGTAACGACTCGAATTATGAACTATTCTTTGAAAATTCAAATATTGCTAAACTCGAAGCAACTCAACAAGAGGAACTTGAGCGTCCGCTTCTCAACGAGGAGTGCTTTCTCATATTAAAACAGCATTCCAAAAACAAAACCCCAGGAACAGATGGCCTTTCTGTATAATTTTTTTTGAGGTTCTGGTCTTTGCTAGGTGAAGAAATGGTACAAAGTCTCAGCTACGCATATGAACACGGACAACTGAACATAATGCAAAAGCAGGGCATTATCAAGGTGATACCAAAAAAAGGTAAGACAAGTCATTCCTTGAAAACTGGAGACCCTTAAGCTCACTCAATGTTGATTACAAAATCGCTACCAAAGTTATAGCACACAGGATTTCAAGTGTTCTTCCAATCATTGTCAATGAAGACCAAACCGGATATGTCAAAGGCTGGTACATTGGTCAAAATACAAGGCTAATCACAGACATCATGAAGGTAACAGAACTAGAAAGTATACCTGGTTTGGCCATTTTTATTGATTTTAAAAAAGCATTTGATACGGTGGATTGGAACTTCCTCTTCAGGGCGCTGTAAGTTTTTAACTTTGGTCCATGCATTCAAAAGTGGATTAGAACTTTTTACACTGATTGCTCCAGCTCTTTTATTAATAACGGATTCGCATCTGAGTTTTTCAAAGTGGAAAGGGGTGTCCGTCAAGGTTGTCCACTCTCAGGCTGTCTCTTTGTTCTATGCGCGGAAATTTTAGCTAACGCCATTAGAAATGACAACACCATCAAAGAAATAAAAATTCATGACAAAGAATTTAAATTATCCCAGTATGCTGATGATACAACTGCCTTTGTTTCTGCCACGAAATCTGCAACAAATTTATTCAAACTTTTGTCAAAATTTGAAGAATGTTCCAGCCTAGAAATAAATAAAAGTAAAACTGAAGGATTGTGGTTAGGCACAAGCCGCAAAAACACAGCAAAACCACTGGGAATTGCTTGGCCAGTTAACTCTATACTCACACTGGGAATTAATTTCTCGTATAATGATGAAATTGTTTACAATAAGAATTTTGAACAGAAACTAATCAAAATGAAAAGCCTGCTTAACTTGTGGTATCCTAGAAACCTTACACTTTATGGTCGCACAACGATTCTAAAATCCTTAGCGATTTCCAAACTCTTTTATAATACATCCATCGTAACTTTTCCAACAAAATTCACCGCCATGGTAAATCAAGCAATCACACAATTTGTACGGAATAAGAAAGCTAAAATTAAATACAGAACAATGCTAGGGCCGAAAGAGCAGGGAGGGCTAGACATGGCGGATTTTCAAATAACCAATGAAGTACTTAAAGTTGTTTGGGTAAGAAGATTAAGTGACAGCAATGGAACCACAAGTTGGAGTCATATCCCTCTTTCCTATCTACAACCAGTTGGTGGTCTGTTTCTTCTGCAGTGTAATTTTGACTTAAAGCTACTTAAAGTTGATATACCGATTGATTTCTACAAAGAAGCTCTGTGCGCCTGGCAAAAAATTAACTGCAGTACTCCTAATACCAAAAAGCAGGTACTAAATGAAATAGTTTGGAACAATCATCACATAAAGATAGAAGGATATTCCATTTATTACAAAAAATGGCACGATGCTGGATTAACTAAAATTGAAGACTTTTTTCAAGGTAACAGATTCCTAACTTTTGCGGAATTCCATAGCAAGTTCAAAATTAACACAAACTTCTTAAACTATTTCGGTCCATGCCACACAGTCCCTCAAAAATGGATCAATATTCTCAAAGGAAATGTTACTGAACCCTTGGAAAAACGTTCTGAGAAGGATGAGATATCTTTAGATTAACTCTCTTGCAGATCAGCAACTAAATTCTTTGTTAAGAGTAAATTTGTTACGCCTACAGCTGAATAAAGGATGAAAGAAGCCAGTCTAAGAGAACATACAAGACAACTCATTTATAGCCTTCCGTTTAATGTTACAAAAGACACTAGACTTGCCATTTTCCAATACAAAATAATTCATCACATTCTACCCACAAATTCGACACTTTTTAGAGATTCAATCAAGGAACATGATAAATGTCACCTCTGTGGAGAAAGACAAACGTTAACCCATCTTTTTGTTACCTGTTCTGAAGCTCAGCATTTTTGGTCTCTCTTTACTAATTGGTGGCGCTCCAAAAACAGGCATAGGATCACTCTCGATAAAAATGAAATAATACCGGTACATGGCATGACAGATAACTTTGCTCGTCATCTTGGCTTAAACCTCTGCATTATTATAGCCAAATATTATTTATATACTGCCTCAAGAAAAGAAGAAGAGTTTTATTTCGATGCTTTCTTAGCGATGTTGACAAACAAAATTAAAATTGAGAAACATAAATCTAAGTTACAAATTAATATGTGAGAAAGCCTCCTTTTGTAGCTAACCCCTTAGATGAAAGATATTAACAAATTGTAAGATATCATTGTAACGTAAGATATTAACAAATCATAAATGTTAGTATTGTAAGTTTTGTTAGTATTGTTAAATTGTAAGTTACGTTGACATTGTAAGTAGTAGGTAATTTTGGTATGTAATGTAATGTAAGATATTGCAACACATGGAGGGCTTGTATGGATCAATCAAGAGATACCTTGACTCCTTCAAACACGCCCTGCCTTGCACACCTGAGCAGCAAATGTGAACCACTTTAAGAAGGAATCCACCAGAAGTTCAAGTAGCAAGTGGACAAAAACTTTGTACCGAGATTATTTAAATCATAAATGCAAACTTCTGTGCAACTGTTTGAAATATCTTCTCAAAAAATATCATTTCTAACAACACCAAATGTCAAAAACAAATTTTGAACTTCATATGAAACACTTGAAAGTACTGGTGAAATGAAACTAATGATGAAATTTTACTGTTCTGTGTTTGCACAATTTATCTAAACTTTGAAATTTATTTTCTCAATTTCCCATGGGAAATTGTTTTTGGTGTTATATCAGGAAACTACCGGAATTTAATATATCTTTAGCTTTAAGAAAATGTAAAAAGGACTGTAAAATACCTAAAATCATTCTCTTACCAGGATTTTGTCCACTAAAAACTGAGATTGCTCTATCTCCTATCGGATTTTGTCTCAAGTCCACTGAATAACTGATGGCTGTGCAAGTTAGCGCAAGTATCCCTGGATGGCATGTAAGCTCAACCCAGCATTTACACTTGCCGCAGCAAATTGTCAGTAGGTGATTGAATCCAGAACCCAATGAATGAAAACCATTAAGCCAACAATCATATTTTACATTGTTTAACATAAAGATCAAAAGTTTTAAGAATTAGCCATGGCAACAATCAGCAACATGTCATCTTAATCTCCATCCAACATCAAGTATGGTGCAACAAAATCATAACAAAAATTTGTGGAAAACAAAGAAAAGGCCCTTACAAGAGTTTTGAAGATGAAGTCTTCAAATTCTGCATAACTTCTTCACACCGCTGGACACCCTCTGATACACTGGTCATTGCAGTACTACTTGTTTCTGCTCTGCTTTTAGTAACCTTTTGGAAGCCAGAAAATATAACGTACCCTGTGAAAACTGTATTAAGTTGTCTTGATCCCAGACATCTGTATTACCTCAGTCTATGATAAGTGGACACAGTCTCAGAATGTAATTTCTTAATAATTTTTGAATTATATTTAGCTGTCATTACTACGATGAAAAAACCTGGGCAGGGTTTACTTTTTTGTTTCACCCAACTTACATGTACCTGATTAACCCACGTACAAACAACCAGGACCTGCATTTTAAATTAAAAGCATGACATGACAGTTTCATGTGAGATGTCTGAGTCAGAAACAGATTGAACTATGACAACTAAATATTATCTTTTACATAAAAAAAAACATAGAAAGCGCCACATTTGATTATTCCAAAGAGTATCGCTACAGTCATGTATTATTGTACCTGTTGTCGCAGCCTTGTCACAGGACTTCTTTCTGCTGGGTTGCTGGTGGTATCTCTGCCATTCTTCTTGCTGAACTTTTTCTTCAGAGCTTTAACATCAGGATGAGTTTCTTCAACAATGCTTGTCCAGTTTTGCTCTGCCTCACCTGACTTATCCCATGCAAAGTAAAGGGCTCTTAAGGTTCTTGCATCTATCCTGGGTCTGCAATTAAACTTCAATGGGTAAACACCAGTTTCAATCTATTGTTTGTGAAATCATTACAGGTAACCATTTAAGTCTTCAAGCTGTACTTTGTTAAGCATAGTTAACAGTTAACTTCTATCTGATCACGTCATCCAGTATGAAGATTTATTATATGGCTGGCTTAGTCAGCAGGCAAGATGAACCAAAATTCTGCACAGTGATTGACTACCCGAGTAGGCAAGATGGCACTATCTTCTCTGCTCTGGACTACCTGCTGTGTCCCACAAGAAAAATCTCCACAAAAGCCATATGAAAAATCCTTTATTGACCAAGCTTGTTCGGTCAAGATGGCTGGATATTGGACTCTGTCTTTTTTGTGAGTTTATAAACCTCGACTTCGTCTTGGTCCATAAATACACAAAAAAAGGACTTGACCAATATCCAGCCATCTTGACCTTGAGAATTTACATTTTGATGATCAAACTAAACAAGTTGTTTTTCTTTTTTCCCTCATGGCATTTTCTAAAAGAAATAGAAAACATGTTCTCCGTGTTTCTATCGCGTCATAGAAACACTTGTGAAAGTTTGGGAGAACTTGAAAAAGCTGTGGAAACACTCATGTGATAGTTGGCGAGGGCACATGTATCTAATAGTTGTTCAAAATGTTAATCTAAATTCTCTTCAAAGACGTCTCAAAAACACAAAAAAGCAGCTCCCAGTGCATGCTGCTACACTACTCACTATCTACAACAGAATAGATAGTGAGTAGCGTGGCCAATCAGTGAATGGCATTCGTGATAGAACGCTAGTAGATTTACACTAAAACTCGATAGAAACACAATACATGTTTTCTCTTTCTTAAGTAACAATACATTAATTTCAATAAATTTTACAACACAGTACTTCCTACCATTCAGCTACATACATTACTTACATTACTTTACTTAAAGATACATTAAGTTACAATGCAAAACTCGCAGTGTGCTACCTCCTTACATTACTTGGAAATTACTTGATGAACATCGCATAACAATACATTTAGTTACTTTCTATGAACACTATATGAGTTGTATTGAGTATAAAGGTACTGTTTATGTTATATATGATGTTACAAAATAGCCCAAAGACGATATGTGCACTGATTGGTTTAAAATCATGTTTCCATAACTCAAAAGAAACACAGAACCAGCACGAGCTGCTGACATAATGATGGTGCAAACAAAGAGAATTTACATTTTGATGATCAAAGTAAACAAGTTGTTTGCTTTTTTTTGTTGTGGAATTTTCTAAAAGAAATAGAAAACATTTTTGCTGTATTTCTATAAAGTTATAGAACACACATGGAAGTTTGAGAGAACTGAACAAAGCTGTGGAACCACTTGCCTGTTGGCTTGTGTCCCCACAGCAGTTCTCATTCTCCCAAACTCCCACTCATGTTTCTGTAACTTGATAGAAACACAGTACATGAACCAGTTTTCTATCATGAGCTAATAATAATACTGTTCTTTGAAGGATATCAAATTGAGCTATCACTGGAGTACTGACATGACAGTCTCCTTTACCTTTCTCTATTTGAATCCTCCAGAAAAGGAGCCTGGTGGACATAAAGATGTTTGTAAAAAAGTCATGTTAGATTCAGTTATGTCCCAGTCCTAGTAATTGAAGACCTGTGGCTCATCAGTAGACTGTGGCATGAAGTGGCAAGGGATATAGCAGATCTCCCTAAATTAAAATACTAATTTACTGCAGGTTATCCTAGCAGTACTTTGGTCAAGGACCCCGATGAATAAGGTACAGAGGTGCAATGAAAGTAGCCTTGACCTCCCCAGTCTGGAGCCCAGAACTCCATTCAAGAGTAAAAAAAAAAAACAACCATTAGTCCACTATCCCTAGCTCAGAAAAAATAATATCTCTTCTTAGACAGGTTTTGACTGGCAGTTATTAGTTAAATATATAAATTATACATGCATCATCGAGACTGAGAATAATATAACAGGACATGGAACACAAGAAACACAGCTATAAACTATCCAAAATACATGTACCTAATCATACCTATTGCATTGTTGAGAAAACGTCTATGTTAATTACAATAAGAATAGATCCATATTACGATAATGGTTTTTCCATTTACCTCTTCTAAGATCGGAATTTCAAACTTTTTCCATGCTGGTGTAAAAAATTTCTGAACTTGGTTTAGAAGTTTATCATATGTGTGTTTCCTTAAAAACTTTTCCTTGAATGTACCATTTTCAGACTGAAATAACTCCTGGAGATCATTCTGATACTCCTGTTGAAAAACAAATATGCAAATCTCCTATCTTTAAGTTATTAATAGTAAGATGCTATTGATATTTCAGCAATTTCATTAAGGGCTTAGCAACGGGCAAATTTACCCGTGGCTGTGAGGATAATTTTGCCTAGTTGGTTTGACCATCAAGTGGAAAGTTTTTCTATCAAAGAAGTTCGGTTGAAATAGTTTTTCCCACTTGTGAAAACCAGTTACCCCTCTGCTGAAAACGTTCATGAAACACCTGTATTTCTTTGTTCTGACTGAGTAAAGAGTTTTCAAGATTCCAATATTACTTACACTGAGAATACTTTCAATAACTGATTTGCACAATATCATCATTTGACTACAACTACCAGAATTCCTTTCATTTTTTCTTTATTGTTTAAATTTTGAATTCCCAGTAAGGTTTAAATAACAATTGCCCTAATTAGCATTTAAGAAACAGAAAAAGTGAAGGATTCTGGTAGTTGCAGTCAAGTGGCGCCATCATACAAATCGCATATTGTTGTCAGGAAAGATTATCATCTTTGGCGAATCAATCTATGTTAACTACATAAAGTTGAACAATAATTTTTTGAACTCATTTATATGAAGATGCCTGTTAACTGTTTTTAGTTGCAGACATGAATATTAATTTTGTGATGATGGCATGATGCATGAAGGTTTCTTAGAGCAAGAACCTTGGTTAATACCTCATCATCTCCTTTTTCAGTGTACAGCAGTGAGTAAAACTTTTCAGCACCTTTAGTATCTCCACATCTGTAATGTGACAGAATGATCTGTTGAAAAATAATTATAATAAAAAAATATGGTGTACAGTTAAACTTGGTAAAAAAGACACACACATGAACTTATTAGGGAGCTTTTATTAGCAATGATGATGGAGATACCAGGGACTTGCCTTGTAAAAATGGATAAATTTATTTAATTTTTACCTTTGAATGTTGCAACTGTGTATATCTGTTCAGTATGCTTATCACACTGCCACACGTCCTGTAAATTTTTACGGGCTTTTCAGACCACCCAACTTTCTGGAAACTTTTATGACCTACACAGTAAGTATTGATATTTCTGGAACTGAAACTGCACATTTTCTTAAACAAGTTGAACTGGGTAAACGTATGTATGGTTCAGTTCCAGCTGTAACTATCATCCCTCCACAGTAACCAGCAGGACAAAATCAGCTCTTGCACCATGATGGTCAAGTAGTTGGATCATGTGTACTTAATGCTTCTGCAGTCAAGTGTCAATCAATAACCTTGATTGACCCTCAGCTGACTCCATCGACATCTTGATCGACATTCAATCAACATTCAATCAACGTCTCAATTCACACTCGGTCAACACTAGTTTGACACTTGATCAACATCTTGATGGACACTCAGTCAACAATTGGTCAATAGTTGGCAGAGCATTGACTGACTCTTATATATCGATCAACACTTGATGGCATGTCTGTGAAAGTTAGTTGACTCTGAACTGAATGTCAACTGATATTGATTGTGTTGACTGATTATTGATGGAGATGTTGATTGAGTGTTGATCAAGATGAGGGTTGATCAAGGGTATTGATTGACACCTGACCGTGGATACCTTTAGTACACGTAATCCGAGTAGTTTGTAACAGTTTTGACAGTAGTTCAGTCCAGAGAGTAGCAATAGTTCAAGTATATAGTTGTGCAAAGGAGATATAGGACAAACTTGGTGACTGAACTTTGCTAGGGAATGTTGCCTCTCAGTGGAAGGTATATTGTTGGGTGGAATACTTAATCAGTGTGCATAGAAAACTGTCAGCAGGAGGAGGCCAGTGGGAGAGATGTTTTCACCCCTTCCAGGACCTTGTAAAACAGCTCAAGAGTTCTAGGGATGGAAAATTACTTGTTTTGTTGCTGCCTGGGGTGGAAAATAGGATGCCAAGTAAAAAAATAAGGCAAATCCCTGGGGACAGGGAAAGTAACAGCAGGTAGTCAAGGTAAACCATACATTGGCAACATCTTGAGTCTTCTTGACCCTCGTCTAAAAATGCTTTGACTTTTCTAATAAACTAAAAAACACTTTGTGGGAGTTTTCTGTCGTTTTCAACCAATTACCGAATGCTGTGAGTTATTTTTCAAAGCATTTTGTTTAGAAGTGATCAGTTGATATTGGATCCAAGGTTACCTGTAACTTTAATGTGTTTCTCATATGCGACTTCTCCACGTCAGAAAATGGATATATTGCCGCTACCTTGTCGAAAAACTTCAGACAGTCTGGTTTCAGAAGCCTTTTGCTCTGTTCGCTGCAATCTTCCTCATCAGATGAACTTTCCTGACTTGAACAAACAGCCACGTCTTCCCGATGCTCCAGCAACCCAACAATAAATCTGATGCAACTGAGTTTATTTGAAAGTTCTTTTCCTATATCAAATCGTCCATTTTCCAAAAAATCTGTAAGAAATAGCACGAAAAGGAGAAGGAGTAAACAACGACGAGCAATTTCGCGTTTGAAACACTGTACTGTGTCGTCCCCATAACTTTACCTTGTATAGCATCTCTCCAACAGGCAGAAAACGATCGTTTCTCTTTGAATTCCTTCCATAGCTGATAAATACAATAATCCAAAAACCACTCTGAGGTAATTTCCAACAACGTGCTATCATGAGACGACGTTTTGCCCGCCATTTTTTCACAACAGGGCCCAGTTCACCACGGTTTTTAATATCCCACCATGCACTGCAGAAGTGGCCAGTTGGCGCGCGGAGGGATCTCGCGGGTGAACACGCCTTACGAAAGACGCCCGAACCACTGGGAAAAAACAACCACTACTAGACTGCAAGCAGTCTCATTCTTTTCTTAGCCTGCAACGCCCACATATGCACGAATCAAAAGGATTTGTGGAATAAAGATTACAGTCTGAACAACTACAAGAGGGCATATAATTCTTCAAGTCTTTCGCGGCTCGCACCAACTTACTCGAGATATATCAGAGAGACCCTTTGACGCTCTCATTCGAGCAGCTGGTATAAAACCCGGACACCCTTACGAGCAGGAACAGTAAGAGAGAGAAAGGTGGCTGGGACCATGATCTGTACGGTGGCTGAGAGTGGCCATTAAAAGTGAAAATTCAAATTCGAAAATCGATTTCCAAAAGTTAAAATTCTTAACTGAAAAGTCGATTTCTTAAGTGAAAACTTGACTGAGCTTAGAATCGTTAAACTGGGAGCTTACTTTATTATTAGGGTTGCTGAACTGCTCAACTGTGGAACTCGTTGCCATCCAGTACTAAAGCAATTAATCCATTTACTACGTTGTAGACCAGGCCAGCTTTAATTGATATTTATAGATATCAAAGCGAGGAACTTACAGTCCTCCAGGCTAGAAACTAATGAGGTCTTATACAATGATTTTCATATTTATGACATTTTTATTTGCGTGTATTTACTTCTAGTGTATTTATTAAGTGTATGTTGACTGTAGTTGGGGGTTAGATCGAAATTGGGACGCTAGTTTTGTTTCTTTCCCCCGTCACATTCCGTACTATTTTGATTTTTTTATTATGATGATTTGTTTGTCTATTTGAATTTATCTGTCTTGTAAACTAAACTAAAACATTATTTAAGCGACTGAAGTGCCGAATTCTTGGTTTTCACCTGACTTCATCGCCGTCATAATGGATGGAATTAACAAAAGATCTCCTACTAGATTCTTTTACTTGTGTCTTCCAATATACAATGATAGCCGCCACGCCTTTATCATTTGAATCTCTCAGGATTGGTTGATAACCATCAATTAAGTGAAAAGCAGTTTGCTGGAAAAGATTTCTCTTCTAACTACATGTAATCAGACGAATGCGAGCGCAATTTTAATTGGATTTACACTACGAGTGATATTTGAAATGTCTCTTAAAATTACACGAGCCTTTTGGCGAGAGTAATTTGAAAGAATTTTCAAATATCACAATTAGTGAAAATCCTTAATTGCTCGAGCTTTCATATGATTACTCGTTTATTATATGACTGGGAAAATTACGAACTCGCGCCAAGTAGCTTGCACTGCAGTGCAAATTAAAATTAACGACTAATTTGCCTGCTCTCGGCCAATCACAATAAAGTAATTTTTTCGGTCGTATAATACAAATATCAGAAGTACTTAACAGAGTGAAAGATTTTAACATACGTATACTAGTATAAAGAAATAAAACAGAGCACACAAGTAAGTATTAATCTGTTTATTTGATTCAGTTAAAAATCTATGTTCTTTATTGACCTCCCCAATCCAGTTTTAGGAGATAGTCTACGAGAGCGCTGCTCTACTGTTTCCAGTATTCGTCTCAACAACTACTGCTAGCACTGGACAAAATAATCGTTAGACGGGAATAGAGATCCCTAAATAGTAAATACTTGCGCCAAATCGTGGACACATTTAATAGTAGGCATATTAAGAAAACAGACCTCCATCTTTCGGGGCACTTAATAGAGAACAGGCCTGTTATCTTAAGCTTACAGAAAACAAAGTAAGAAGGATGTTTTCTTCGTTATTAAAAGCAAAAATTTTGGACTTGCTGTCTCGGGCTTTTACGTGAGAAATAAAATTATCTTCAAATTGAAGAAAAAAACCCGGCAGTAAGTTCACCAAGGTTGAGAAACACCGAAATGATGAACGTAAGACATACCTACACATGCCAGTTAAGAACAGGATACACTAAGACTGGTTATGTGTGCTTATAACCTGCCGGTTAGTGACATGCGCAAAGCGACGAAACTCACCACCCTTCAATTATATCGCAGCACTTACACCTCTAAAAGTGAAAGGAAAATCTTCCACGGAATAGAGAGAAAGAAATTATGAAAATGTAGGAACAAAACGAATCAGCAAGGTACAGTCGAAGCTCTATGAACGTACGAGAAAATCACAATGAAACAAAATCATAAATAGCGAAAACTTAAATTTTAGTGAAAATTCCCTCTGTCTATCATACAATCAATAACTTTGCGAAAATGTTCTTTTGAGTCTTGGCTCAAATGTATGTAATCAATCAAATGGCGGGTAGTTTAGACTTCTACACAGATTTTTCTATCGACTTGTAGTTGGAAAGGATGGGATTGCCTTACGAATGAAAAATAATGTTCACGCAGGGGGAGAAGAAATTCATTCAATATTTTAGAACGCCCCAACAAATCAGAGCTCAGATATCATCTGTTTAGCCAATCAGCTGATTCCCCACTATCTTTACCGCGTGCGAGTTTCTCTCGTGTATTCTGATTGGCTTACTGCCCCATTATATAATGTAATTAAGTATCCAGACTTACAGCTAAGCATTAATCCATATATTTTCCTATCTTTTAACTATCATTAGCGTTACCTTTGTAATTCCCCAAACCCCGAGCTCAATATAGAAATTTACACCCTCCGTGCTTGATTTCTCAATTGCATACTACTTATAAATAACTGCTGAAAAAGGCAGTCAGTGGAGCGAATACCCGAACAGTTTCCGAATCTCAATAGCCAATAAAACTCAATTTGGAATTTGCGAGTACACCGAATTTCAACCTCGATCCGAGGCTCTCTCTTCTCTGCCTCCCTGAGGCAAAGGAGAAAGAGAGCCTGAGAACGAGGTTGACCGAATGTTATCCTGCAGGTTACGTCATGTTGCCTAGCAACGTCTGCGACAAAAACCGCTGAATGAAGGCGCGCGGGATACCGAACGATAGGTACTTGCTCCTCAGCCAAACGCACAGGTCCTTTCCCAGTCGTTATTTATTTATGTTCTATACTTTTTGACATCTGTGTTAGTTTTCTAAGCAATTAGCCAATACAACGATCAACAATTTGTTAGCTACTTTGATTTCTCCGCCTTCCCGGGTAAACTGGGTTCTGAGTTAGCCACCGGTCATGATATCGCTTGGTTTCAATTGACTGTAAAATCCACAATCATACAGAATAGAAACTGTACAAGAACTACAAAGCTCAGAACTAAACTTCCATGGATCCAGATGATGATTTACTTGATATATTGTCCTCTGGAGTTTTCTCTCCATCTACCTGAATCTCCCCAGGCTCTTCTTCTGATTCCTTAGTCGGCGTTCCCGGAGAGACTGGGTAATCGGTCGAATTTCGCGCGTAAAACAACTGCTGTTCGCGTTCCTCACGCGCGAATTCCTCTTCAAGCGTCTAGTGAGAGAAGAGGAAATAGTAAATTTGACAAGGTAAGAAATATCACATTCTACTGACAAATGGCCTTGCATATGAAAGGAGTTTAATTTGCCTCAGGCGTCTCACAGAGGCACAGGGAAGCTCAGGGAAGCTCAGGGAAACTCAAATATGGTCAAGGTGTTTTTAGCCCTGACATTTTCCCATCTCATATGCATCTCTTAACCAGCAAAAATACGTTTAGTACCCGTGATTTCCCCAAATCTCGTTTGCAGATTGGTATTTTACCTACTTTTGTCTTGCAAATCTCAGACACACGAAATAAGTTGAAGCACGAGACTCGCCATGCGTGGGTGCCTTACCTTCTTTCTTGGTGCAAGTTCGGCTTTCCAGGCCTCTAACTGCGTTTGATGTTTCTCGTCTCGTTCTTTTAACTTCGTCGTCTCGCTTTCCATTAACATATGGCGCTTTTCGTTCTACCAAACGAAACATAAACAACCTCACAAATAATGATAATGACAATGACAATGACAATGACAATGACAATGACAATGACAATGACAATGACAATGACAATGACAATGACAATGACAATGACAATGACAATGACAATGACAATGACAATGACAATGACAATGACAATGATAATAAGTACGCAAATTCTGTATGGATATGTTCAAATGCGCATTAAAACTCAAATTATCTAAAACTAAAAGTCACAAGCCCTAAAATTACAGTTAGAGCTAAATAATCTAAATCACAAAAGTGGTGGTTATCAAAGCGGGGAAAAATAAATAAAATAATATAAAATTAAATTAAATTAAAAGCTAAAATTCTCATATATTTACAAAGTTAATCGGATTTTATGAAAACGCTTTACAATAAAGTATATCTTAAGTTTGCTTTTAAAGCCGGGAACAGTGTCCTCAGACCTGATGTCCAGGAGAAGAGTATTCCAAAGCTTTGGCACGACATATGTGAAGGAGCGATCACCAAGAGTTACCTTAGATAATGACCTAGGGCAACTAAGAAGGAAGCTGTCATGAGAGCTCCTTAGATCATACCGTGAAGGTGATTTAATAGCAATTAAATATAATATATAATTAGGTGCCAAACCTTTAAGAACCTTTTAAATGTAACTAAAAGAATTTTAAACTCAATTCGAAATTTCACTGCGAGCCAGTGCAAATTAAATAGGAGTGGTGTTATATGGCAATATCTACTTTGCTGGGAATATCTACTGTCTGGCGACTGCATTCTGTATTCTCAGTAGCTTATTTAGACGTTAGTCAGGAAGAGCATACGAAAGGCTGTTGCAATAGTCAATCCTAGCGGGCAGAAAAGCATGCACAAGAGTCTCAATGCACCGCCTTGAGAGATATTTCTGTAAACGCCACAGTTTGTTCGCTTTTAGTCTCTGAGTGGTCGTCATTCACCTGAGCGCAAATGCACCACAACTGCATAAAACAGAGAAAAGTAACAGAGTTATGAGCAACTGACCTGTAGTTGTTGTAACTCCTTGAGGGCCGATTCAGAGGAGATGCGAAGCTCCTCAGCCTCCATTTCCTGACGGAACAGCATTTTCTCGAACTCTGTACGAGCTCTTTTACGTTCCATCAGTTCAAACTGAAAAACAAAAGTTAAATTCTTGAACACCACAGTAACACCAAAAACACGAACGTTTTCACGTCTTAGTGCTCCAAATAAAACACAGTTTTTCTTTTCTTTTTTTTTTTTTGAATATTATTTTTTTCAAAAGAAAATCGCTGATGATTTGGACCTTTCAGCGATTATCCGTTTTTGTTTTCCAAAAGGGTGTGATGGTATCCAGAACTAAGAAGTGTTTGGTCCGCACTTTCGTTTTTGAATCGTTTATGCTGTCCACACGAAAACAGGCAATAAGCGGGTGCGAATGAAGCATGGGCAGTATTCTTAAGCCAGCGTTACAGTGATCGTCGTGTTGTCAGCATTTTCGAATAGCACACTCGCTTTCGCCTGCACTGCAACAGGAAAACGGCGAAAGTATTCACTCTGGAGAGAGTTTTCAAACGCTCCGTGTTTGGCAAACACGGAGTAGTGGGAAACGCCTGATTAGTGTGGACGGAAGACGGAAACGCCTCAAATAGTACGTGTTTTTCAACCGTCAACGCATCAGTGTGGGCGGGGCCTTACTAGAGGACGTATGTTTTAAAACTTGAACGATACGTTAGCCCCACGTCTCAAGATCACGGTAAGTAGCAGTAATTATTCTCTGTGCTTTCCGTTTACTACTCCATTCGTCTTGGAGCCGGCGGTCCCAGGCAAAAATCATACGCAAAATCAGTTGTGGTAGCACGTGAAACCCACACCTCATATTAAATTAGTACTGAAGAACTCCCGAGAGTGAGCAGCCATGGTCAGCTGTCTCGTCCTTGCTGGGCACTGCCAGGCTCGCTTCCGCAGCAAC
Organism: Orbicella franksi; assembly: GCF_964199315.1. NCBI lineage: Eukaryota > Metazoa > Cnidaria > Anthozoa > Scleractinia > Merulinidae > Orbicella > Orbicella franksi. The sequence goes on along the minus strand of NC_138146.1, from coordinate 21,115,682 downwards.
TACTTTAGCCTCCTGCGCAGACGCTCTTTGGGTTCGTCACGCAATCTTCCTCGAGGGGGAGGAAGATTGCGTGACGAGCCCTAAGAATGTCTGCGCAGGAGGCTACATCTACTTTTGCTCCTTGATTTTTTTTGTTCAGTCTAACTCAAACCATCTATATTTATACTTCAGGTTAAAGCAACAACAACAAAAACCAAGTTTTTCAAGTTACCTCTTTCATCATTTCTCGTTCAATATCGACGGACATTCTCTTCTCTATCCTTAGTGATTTGCGGTATTGTTGTGTCTTGCTCTTGATTTCGTCCCTTTGTATCTTGGGGAGCCGTTTTTTCTCGATATCGTGACGTCTTTTCATTTCTTCTTCCTTAAGCTTGGTAAGACGAGTGTGCTGTTCTTCTTCCTGAAAGAAAATAACGACTCAACTTACAAAAGTGCAAATGCAGGAAATTAAAACACGACACGGCTCAAGGACAACCCGGTGCTAGTGTTTGCTGGAGCTTTTTCTTATCAAAGTATTTACTCTTAGCCAATCACAAATACCACAACGAACCAATCAGAACTCGAATCGACAACGTGAGACCGACGCCAAGCGCGGGAAAACGTCCAACTGGTCCCAAGCGCGCGAAAAAGTCCAACTGGTCCCATACGCCTGAAAACCTCCAACTGGTCCCAAGCGCGGGAAAACCACCAAATGGTTCCGAGTGCGGGAAACCCTCCGACTAGTTCCGTTGCGGGAAAACCCCCAAAGGGTCCCAAGCGCGGGATAACGCAACCAGTCACAAGGCTGTTGCCTGAGGAAATTTTTAAGGAGTCCTTTGGTCTTCTAACTTCAAAAATTAGGAGCCCAAGCCACTTTTTTAGGACCCCAGGATAAAATTTGCCATGGTCAATCCGGGGGGTTGGGGAGGTCGGGGAGGTTAGGGAAGACATGGGGTGGAGTGACTTGTAGAAATTTAGGGGAGGGGTCTGCGGGCAGAGATTTTCCATGACACTAATATGGTCTAATACCAATCAAATTTTCGAAATAAAGCGTTCAGCAAAGTGATCAGGTCATGACTGACAAAGAATACTATTTATGATCAAACAAATTCAATAATTGGTGTATCCATCAAAATAATACTTTTTCTAAGACATGAACTGTTCAGATAGCAAAATTCGCCGAAATAAGTCACGTTTTTAACCATCATGACAACTCTCTAGGCTGTCATGTAAATGCCGCGTCACGCAAAGGCTTAGAAATTCAAGCGTAGTGTATCACAAAACCAAAAACCCATTCGGAGTGAAAATTTGTATGAATATTAGTTTTCAGCTGCTCTTATACATCATTAAAGTAAAATCTCAGGAAGATCAATAGTTTTGTAGTTTGAATTTTAGTGATGTCACGTGAAAACCAGCTATAAGGGGTATAAGGATATAAGGGTATAAGGGTATAAGGGTATAAGGGTATAAGGGTATAAGGGGTATAAGGGGTATAAGGGGTATAAGGGGTATAAGGGTATAAGGGTATAAGGGTATAAGGGTATAAGGGGTATGAGGGGTATGAGGGGTATAAGGGGTATAAGGGTATAAAGGGTATAATGGGAATAATGGGAATAAGGGGTATAAGGGGTATAAGAGTATAAGGGTATGAGGGTATAAAGGGTATAATGGGAATAAGGGGTATAAGGGGTATAAGGGTATAAGGGGTATAAGGGGTATAAGGGGTATAAGGGTATAAGGGGTATAAGGGTATAAGGGTATAAGGGGTATAAGGGGTATAAGGGTGTAAGGGTGTAAGGGTATAAGGGGTATAAGGGGTATAAGGGTGTAAGTGTGTAAGGGTGTAAGGGTGTAAGGGTATAAGGGGTATAAGGGGTATAAGGGTGTAAGGGTGTAAGGGTATAAGGGGTATAAGGGGTATAAGGGTATAAGGGTATAAGGGGTATAAGGGGTATAAGGGGTATAAGGGTGTAAGGGTGTAAGGGTATAAGGGGTATAAGGGTGTAAGGGTGTAAGGGTATAAGGGGTATAAGGGGTATAAGGGGTGTAAGGGTGTAAGGGTGTAAGGGTGTAAGGGTGTAAGGGTGTAAGGGTGTAAGGGTGTAAGGGTGTAAGGGTGTAAGGGTGTAAGGGTGTAAGGGTGTAAGGGTGTAAGGGTGTAAGGGTGTAAGGGTGTAAGGGTGTAAGGGTGTAAGGGTGTAAGGGTGTAAGGGTATAAGGGGTATAAGGGGTATAAGGGTATAAAGGGTATAATGGGAATAAGGGGTATAAGGGGTATAAGGAGTATAAGGGGTATAATGGGAATAAGGGGTATAAGGGGTATAAGGAGTATAAGGGGTATAAGGGTATAAGGGTATAAGGGTGTAAGGGGTATAAGGGTATAACTGTCAAGTTATGACTGGTTTCTGTTTTAATCTGGAACTTGTCACAATATTGTGGCATGAAGACAATAAGGGCATTTGTGTTCTCAATGAATGGGGTGCTGGTCTATCGCAGGTTGTCCTCAGCATTTGTCACGTTGCCCTGTGACATTTCGCTAGGACCCATTTAGACACCAGGGGCCCGTTTCTCGAAGGTCTCGAAAAGTTTTCGCACCCGGAAAGCCGAAGCAAAATCTCAAACCTTATGATTACACAGCTGTTTCATTCGCGTATTGTTAATATAAACAGAAGTTCCATTCCGTTGAAGAAGTTTCAGGCGGATACACCTCTCTTTAAATACCGATTAACTAAAAATGGCTTTTCGGGCCCGAAAGGTTTCCGGCCCCTTGGTTGAGAGAAACAATGTGAGAGTAAAGTGTCTTGCCCAAACACACAACACAATGACCACGGCCAGCACTCGAAACCAGATCGCGCAGTCCAAAATTCAATGTGTGTTACACATACAGGAATAGTCGCAATTACATTTTGCCTTACGACTGGTGGCAGTCAGTAATAAAGAGTAAGTACATTAACACTTTGGAAAATCATTCAAGACCTCTTCAGTAAGCCTAAATTGCTGTCTGTGTGCGTGGCAACACTGACCTTTTTATGTCTGTTCAGCATCTGTGATCTTTGTAAAAAGAAAGTCTCTTTGAGTTGTGTTCTGGCTAACTGGTGTCTCTCGTGTAGCTGCCGCTGTTCTATCTCCCACAGTTCTGCCTCGTGACCTGCAAACAAGCAAACAACATTCCCATTGCACATCGAAGTCTGATAACATGATTAAAGGCGCGATCTCTGTCACGGAACACACAGTCATTTTCTGAGAGTAATGTAGCACTTTAAGAGCGGTTTTCAATTGAGTGTCGAAAGTAATCAGCCAAGACTTTGGTCTTGGTTTTACTAATGTTTGAGATTGGCTAAGTAGCCTAATTGGTTAGTACAGTCGAACCTCTACTAACGGCAACCTCCCTACAACGGCCACCTCACTGCAACGACCCCTTTTTTTCGTCCCAGCGGACGGTCCAGACATTCACTCTAAAAAACGTATATTTTTTGTCAGCGCTAATAAAAACCTTGCATTAAGTTTAGCCACTCACCAAAGTTTCAGCCTCTGAGGTGCAGATTTTCCTTATGAAATTCGTCTCCAAAGAAGCCCAAAATTCGAACTTCGTTGCCGCCATTTTGAACAGTATTCAGCAGCCAGACTGCGTTTTCGTGACGTCATTCCGTCCAAGAGATTTTGTCCAAATGGTTCCGAAGGGCCTTTTCACTACCACTCTGGGTTATGGTTGCTCTTGAGCCATATTTTGAGCCAAACATGCTCCAAACTCCGAAATGATAGCATTGAAGATAGTGAAATGGATAATCGCGTGGAAAAAAATAGATTTTGCTGACCTTGAGAAGGATACTAAGTAAGTTGCAGGTTTTTCTCCTTTCCGCCAATTTCGAGTCGGACGGAATGACGTCACATAAACACGGCCTGGCTGCCAACACAGTTTCAAAATGGTGGCCTCCGACGTCGCTTCTTCAAGACGAATTTCTTCAGAATAGCGGGCACTTCAGAGATGAAACTTCGGTGAGTGGAAAAGCTTACTGTTTACTTGCTATAGGCGAAGACCAAAAAAGTAAGCTTTCTGGAGTGACCTCCTTTAACCTCTCTACAACAGCCACCTCTCCACAATGGCAACTGCCACTAAAGCGCGTCCTAAAGGTAGCCGTTGTAGAGAGGTTTGACTGTGATTGGTTTGGTTTTGGTTACTCAGCCAATCTCAAACCGTAGGAACACCATGATTGGCTTAAAAAAACTCGCGCCAGCCAATCACAATAGTAGCTCGCTTGCACACGTTTTCCCGCGTTTCGCGTCACATACATGTAATTGCTTCAAGCTTTGATTGGTTTATTGTATTGCCTGTGAGCGTTTTGATTGGCTGAAGTGATATTTCGGTTTTGGTTTTACGACAGTACATTGAAAACCACTCCAAACACCAAAGCAAGTAATAACAAGAATAAAATAAAGTTGAGGAGACGGACAAATCTAAATCTTTAAGCTCCTTTTAGTAACTAACAATTTCTGAAGAGAAACGTACCTCTCTTGAGGCTGTGTTTGGCCTTTAGGAACTGCATTTCTAGGTTGTACATCCGTTCACGGTGCAACTCAATCAGCTCTTTGCAAAATTTCTCAAACTCCACCCGCTGCATGGCTAAGAACTCATGTTCCTACCAAATAGATTGGACAACGATTAGAGCCTCGACAAGCGAGAGGGTCACTTGTCAACAACTACACTAAACACCCACACATAAGAACAAGTGGATTAAGGACATCAAGGCTGAAAGTTGGCCCATAAAGCACCATATACATATAAGAACCAATTCAGCCTAATAAATAATACATGTTCTTATATAAAAAGTAGGAGGATGCCAGAATAAGAGAGCACTCATGTTAAAGTAGTACGGTATTTTATTAGTAATAGTCTCTATTTATTTTTTTTTTATTTGAAATTTATTTTTTATTGTATTTCTACGTAATAAAACATTGCATGTTAATTATACCTCCAGTAATGTATAAATTATGGTATTTCTCAACCAAATTTTAAGAACATTTTAAGAACATTTTCAGGCTGATTTCTCACTAAGTGCTCAGTAAATAAGAACTTGATCAGCCTGAACCCCGAAATCATAGGCTCTTATATGTGAAAGTTTACTGTATTACGTGCAATTTTCGATATCAAATAGAGGGAAAATGAAGTCCAGTCAATTCTCCAATCGTTGGAAAATCTTTCTACAGTGTACTCGATGTACTCACAGCTTGCCGTTGTGAGACTTCCATCTCTTCTTTCTTCTTTCTCCAACTTTCTTTTCTTTGATTTCTTGGCATTTGATCCACCTAAAACACAACATAATCCTTTGTTTAGAAAAGCTACAGTTAGACTAGACTCAACCGCGCATGGCAAGTCTATGGACCTTTTTGACGATGTCACGCAATATCAACAATTTTTTGTATTTTTCACATAAACAAAAGTCAGCTCCAGAGATCAACTTAGCAAATATTCAAGAAGAGTACGCCAGGGGCCAAGCGTTGTCTGCTGGCATACATTTCGAAGTAAAATAGGCAGCTTTATGGTCTAATATTTCAAAGACTTTGCAACGGTTCTTATGAAACTTCGCATATGTACTAAGTTAGGCAGAACTGATAAATTTGAATGGAAAATCGGAAAAGCGTGACATCTTCAAAATGGTCCATTGACGTGAAGCTATTTGTCAAACCTCTTTCTTAGCAGACTTCTGTTCTTCTCTGAGGTTGTCCCTGAATCTCCTCAGTTCTTTCTCCTGTTGAGAATAATAATCACATTTTGATCGATCAGTTACACTGTCATTTCCGCTGATGACGCTTTCAATAGATCGTTTTCACTGTCACGCAATAAAAAAATAAATCGAAAACCATCCATTGGAAAAAGCTATGAAATTATGATGTTATAGAAGATAACTAAATAAGACACTTCTCCAAGTTTTAGGCCTGTGCGTTTCCCCAAACTTCAGATATTCGTCGAAATGTTTCGCAGATATTTACAGAGTCCAGTATGAAAACGCCATGTTGGTGTACCTTCGTGGTACACCAATATGGCGGACGGAAAATAGTGTAAACATCTGGAACTTATTTTGGCTATCTAGGCGACTGATTATCAGTACTGATCAAACAAGCATTTACAGAAGCACTTTTCCTAATGCTCTAACTTCTAAAAAGGCTCAAAATCATAAGATAAGTATATATTTTTCGACGAACTCGATCGTAGCCTTGTGTCACGAACCTCCATAGACCCGAAATTCAAAATGCTCTGGATTCCAAACGAAGCACGTTATTGAGCTGTAAAATTGTAAACAGATATAAATGTACCGCCTCTTATGCCTGATGAGGATAAAAACTTTGGTGGCTCTTTAGTTTTGGATTTTAGAAAGTGATGACGTCACGTGAAAAGCTGCAGCGAGGAGGAACAGCTACGAATGTAAATAATATGAATTGTTTTGTCACCAATGCTGCTACTAAATAGTAAGGCAAAAGCTTTACCGCTTTTACCGCAAAACTACACTCTTATTTTCTACTTACTTATTACTTCGTTATAAGAATTTTGTTTTTCCGACCCAGGCTGAATATTCTTATTTTTCGGCCGATATTAGGCTGAAAATATTCTTGAGAATATTCAAAGATTATAAGAATACAAAGTGGACTATGCCAATAAAATATCAGATCATCTACCCTATCACGACTTTGATGCCGCTGAAGTAACTTTGGAGCCAGACTGCTGGCAATACTGCCTGATGTGACACGCATGACGTTATTTTATTTTATTTTATTTTATTTAATTAAACAGAAGCGCTATTAGCATCGAAATACAGCTACTGCTGAGTTTGTTGTTTCTTGGCTAGTTTTGCCGTTAAGAGAAAGGACGAATTTTATACGGTTTAGTTAAAAACACATAATTGTACTGTATTTTCATATTTTCAACCCACAAAATTATATTCTTTTCAAAAGCCCAGCATCGGGTTTATTCTTAAAATTTCGCTAATTTCAGCCTCGATATTCTTATAAAATATATTCTAATCTTATAAAAACACAAAGATGTCATGCAGGGAAAAAAATTTCTGTCGAATCAAGTGTTCTGTGCTTACCTGATCTTGCTTCATCTTGCGTGACGAAGTGCGCAGATCAGCATTCTGCGCTAGTTCAAGTTTTTCAATTTCCTTCTTCTGATTCCTACTCGACGTGTCCAAATCTAACTCATACTTCTTATCCAAATCCTACAAAACAATAGTCACGTTAGCACTATTTGAGCTTCAAGACTACACTATGCTACTGACAAAATTAAACAAGCGCGACGAGTACTGTCACCCACATCAGGCCCATCTGCCAACTTCTTGGCAACTAAATAACTGGTGAGATCATGTTGGCTGCACAAGCGTGTCTGACCAAATAGACCGCGTCCTAAGACAGATTTGTTGAGCTCAGTGTCTTCACTGTCACAGTACGAAGGGACAACATATATCTCACAACATAGTAGGGGACTTAGTGCTCGGTGTTCAAAGTCTGCCTGAACGTGTGTATATAACAAGGTGAATCATTCAACGAACGTTACTTCACGATCTTTCAGAACATACCTGCAGCTCCTGTTCAAATCGTTGCTCCTGAGCGTCCCACTGCCGACGAATTTTGGCCATGAGCAGCATGCCTTGTTTCTGTTCCTCGCGCTGGAGAATCTTCATCTCGCGCAAATTGACTTTTCTAGAGAAGAGATAACACGACTTACTCGGCTTCTCATTGACAAAATAAGGTAAGTATCAAAGGCCAGGAAGTGGAGTCCTCTACGCTAACGTCTAAAATTAGAAAACAGCCCTAAGAAAATACGCGCGCTCATTGGTTAAAAATCGTGTTTCTATAACTCGATGGAAACAAAGTGAACAAGCTGTTTTTCTTTGTTTCGTCGCGGTGTTTTCTAAAAGAAATAGAAAACATGTTCTCCGTGTTTCTATCGAGTTATAGAAACACTCGTGAAAGTTTGGGAGAACTCGAAAAAGCTGTGGAAACACTCGCCTGCGGCTCGTGTTCCCACAGCATTTCTCGTTCTCTCAAACCTCCACTCGTGTTTCTATAACTCGATAGAAACACGGTACATGTTCTCTATTTCTTAAATAAAGTTATTTAGACAGTTATCAAAAACAAGGAAGTGCAGTCGGTCCTCTGCGCTAACATCTGAGTACGTGACTTAGACACTTATCAAAACAAGGAAGTAGAATCCTTCATGTTAAAATTAGTGTCTAACTAAGACGGAAGTCTTTTAGGCCAACATCTACTGAAAATACGTGACTTAAGCACTTATCAAAACAAGGAAGTCAAGTCCTTCAGGCTAAAGATTCGTGTCTAACTAAGACCGAAGTGGTGTGGGATAGCTGTCAGAACTTACCTCTGTTGCTGTTCTTTCATTTGAGCATTTCTGTAATCCTCCTGGCTCACATCCACCACTCGTGATGTCGTCTCCGTCACTATCTTGCCATCCTTTTCAAACTTACGAATCCTTTTCAGTGTTTTGAAATTTTTCTCCTCTGGGCCCTGTCGAGAGAGAAACCAGACAGACTGTAAGAGAAAAAGTAGTGTCTTTCAATAAGCCGTCCGATTCATGAATGTCTGATTTCTGTAGCCGCCTTGAAGCCTTTCGGGCTATCAATATTCTCCCTGAGGTTGCCTTAAATATCTGTTAAGATGTCACATTTACCGGTAACCAATAATGGCTCAGCTGACAAAGAAACTGAAGAACACTACACAAGGGCAACAGCCAGAGAAAAAAGTCACGACCGCTGCATTAGGCCTAACGCATCAATCAATTGACCAACTCCCCCAATTTGTTTCGTTTAAAAGACAGATGTCAAAGTCCCATGTACTTGAGGTTATCCAAAATGTCAGTGATCCTGAACTTTGGAATATAAAAAAGCGTTCAGCTGAACCTGTGAGAAGAGATAACGCAAGCTTAAGTGCAAAGCTTTGGTAGGAAGGGATTTACCCATCTCACTTAAGATTGACAAAGGATCAATTTTATGCAATAACAGAGGAACCGAAAAGCGAGGAAAGATCTACTAACATCAGTAGCTTCTTGTTTCTCTTCTGTGCCGCTGGATGGCTTTTTCTCCTTGCCAACTGCCTCTATCAACACATCACCGTTAGGTATTGCAGCCTTCTCGTTAACATCCAACTCCTCCTTATCTTCAGTTTTGTTTTCCTCCTCTGTTACGCCGTCAGTTCCTTCGATCTCGTCTTCTGTTTCTTTAGCCTCATCTTCTGTGGCTTTTTCTTCAGTTTCACCGGATTCTTCTCCTTCTTTCTTTTCTACGTCCTCTTGAACAGCAGTGGTTTTCTCCTCCTCGTGTTTTCCATCGTCCTCCCGTTTGTCTTGAGAAACCAGCGCTTCTTCCCCTTCAGCTGCCGGATGTGCTTGTTCGTCTTCTTCTAGGCTGTCTAAGATGTTGTCTAAACGTGCCGAATATTTATCTCTCTCTTGCTGAGTTTGTTTTTCTTTTCCTTCGGCCGAAACATCGTTCTCCTTAACAGCTGCCTCAGAAACTCCTTCCTCTGGTTCTGGCTCTGTTCTCGTCTCCTCGCCCACGTCCTTCCTCTTATCATCCATTTCTTCAACCTTCTGCTCAGTTTCTATCCTATTTTCTTCGGCTTCCTTCGTCTTATCTTCAGTCACTTCCTTCTCAATATCTTCTACCTCTATCTGCTTATTACTTTCCTCGGGTTTCTCTTCAGCTTTGTCGACGCTGACGAACAATTTCTGTCTTTTCTCTTCTTTCTTCTTTTCTTTTTCTTCTCTTTCTTCTGTCTTTTCTTCAACTTTGTCTTTCTTCTCTTCGGCTTCATCTATTATTGTCTCTTGGGCTTCATCGTTCTTTTCCTCCACTTCCTCTTTTTCTTCTTCAGCCCCATCTCTCTTCCCCTCAGCTTCCTCTTCCCTCTCTTGGACTTCCTCTTTTTCCTCTCCTGGCTTCTCCTTTTCCCCTTCTACATCCTCTGCCTTTTGTTGAACTTCGTCCTCCTTCGCTTCCTCTGAAACTTCTTCCTTCTCTACGGGTTCACCTTCCTTAGTTATTACTTCCACCTGTTTTTCCTGGTCGGTTTTTTCCTTTGTACCCCCTACTTCTTCTCCCTCTTCTTCTTTCTCCTTTTCCTCTGCTTCATCCTTACTCTCCTCTACATAATCCTTGATCTCCTCGTCACCTTCCTTTGTTTCTTCTTCTATTTCAATCTCTGTAGATTCTTCAAGCTCTTTCTCTCGCTCTTCTCCTTCTTTTTCAAAATCCTTGGAGCCTGTTTCACTACTCAGTTCCTCACTCTCGTTCAAAGACTCGGTGGACTCTGCAGCCTTTAGCTCGTCTTTACCTTTCTTCTGAAAAGACGAAAATAATACAAAAATCAAATCACAGTTTAGTAGAAAGTTCCTTAGTTATTTTAATGGTGGCAAGGTGAAACATGTTATGTCATGTGGTATTTTAACACCAAAAAAGCAACATATTTTGGCGTAAGGCAACTCGCTATTGACTGCAAGCCTTATATGGCTCGTTGATAAAAGTACTTTTACTAAAACTTGTCTCCGATAACATCTTTTAACATTAAGCTACTTGAAATGTTTATTCAAATGATAATCGGATTGCTATTCAGCAGGCAAAGCTCATTTTCTTCACAATGGGGCATCATAAATAACAGATCTGCTGACGCCTCATGAATTTATGTGGTTCATAACTGACAGTGCTTTATCTCCAGTTTAATTAAGTGACGTTTCTGTAGCTTATGGTTTCTCCCCTGTAGAGGATGCTGGTCCATCACAGGTAAACCACACTATTTTATCAGGCATCCTTACAATTTGCTAGACTGAGTCCCAGTTCTACATAATTCTGAATGGAGGGAGGGACTGTGAGGATATCCTGTCTAAGAACACGGCACAATGACGCCAGCACTGCCTTCAACCTGGATCTGCTGATCTGGAGTTCAACGTACTAATCATCAGGGTCACTCCCTCTCTCCTCTTGCTCTACAAACCTTTTAAGGTTTATCCAAAAAGGTTCAATGTGGTAATGCGGCATCTACTCTCCAGTTTGTAAGACAAGCCTTTGTTCAACAATGCATTAGAGCTAAAACAAACAAACAAACAAACGGCACCTCTTTATCTTCAGGAAGATCTTCAAATTCCTCAATCACAACAGCCTTGGCTTCATTGTAAAGTTCCTTCAGGGGTTTATTGTCAACAACGTCAGCAATAAAAGGATGCTGATAAAAAAAAGAAAAGAAAAAAGAGCTTGTGAGTTACATTACATGAACACTGCCATGAAGTGCCACTCATTTGACGCATTCCAGAAATGTGCACGGTACATTTGAAGCAGACAACATAAAATACAGAACTCAATTGCTTGTCCTTATTTTCCAATCAAAACACAATTATTGTTATTGTCTTGTCTATCTTAAGGTGGCTCCATAGGGTAATCATTTATGGTGTTGCGTGTGCAAGTGTTACGTCTTGAATGCTGTTTTTGCATTTGTTTTTACACCCAGTCCTCTCAAATGTATTACATGTGATAAGCAATGATTAAACAGTGTTTTACTATCATCTCTGTTTAAAGTTTGGATTTAAGTGTTGAATTATAAATGCCCAAACAAATGTGCTTTTTACTTTTTTTATGGCCTTATTTGTGATTTTCTTGAAATTCCTTCTCTGAATTTCCTTCACAGCACATCGCATCCTGGGGGTTACAAATTTTAAACGTGAAAAAAGCAGGGTTTGAGAAGGCAGTTTCATAGATTTTTTGATTTAACACTGCGAAAAACACTGGTCTTATAGATTTCCCTGAAAAATGAGGTCCAACTAAAGTAAAACATTCACTACCAGTCTACCAAATTTTACAGAATTTCACTGAAGGAAGAAAATTCACTGCCCGTTTTGCTTTTTGTGCTCATGTTGACATCATAAAATATCGAAAAACACTGACGTTTTCCTTTGAGTACGGGCAGATTACTTGAGCTTTCATCATCAGTGCATGTGTGATCTTAAAACTAAAGGGAGCCACCTTAAGGTGTTGTGTTTGTACAAGTTTTTTATTCCTTGTTAAGTCCCTTGCTCATTTTTGCATCATTATACTGTAACTAGTTAGTAACAGCATAATTTGCAACAATATCAACAATACCACATTACCATCTAAACATGCATCATCTACTCACTGTAATTAAATCAGCTGCGGAAGATCGCATTTCTGGAGACTTCACCACACAAAGAGAAAGAAAATCATGAAAGTCCTTGGACCTGGAAATATTAATCAAAGAATGGGAAACACTGACAGCAAACATAACACAATAAAAACTCTCTGATATAACAAATATTTGTTCAGTTAACACCATAGAAACATATGATCAACTTTGTTCTTTACAATGATATTGTGTTACAACGATAGTGAAAGATATCATTTATCTCACATTTATCTCTGTGGGCTTGAGATGTAGATTGCGATCTTTTGTTGTCCCAGAAAAGATTTATTCACCCTTTAAAGAAACTTGATTTTCGGATTGAACGTTTCCACCTCTCTGAAAATCTCAGCTCAACTTCCTACCTTGCTCAAAAACTCCCTTTAAGAATTTCCAATGACCTACCCAAGGGTGGATATAGATACTTCTTGGGATACACATCGAGAATTTACAGGGAAGTTAGAGACTCCACCAACAAACTTACCATCTGTTTCTAAACTGCAGCATAGGAGGGTCAGCTTTAGGTATTTTGAACAGCACTCTCATGGGGTGCATGTCATGGTAAGGGGGCTGCATCTCTGCCAGTTCTATGAGTGTAATGCCAGCAGACCAGATATCAGCCTGACAAAAAAAAAAGTAAAGGAAACTTAAGCAATTTTAATGATTACAAAAGGCAAAAGCTTGTGGGACACTACATGATTTCGTATGTTTGTTTCAGTGAATTTGATTCTTGGAAAAATCACACATAAATTTTATTACAGCCTGCAGAGAACAAACATAGCAATGCTTCAGGAGATTAACACTCTACAACTCCCCATTTTAAAAAGTCCTGCAATAAAATCACCAAACCTGATTCAATGAACGAGTCAACAGTTCACCATTTAAATTACTGACAGAGGTGGATACACTTAGCCTATTTCTGTGGAATTGCTGTTGAATGTAACTGTCCATATCTCACGTCTCATATCACAAATATTGAAGATTTTTATTGTTCATCCCAGTGATCTTGCACAATATCATAATCATACAGATTGGTGCACCTGGTCTGTGCAATAAAGTGTCCTAGCTAGACCTGTTGAGACCAACTTCCTTTTTTGCACCTAGGCCAGAAAAGACCAGGTTTTCCCAGCTTAGGGCAGTAAAAAGACAACACTGTCAGAAAGTTTGTTTATAAAGCATATTTATTATTTTTAACATTACCTTGTAATCGTACGGATCATCCTTGCAGGTCTCTGTCACAATAACCTCTGGAGCCATCCTAAAGAACAACAAATTTATTTTGGAAATCAAGAGTCCAAGGTCTTGAAACAAAGCAGGGAATCTCTAAAGAAATGTTACCCTGAAGATTTACCACAAATGCATAACATAATATTACGATGATTCCAGCAGCTAATTATGAGCTCCTGATAAAACTCACCAGTAAGGTGTTCCAATGAAAGTTGTTCTTCTTTGTATTGTTTTCTTGTTCTTAGCAGAAACACCAAAGTCAGCTGAAAAATAAAGTGAACTGTATCAAAAACAAATTCCTTGCTACCATGATCATCTTTTAACCAACTGGAGATTTACAATATAAATATTAAGTTCAAGTTGTAAGTGTGCCTTTTTGCAAATTCTTAGAAATCTCTGTTGAGAAAATAAAAACTGCTGTTGTTTGACGAGAGAGGGAACTTGTATCTGTTTTCCTTCTCAAACATTAGGGATACTCAGCAGCACTTTGATGATTATTTTAAGTTGATACTCTACCAAGTTTAATGTTCCCATCATTTGTGAGGAGCAAGTTTCCAGCCTTTAAATCTCTGTGGATCACCTTGTGAGTATGAAGAAAATGGAGGCACTAAAATCAAGAAAAAAAAATCATTTAATATACAGTAACCCATCTGATTCCAGCAATATCAGTGTAAAATGTGGGCTTTGTAAAAATAATTCACTAAAATTAATACTGCAATTCAATAAAGTAACAACAGCTACAATGTAGTGTAGCAAATCACAAACAAAAGTACCTCAAACATTTGTTTACAAACTATCTTGATCTGCTCTTCAGTAAGACCTCGTTCAAGTTCTATATAATCACAAAATAAAAGAAATTAGTCCTGTATGTAACATGTACTGCTAAACCCCTCATAAACTAGACAGTCCAATGCTATTTGTGGGTCTGATCTATTATTGACATGCACTCATCATCATCATCATCATTAAAATCATCATCATCATCATCATCACCAACTAACTAATGAATGACTGTGGCTTATCAGGAGTAAGGTTCTAAGTAAATCCTTATCCCCTAGGGTTAAAGTGGTCCACAATGCCAGATCTTCTCCCAGTTTTGCGGAATGCCACTCTTTTGGTGACAGGAATTTTTTTCCAGCTTTATGCACGTTTGCAGCAAACAAGCACCTGATATTTCCTTATTCTGTAGTGTATAGCAAATGGCAAATTATACTTTTTAAGAAGTACCGTGCACCTTTCTTAACTTGACTAAAACCCCTGTTAAGGTTTCAAATATTATACACAAGAGTGTGATCAGAAGGCACTCGACACAAAGACAAAAATGTTCCCAGAGATTCAAAGACTTTTTGGTGATTTTCTTGACATTTTCACTACTGTCCTCACTGTCCTCACTGGAAATATTGTCTCAGCTTACTACAGTACAAAGTAGAACTTTACCAAAAGCAAGCTTACCTAATATTAAGTCATCTAAGGCTCCACCAGAACAAAATTCCAACATCATCTAAAAAGGAAAATTTAATCAGTCTTTCCATAATCGTTGTCAATTCCATTACATCACAAACCTTGTCAATGGATAACCACACACTGCCAATGTGGAAAACAGTAAGCAATGTATGATTCATGAACTGTTATATTATGGATGTCTGGAATTACTGTTACTGTAGTTTCTCAGTGTCTCAAGTCCTTTTGGAACTTAGGACTAAACAGTGTTGGACCAGCTCACTACACAAAGGGTAAAGTGGTAAGCCAAGCCAAAGTTTACCTCTGTTTCTGTAGTTTGAAGCATGAAGTGGCTAGCAATACATGGCAACACCTCCTGGATGGAGGTCATTACACCTGTACTGTGCCATGTTGTGATACAATATGCAGCACCTATTTGCCGCACTTAATGATAGTGAGGTTTTAGGAGATGGTCAGCTTTATTTCTTTTCCACAAATGCAAGACTTCTGTAGCCCCACAAAAGAAATCAAGACTCCAAAACAATGTTGCAAAGAATATGGTGAGACAAGTGATATTTGACTAAATTTCTCAATATATGTATTTTTTAAGGACCATTTGCCACCTTTCGTATCTACACTGTTGGGTGAGGAAAAATGCTGTGATAGTAAGGGGATCAGGCCAGGCCAACACAACCCTCATAAATTTGGAAATCTCAATGTTAGAAAGCATGCACTAAAAGCCATACAGTCAAACTTTCTTTAACCTGGGGACACCCTAGGGGCCAGAAAAAGTGTCTGCTTAAGAGGTGTCCACTTATGGGAAGTTACTATTAAGGGGATTAAGGAAGATGTTGGTAAGCAGGGGTACAACTGTACTTCTACAATCTAAAACTTGATAGTAACACAGAACTGAATAGCACTGATTGCTTTACTTAATAATGGGGTGGGTGAAGAGAATTTACATTTTGATAATCACTAATAGACTGAGTGATTTTCCATTCTTTTTCACACAATGGTTGTGGTTTCTCACAGAGGTTAGGGAGAGCATGAAAAAGCTTTGGAAACACTGATCCATGGCTCATGATCCTACAGTATTTCCTGTTCTGCCAAACTTCCCCTAGCATTGTTATAACTGAACAAAAAAACACAGAAAATGTTTCCTATTCTCAATAACAAACATTTTGATAGCAAGCTATAAGATGTGGTGCTACACTGTTCATAGAAAGCATGCAATATGATATATTGAGGTCTGAAGGTTACTGTTAATCACAGTACATGTATCTTGAACACTTACCCATAATTTATTTTCATGGTAGTAAGCTTCATACATTCCCACAACATGTTTGTGTTTGCACTCACTCAGAATGTCTATTTCTACCATAAAATCATCCAGCTCACTTTCATCCTTAACATCAATGATTTTAGCAGCTGCCAGAACACCATCTGTCTTGCGTTCCGCCTAAGAATATTCCATGCAAAACAGTTCAGATTAGTGCCTGTATTGCAAATAGATTATTAAACACCAGCCATCTGATCATTGCTGATATAGAATTTTCTAATGTGCCAGTCTCATGGGCACATCAATAAACATGCCCAGTCCCAAAAGTCTTTCAAGAGTGCTTTGCATCAGTTTGGACTAATGAATAAGAATTCAAAACTTTTTGCCCCCTCCTACAATGATCTCTCAAAAACATCAGTTGATTCCATATTTCTACTTCTCCTTGGATGGGTTGCTGGTCTATTATAAGGGTTACTCAGCATTTTACTTGCTAGCCATCAACATTTTACACAACTGGGTAAAGGGAGGGACTGAGAGTCAGAGTTAAGTCTCTTGCTCAATCCAGAGTCCAAATCACAAACTGTTAGGCCAGCGTGCCTACCATATCAAGGTAATGAAGCACTACATTCAATTTTTAAACCATGCATTATTTTGAGAAAGCCATAATATATAGACTTAGTCAAGCCTAAATATGGAGCTCCTGATTGCAATGAGCTAACCTGGCTTGAACCAGTGATCTAATTGAAAGCCAGTGCCTGGGCAGTGGTCAACTTCAAAAAAAACATGTGATCTTGATGTGCTTTAAACCTGAGCTTGCGATATGATCACGCAATAATGGTCAGCAGATACCTTGTTTTGACAGGTGTCAATTGACCATAACATGGACGCCCAATATCAAAGATGTATGTTGTAAACCAGGGCTTCATTTGCGACTGATGAAGGGGTTTTTCCCAAAACGTCTCAAAAAAATACCATTTAGCACTTTTTGTTAACTTAAACGGAAGTAATATAACTTAAACTGAAGTAATTTAATTCAAAGTGCTACACAGCAACAACTTGTTTTTATTTCTAAATGTAAACCAGGGCTGCATACCTCAGTCGACCTATCAGCTGGAGAATGACCCCTATGTTGCCTGACAACATTGTCACTGTAGGGCACACGTACTCATGATACATGCTGCTAACAATATTGACGATGAAAAAGGTATTGCATGGATTGGATTTCTATTTCTATGCATGCATGTGGTTCTAGATCCATTCCTATAGTTATGGTGCTATGTAATTAATATACTTTTTGCACAAAAAAACACAACAAATTTGGCAGTAAGTCTAGCAATTTACATATTTCCATTTTCTAACAACAGTGTTTGCTCCAGGCACTTCAATTTAAAATTTGATCATGAATTGGGTAACATCTGTTGCTTATTTTGACTTCCTTATCTTTGCAAACAAAAATAAATTTATTTTTTCCTTTTAAATTCCAATTCTGTAATACAATAATGCTTTGCTTGGTAGAACGAAAATGACTTTAAAAAATCAGGTTGTCATGAATGTTTACTGCTCTGATTTTGTTCATTCAGCTCAAGGAAACAAGTTACATGTATGACCAGAAAACTGCACTTAACATAAGCAGAGCAAATCCAATTGCAACAAAATCATACTCTTCCCTTCTGGAGGAAATAAACACCAACAAATGTGCTCTGCACAAAGATTTCGCTTTGTTTTGTTATTTTTCTGTTTCTCGTTCAAGTATTCTACTTGAGCTGCTCTTCAAATAAACCCATAAATATCATTTTATGCATGAATATTAAATACAACCGTCGGTGGTCAATTCTTGTGATGTTACACTTCACTGAACTCACAGCTGAAAGCAATAATTACTTTTATTTGTGTTGTTAGTTTGTGTAAATAACCAACAACGTCTATTTCAAATCGAAACTAATCATCTGAATTCAAGAATGGAAAGTATTCTATACGAAATATATTGAATAGGAGTGGTGGCTCGGTATCTCTGCAAACTTGATTTGAACGAGGTCTGTAAACCCAATAACTGATCTGTATTACTAAAACTTGACCAACGTCCAGCAACTCAAAACACTAATTTAACATCGTGTATGTTTGAACAACTTTGCATAAAACATGATCAAAGACACACAAAATGTCTGATTTCACCGTGACAAATTTCTATCACTGTCAAGATACTAAACCTACAGGTATTAAGAATGAATATGAAATCCTTAAATATTTTCTACAAAAACTGGAGCAAAAACTAACTTTAACTGGGAAAATCTACAAACGTTTTTTCGTCAAATGCTTCCCTACTCCACCGCTATCTGAGTTAACAACGGAAATATTTTAAAAACTCTCCAATGTATTGTACCGTAATATTGTATCCTGGAAGCTACAAGCTGTATCAAGCAAACTCAAACAGGATATTAAGCTTCAAGCTCACTTATAGCCGGCATCTCAAGCTCAGCAAGCTTTAAGATTAATAGTTAATATGCATTTTAATCTTACCTTATAAACCTTTCCAAAACTACCATCTCCTAATTCGCCAACAAGACTCCAAATAGTATTAGGGTCTACTCCACGAATAATGTAGGAAAACTCCTTCTTTTTCTTGACTTTCATGAAGGGGAATAGTTGTTTCAAGAACGAAGACATCTTGGATTCTCAGCATATGCAGCTACCACAAAGTTGTACAATTACAAGACTTGCATTGAACTTGACAGACTTTCACAGCTACGCACCTGAATAACCTTTCTTTAAGCGGTCTATGCTGGTTTAAGCCAAGCATAAATATTCAGCTAGTTCTCGTTCACAAACAGACGCTGATTTTCACATCAATTTCCCTCGTAAACTCTTTCCTCCTCCCGGCCATTCCACAATATGACGTCATATCCTGATGTCGCTCCCAGTCCCTGGTCACAGTCTCTCTCTGTCACGCATTGACGTGTATCTAAACATGACAAACACGGCAATGAGTTGTGGTTGAGTTGTGGTAGATTTCTTTAGGCTTCACAATGGAACTATTCATACTGAAATCGTCAACGTGACGTAAAATTTTACGAAGCTAAGATGTCCGCATTCTTCAAGGAATTCTTCGTTTCGTGACTAGGTTGGAAAATGGTCTAATTATACTTGTGATGCGTCAAAATGCCGCTCAATGAACGAATACTTAACATAAAAATATTAACGTTTATATGAAGGAAGGAGAAATATATAACATATAAATAAATATCAAAGCGTAGAAAAATATATCTTTGAACAGAACATCACGTTAAATTTTGGAAAATGTAATCCTTTATTTATGGTCGGATTAGAATTAACTTTCAGTTATTTAATACTCCCCACGAAAGAATTTTAGATTAGACTTCAAAGCCAATAAAAACATTATCTAGCATACATTTAATCAGAAATATACAATACAGTTCAATGGTAAGGTCTGACAAGAATGGCACACGTTTTATATTTACGAAATTTCTTCTATGGAGGATGTGCGTGCAAAATTGTCTAGAGTTCATGACCGACTGACCCCCTCATTTTCCGGATTCACTAGTATTTAAAAGGCTTAATGAATTACAAAATTGCCAAATCGTTTATTTGGTTGCCAAGGCAACGAGGCAAGCAGGTCGCGTGACTGCGTCAAACTCTAATTCCTTCCTGTGTCCAAGGGTTTTCTCTGTACATCCGGTTCAGCGGCGACGCATGAGTTCACGACCGTTTTTGTAAACAAAAGTACACCAAAATGACAACACGATTGATTCCCCTTCCTCCACCCCCCGTGGAGTACTCCCTTAAATGGGCTATATAGTATGTGCATGTGCATGAACGGGTATGTGCAGGGTTTTTAGCCGTTGTGGGTATGCTTTTTGGACTCTAGTTTTGAATTGGGTATGTTTTTGAAGGATCTTACACCTGGGTGACTTCCTTTGGTCGCGGAAAAGGCTGCATGGTTATCGCACTGTACGTTGTGTTATAGGCCCTTTGCAGCTGGGGTCACGTGACCAAATTTTTCCTAGAAAATTTTTATATTATGGGCTATAACTTGAAGAATGCCAGAAATGGAAAGAGCACATCGAAAATACCAATATGAGGCCCTTGGCATTAAAAAGTAAGTTTATACAACAGTTTGAATTTTCGGAAAATTTAGAGGATTTGTATGGAAAATGTAGCTGGAGAGCAAGGCCTTGCTCTCCAACAACTTTTTCCACCCAAATCTTCTGATTCTTTTAAAAATTCAGACCGTCATAAAATCTCATTCTTTGATGATGGGGGCCTCAAACTTGGCCATTTTGATATTTTCGACATGCTTTTTCCATTTCTGGCATTCGTTAAGTTATAACCCATAATTTTATGAAAAATAGGTCACGTCATGGCTTAGCCGCAAAGGGCCTAATGCGAGTTTTATTCTCGCGCAAGCTCACTACCTGACGTTTGGACAAAAGTGCTGAGCATATTTCCACCCTAAACTTTAGAGGTAGACAATGATACAGTTATATAGCTTTCACTGGATTCGTGATTTGATTTGAATTTTATAGATCCTGCTGTTAATTCCTTATTATATATACACACGCTAGACAATTTACTATTGGTTTCAAATATTCCCTCGACTTCCTTTTTTCCTCTTGGTAGTAAAACGTGGAATTAGATACCTCGCTCAGAAGAATACCCCCAGTAGCCGCGCGACGATCCCGCCAGCTAAAGCTACAATCTTGGACAGAATACAAAGACTATAAAATGTTTAAGCAAGCAACCGGAACGATGATCCTGCTGGTATACGTTGGATCAATAGTGATCTAATCGGCTTTACATATAAAATGAAGAATACAAAAGCAAAAACCGACACAACGTAGAATGATTTTTTGAAGGTGTACTATATTTCGGCTGACCAAACCAGCCTTCTTCAGGTACAATGGAAGATTTTACATAAAAACACGCACCAATGTATTTTGGGAAACGAATCCTTCGTTTACTGTGATGATATTAATTTAGCTTGTAAACTTTTCTCTTATTATTAAAATATTCAGTCCGCAACGCGACGATGATTTCTAAACAAACTAGTCAGTAGTCAAGAGGTCAGGAGTGTTCTGTGATCATCATTTTCTGTCGATCACGAGCAGTCGGGTTTTGTTCCTGAAATGGAAAAGTGAAAATTTTGCAAATAAGGGAAAGGAAGGAGAATACACGAATACGCCGCTCGATCGCTCTAAGGAATCGTCAATCTCGTTCCCAGAGTCTTCGTTCTCCTTGACCAGCGGTCGGAAAACGAAAGCTCTGGGAGCAACCATTTTGAAATCAGAACAAAGGAAATAACCGAATTCTGCCTATCCGGTTTTACTGCGCAGCCTGCATCTATGGCGCATGCCTGAAATGGTTGCTCCCAGAGCTCTCGTCTTCCGACCGCTGGTCAAGGGGAACGAAGACTCTAGGAAAGAGATTGACTAATCGTGTAATCGCGTGGAAACAGCATGAAAAGAAAGAGACTGCTCGCATGCCAATCTCGTTCCCAGAGTCTTCGTTCCCGTTGACCAGTGGTCGGAAAACGAGAGCTCTGGGAACAACCATTTTGAAATAACCTAATTCTGGTGATTCTGCCCATCCGGTTTCACTGCGCAGTCTGCATCTATGACGCATGCCTGAAATGGTTGCTCCCAGAACTCTCGTTTTCCGACCGCTGGTCAAGGGGAACGAAGACTCTGGGAACGAGATTGCTCGCATGCAGTCTAAATTTTGTAGGATCTTCACCATCGCCGTTAATTGTGTACAGTTGAGTCGTATGCCCATTCAGCATGTTTCCTGGTGCACGGTATCCCTCTTTATTACACGACTAAGTTAGCTCAGAGGGCCGATAATTATAACTGAACCAAGCAGATTGCTCTATTTCCGTCCAATATTCCCTAAATATTGGACCGAGCTCTGTCCCGATCCGTACTGTCAAGAACTCGGGCCGGTATTCTCCAAATACGGCCCTGGCGCTTGGTTAATAAGATAGATATCGCGCACGGTACCAAATCTTAGAACCAGATCTTCTGTTTAATTTTAGTTCTCATTGCCGGCTTCTCTATCCTGTCTGACAGTCTGACTCATGTGACTGCACATCCTTACAGCCGTACGCGTGTATCATATAGAAGTTTCGGTTGTTTCACAGATCTGTGTGACTTAACTTGACTTAATCCTTGTGAGGCAGAGGGCTTCCACAATAGCTCTCCACCGGACCGTGTTCTTTGCAATCGTTTCGCCCTTATCCCATGTCTCAGTTCTCCAGCACTTTTATCAATGTACGTCTCCATGATTGTTTTGTCTTCTGTGTTTCCTTTTACCTTAAGGGTTCCATGTCATGCCCATTCTGATGGTGTTTTCTCCCTTCTTCCTCAACTGTACGGTCAATGGTCAATCCGTTTTCATTTCCTTCGTTTTATTGTGATTCCTACATGTTATTGTACGGTTCCTTACCTACTATAAAGTATGCTAAAAAAATATACTAAAACCTGAAAGTTCTTTTTTCTCTGAGTACCGTAAACTGCCACTCAGTCCCCCCCCTCCCCCCGGCTAATAAGGCCCTCCCAGGTACAGACCCACCTACCTGTAGACCAGAAAATACGGTTATAGGCCTCCCCCCTCCCCCTCCGGATATAAGCCCTCTCTAGCTTTCCTCGTTTTGAATTCGTTTTATTATGTTGTTTTAAAGCTTAATTAAAAATCAGTAAATGGAAATCCTATTTCGATGAACACAGCTATAGCTCGTTTCGAAATGATTTTTTTCTATTTTGGTTAAAAACCCCCTCGGATATAAGCCCCTCCATTTATAGGCAAATCTAGAAGCCCGGGGCTTTTAAGCGGCAGTTTACGGTATTCCATTTATTCGGTACAGGCTTATGCTACGACCGCAAATGTTCCGAAAGGTTTCAGAACAAAACATCTCTGTCACAATCCTGGGTCATAAGCTAAGTATGCCAATCTGTGTTGCACCCACTGCGTACTAGGCAATGGCACATCCAGATGGAGAGCTGGCCACTGTCAGAGGTAAGCTCGCAGTGGTTACAATGAATTGGAATTTGCATGGCCGAGTATTTTTATCGTCCTCCCAATTCGATAAAATACTACAAGATTTAACGCCTCTTAAGAGAAAATGGTGAAAAAGGCTACAATGAATTGGAATTTGCATGGCCGAGTATTTTTATCGTCCTCCCAATTCGATAAAATACTACAAGATTTAACGCCTCTTAAGAGAAAATGGTGAAAAACTTGCATGTTTTCACCGGTGGGAGACCTTTCGAAGATCGACGTGACCGAAGGTCTCGCGATAATAATTTAGGTATCCAATCAGAAATAAAACCAGAACCAATCCTGACTTCCTCGCACACTTATTCCCCGCTAGACTTGCCACAATTCGACCTTTGCTTAATCCCTTGATTATTTATCTCCCTCGAGTGAAGCGAGAGGGCAGTCTTCAAGCTACGAAGTCTCGAGCGTAAGCGACCCAACAGGCTAGGGAAGAATTATTGGAAAGGACTTTTAGGAAGTCTTATTCCCCGCGTTCGCGACAGCAACAAGTATTTGCTTTAAGATTTGATTGGTTCAGTGAGTTTTCCGTCTCTTTGGTTTGGTTTTACCACACTCAATGGAAAACCGCCCCATCCCAGCAAAGTTTAAAATTTGTTTCTAAATAGCCTAATTGGCCTTAAACCTCTCTATCAAAGCGAGGCCCGCTGCACAGCCACTCAAATGAAAATGAGTTTAATCTGCATGTGAATGAAATCTCATTTTCATATGAAAGGATGGACATCAAGACTGCCAAAGCAATGCAATCAAAAAAAGTACGACTATATCTATAACTATTTATCCCCTCACTCCTCAAATGCACGCATATACGCGTCCGAGGATCTAGAGTTGTTACGTTACGTTAGCCTAGACGAACTGTGATGATTATCAATATGCTGGCAAGGGAAGCTGAAGGCGTTTTCCGCGTGACTGTTTTCCTTCGACGGCGAAACCGTGGGCGCTAGGGCGAGGCAGTGAAGGAATTTTCGCGTTCGGAGACTCTCAGCTTGATTACTCACCATTCTCCTCCCAGCTCCCGGCTTCGCCGTGTTAGTTACATCGTCCGCCGATGAAACAAACACGCGTAAATCTCGCCAGCTTTGGAGGCTATTAGTTTGTACAAGGGATCTACTTTATCGATATCAGGTAATGTTTGGTTTGCCTTTCAGCTGTGAACTCTGTGAACACAGCTATGGCTCTTAGTATATACTCTACATTCAGTGTAGAAGACGTCGCGCGCGAGTCTCCAAACACCATCAAGTTTCTACAGATGCAGTTCTACACAGATCGCCAGCTGATGGTGGACTTGTTAAAGAGAGCTGAAAAAGCAGGCTACAAAGCTGTTCTGTTAACAGTTGACCTACCAGTCTCTGGCAGACATAAAAAGAGTTCAAACTTTTCCCTCCCTAAGCACTTGGAAGTTGCAAATTTCTCTTCTTTGAAAAAGAAACAAGGACTTCGAAGTAACAACGAGTTGCATAGCTATCTAGCCGTTGCACGCGACAGTAGTGTTGACTGGAAGGTATTGGATTGGCTTTTTTCCATCACGTCACTTCCTTTCGTTCTCAAAGGAATATTAACAGCTGAGGATGCTCGTCTCGCAGTGCAGCATGGGGCTCAAGGGATTCTGGTGTCAGATCACGGAGGGCGGCAGTTGGATGGTGTCCAGGCCACTGTATGTGTAATAAATGTGATGTGTCCTAACTTCTTATTATTGCTGTGATAAAGAATGATAGTGTTTTCTTGATAGATTGAAGTGTTACCCGAGATAGTGGAGGCCGTACGAGGAACTGGGCTCGAAGTATACGTGGACGGTGGCGTGAGACTGGGAACTGATGTTCTTAAGGCCCTTGCTTTGGGGGCAAGAGCGGTGTTTGTTGGACGGCCAGTCATCTGGGGACTTGCTTATAAGGTATGCATTTGTCAGATATATCTTTGAAGAATATTACAAGTTATTGATCTAAGAAACGGTTTTTATATTACTTGGACGAATGATTTCCATCAACCAATACAAGAAGTTGGAAGATTTTTTAGCTTTCATCAAGACAGAACGAAACTTAGGGGTTATAGGACAACTCGTCAAGACAATTTGTTCATTTTAGTTAAAGAAAGCGAAGAAGATACAGCGTTTGCAGCACTTCTTCTTAGATGAATCCACACTACCAACATTTTTTGCTTGCTATAATAATGGTATCAATCGAGTACCCAGTTGTTGGTAAACAAGTGACGATCACTTTATTTCGTGACGTAAAAGGATACCATAGCAACAGCATAGCCCGTTTTAAAAAAAACGCCTTTAATTATAGTTTTTAGCACGTATAACTCAAAATTAATTTGGTGCCCCTCATTTTTGTAATCGAATTGTAATGTCTGCTGCTTTGTAGGCATATTTGAGGTCTGAGAAGAGGTGGTATAAGCAATGGGATTATAACAGCTATATGTAGCAAGCGCAGGTCTCTTGCAAATTGTTCTCAGCTTTCAAAAACAGGCATTTTGTTATTTTTACCAAGGATGAACTCAAAGTAGCCATGGGTTTGGCAGGTTCGATAAATACTAACTTGAACTTTAATTAATAAAGAAATTTTCTAAACTTTTATAATTTACTGTCAACCATTTAATCACCATAGCTACTTATATTGCAAATTAGATCTCGAATTCACTGGAGGCGCGCACTTGTAATGTCACGCACGTGCGTGATCTGTTCTAGAACCAACCCAAACCACGTGCCCCGTAATAAACGGTTTGTTATTTCCTTGGAGGTCAGATTTTAAAGTTAGCAACTCACGACACTCACTGACTATAAAAAGATGAACATTTTCTTTTTTTTTATTAGGATGTGCGTCTCTTTAAGACATCACCTCTTCCCTAGTAATGAGGCATGCAGCCAGTCATCTCTGAACACTGTCTCAAAAACACGATCTGAATACTTATACGAATGTCAGAAATATATCAAAGCATAAAACGCAGCCAAAAAATTAAGATGGTGTCATACCGACATGGCAGCCGTCATTGCAAGAAGTTTCCGACGCAGTTTCGCGCCTCCTCAAACGTGGAAAACACCCTTAAATACCAAGCTGTATCATGCTTATGGCGAATATAATTTTTGATGCAGAAAGGTAAAAAAGCGACGGGCTTTTGGCGAATATCGAAATTAAACAGCGATTATCGAATTTTGAGTGTGTGTGACGTCTTGATAGGCAATAAATAATAACTCGACTTAGACCGCTGACGGAGCCACTCATGTTTAATACACCCGATCCTCGAGCTAGTAACTGCGGCTGAAATCAGCCAATCAGAATGCTTTATCGCCGGTTCAATATTTTAATATTTTCAACCTTAGTTTCCACATTAGTTTCATTCTTGAAGTCGCTAAATAAATCTTTTACTAACTAGGATTCTCATTTTCCGTTCACTGTTTTCCCTTTCTCGTTCTGGTTTTTCTTCGATTTGCCCGCTCCCTCAACCTCGATATCAGAAATATATCGGATTACTCTGTTTGTCCGTCAAGGTAATTGACAATTATTTCCCTTCGTGTCAGGGACTAGTGGTGGATATTTACAGAGCCGCGAAGCGCAGTCTCGAGAGGTGAATATTTACCCTTAGCGACTGACAGGAAGGGAAATAATTGTTTTAGTATATACCAAACCAGTAGTATAAAATATCCACGAAATTGACTCAGAAGACTACAGGAAGTAAATTTGCACGTATGTACAACGGTCACAGCAAGAAAAGTCAAATGATTCATCAGGCGATCTGACAAGGGAAATCAAAGCGTGTTTCGTGTCTCTAGTGAAATTACAAATCGGCAATCATAGCGGGAAAAAGTGGTTTGATTCGTTGATTTGTCAAAACGTTTGGTTCAGTCAAGTCGGGGGGGGGGCTCTTTGGGAATTTCTGGGTGGGGATGTGCTGGTGGGACCCTGGAACCCTTAGCCTATACCAGAGCTAGTTCAGCTGAATTTTGCTACCCTATACTAGAGTAAACTCCCCGAATCCCCTTATCTATCGACACTGTTGAGGCTGATTTGCATAGATTTAAACTTGCCGATTTGATTTTTTTATATTTTTGAGTGGCAATTCCTGGTTTCCTTAGTCTAGATAAAATCTTCAACCAGCTAGTCAGTTTTGTGAAAAATTATACCCTATTCTAGACCGAAACGCTCTGATTTATATACCCTATCCTAGAGTAAACTGCTTGAAAACCATACCCTCCACAGCGGCACATACCTATATAGCCCATATATGGCAGTGCCCCCCCCCCCCCCCCGCACCCCCGCCGCCGGGAGTCAAGTCTTCACAATTTATGCTGGAAGCTGCTGCCCAGAAGATTCACACAGAAGTAAATTGCTAATTGTGGTAAGCGACTTTAATTTTTGTTGTAGAAACTGCCAGAGCGTTTTCTAAAACTTTTGAGTAGTATAGAGAATGAGGGTTTCAGCGCTTTGGACCAAAACTGGCTTTCAACAAACTCCACGAGTTAGAAAATACCTTCGTCAAGTTCCAACTCGAATAATGGTATTTTCAAGTTTTTTAAATGAATTCTGATGCTTTCTCCTCCCCTCATTCTCTATACTGCTCCAATGAAATCACTTTTTATCCAACACTTGATCTCAAGCGGAGCACGAGCCTGCTTCTTGGCAGCGGAGGCTGAAGCAAGTTTTTGCTTGCAAAAACGGAGCTGCGTCGAGCAGGGGATGAAGAAGCAGATCAGCTCTAATCGCGTGGGCGGAAAGAGTCATAGCGAGGAATGAGCCATAGCTCATCCGCGAGCGGTTCAGCGAAGCTGAAATGGCGATGGAGCGATTTATAATGTGTTTTCTTACAAGTGACGATCACCATTTAACGATTACCATTTCATGTCTCCCAACCCTCTAGAAATTAAAAAAAGGTCTACCATTTTAAAATATGTTTTTCAAAATATTTGCATAATCCATAGACACATACCAGACAATGACGTCGCATTTTTCAGAAAGACAGGATGTCATTCTCAGAAAACAGGAACACATTAAAGGGACTTTCCCTCCTTTCCCCTTTCCCTTTCTCTTTCCGATTTCTACTGTCATCAAGTCATGAGATAGTCGTATGATTTTTTCAGCCAATCACAAGTTTCAAATTTTTGAGTAACGTTTATGACAAAGTTTATGACAAAGTTTGTATCCGTGGGACTTTCCCTAATCGTTTTCACTTTATTTCTAACACGTTAGAAACACATAATTGCATCAGACAGTCGTTGACCTTTTCATGTTTGACTATATATGCTAATAACATTTAAAAATAATTTTCTCAAGGTAATATATAATGAAAGCTCCCTATTATTATTGTAAAAGCTGTCAAATATCCATTCCAATCATATTAAAAGACGTTCATGAGAATAAGGAAATATCATAAGACACGTCTTGATAAATTTGTGAAACAAGGTATAATATTTATATTCACAACAGTATGTTTCAACATACATCTTCAGAGGTGACCGTTAGGAATAGAAGTAACAACTAAATTTCAATTTGAAATAAGTAACTAATTAACAATTACAATGACGGAAGCTGAGAAAAATTTGCAAATAAACAATGCAAACTAATAAAGATAAAGATTTCCGCTGCTTACATTATCATTTAGGGTGGGTTCTAATTCCCTTGACGTTTCGTATGTTTCAACATACATCTTCAGAAGTGACCGTTAGGAATAGAAGTAACAACTAAATTTCAATTCACTTCTGAAGATGTATGTTTAAATATAATCCAATATACGAATCCAAGCACTTACAAATCAAAAGATCTCAATAATGAAGATATAAAAGGCAGTTTTTATGAACCTGAATTGTTAAAAGCCCAACAGGATGTGTTCAGAATTGAAAAAATCATCAGGAAAGATCATAAGAAAAAACAAGCTTTAGTTAAGTGGAAGGGATATACTGATGACTTCAACAGTTGGAGACCAATGAAAGATTTGAAAACATATAAATATTAATTGAGTAATATATATTGCCATTACTCAATGTGGTGAAAATAATATAACCTATATGTGATTATATGTCAGTTGTATGTTTTTTGCTACATCTGTTTTGGCTATTTAGGTAGCCAAGATTTAATACAGATCCTGGGTATTTAATTTTATAACAATTTTTTCACTATTGTCTTTTTCTATAACAAAGTCGTCATCAAATGTTTGGTTTTCCAATCGTTCGAAATATTCCTCACCACCATATTTATCTATCATTCGTCTGTAATATTCATGCTTAGTTATATATTTAAATTTATATTTTTCCTTAGTGTCTCTTGTATATGCATGTTTGAAACCATGTTTTTTATCACAAACAAATTTTATTGAAGGATTATTCACATTCAATTTGTTTCCTTTCATAATATGATACTTTTTTCGTTTCACAATTTATTGCCTTAACAGGTTGTGCTTTATATGAACAATGTTTATTATGAACTGATTTAGTAATTTCACTAATTGTTGTTAATTTAAGATTTTTTAATCTGTTATCCTTCATATTTCTGTTGACGTGAAAAATTGCTGCTTTTTTATCATCAATCAAGCCGTTAAAACATTCCCAGATGAATCTGCTGACTCCCATATTGATCTTTTGTGTTACATTTAAATGATATTGAGTTTTTGAAGAAGGATTATGACCATCCATTGGATTTCGTCTGTTAACATTAATTACTTTACCAGCTTTTGAGCCAGCATAGTTTTCATAAACAGGATGAACCTGATATTTTACATTATCGACTATTATTACTTTCATTATTACCAATATGTATATATCGTCTTCTCTTTAAATGATTATGTATAAAACACATAAAGTTATATGAACAATTTAAAATATGGAGAAAACTCCTAAAAATAAAAATAATTATAATTTGACAACGTCATGGTATTATTGTCCTGTTTGTTTAAATAATAAAGGTTACAAAATAGCTGGAAAGCATAATCATCTTAATACTCAGCTACACCAATGAAATGTAAATAATACGAAAGATTTTTTAAAAATGAAATAATTGAATTACAGAATGAAATAGAATTTTTAAAACCAAAAAACTGCTAATGAAATAACAGTTCATTTTATTGAAACGAAAAAACATTAAATTTTATAATGTCCATATGCATAAGAGTTTATGCCATTTTTTCGTATATATCTTTTATCATCAAAAGATGATAATGATACTTTATTTAGTTCATAACTTCCCAAATGATGATAATCTGATCTTATTGTCTTCATCTTATGAAACATTTGTTTACTATCCAAAAGAGTATTTTTAGTCTGCATGTTTAAGATCATTTTTAGTACTATTTTTTTTAATACCTTTGGCTGTTTTATTATTTTCACCATTTTCTTTAATGTCAGAGTACATTTTACCTCTGGGGCCAACAAATTCTGTTATTATTTGCCCGCCAGCTTCATCTTTGAATTTTCCAATGACTTTCTTATTTGTTTATCATAGTATGGACTGTCTTCTGGATAATCAGAATTGTCAAATTTATCTTTATTTTTCCAAAAATCTTTATAAACATCTTTTGTTTGAATTTCATATGTTAAACTATCAGTATCTGTAAACAATAATTAAGCTTTTTTACCATATTTCTTTTTGATATAATTATAATGAAAATCATACATTAAAGTCTTTGATATATCTAATATCGACATTCCTACATATGCAGGTTTATCTAATTTCAAAGTTTCTTTTATTTTATGAACAGCAACCAAATTGTCATTGAATATTTTTGATGATACAAAAGTAGGCTTACTTGATAGTTTTAACAATTTATCTTTATCAGTGACAAGTCTGACATCAACTCTTTTCTAACATTTTCCATAGTCATAAGTTTAAAGAAATCTTTTTCAAATTAATTTTTTGCTTGTTTTCTTTTTTCTTTATTAAGATCAATATAAGGTTTTAGCCAAGGAGATTGATCAAAATTTGAGAACCCTATGTACTTTTGTTAATTTTAATCCTAAATCAAGATATAATTGTAAATTACGATAATGTAGGACATATTTTTGTTTATTTCTTAATGTTGGTATCAATTTATGTACTTGACCGATAGATATATTGAATTTTTCTTTTATTTGTTAACAATAATCTGAAAGCATATTTTCAGATACTTTAACTTGTTCAGGAGGTAATGGAAAATCATTATGTAAATCATGTAATTCTTTAGGATCATCCCAAGATCAACTTCAAGAATAAGTCCTGTTTTACTGTCATCTTTATACGTAGCTAAATTGGTTTTATTTATTTCATTTTGTGTCATCCATCTGAAATTACCTGTAGGCAGATATTGCGACATTGCATATCCGTACAAGTTAAGTGATATATTTTGAAGGTTTATTTTTATCGTAATTTTTCATATACATATTATTTGCTTCACCAAATCTATGAGCAATGTATGAAGTATCACCTCTCATACCCTTTTCAATAAACTGGGACATATCAATATCGGTCATTAGTTCTAATTTGATATCAATCATTTTCAACATTTAATCCCATGATGAGCCTGGACTTGTAAAATAATTCTTCTTTGGTTGGTAATTCAGTTTCAGTAAAATTTCCAAATGAGTCCATATGTCCGTATGGATAAATACCTTTCTTTGTCATTAGATCGAAAACTTTACCTTTGAATTTTTCTGAAGTATCTTTAAATGACTCTTTAGGTAAATTATTCACTAGTTTATCCAAACTTGAACTCATGAACCGAAAACTGTCAATAAATACCAAATTGTAACCTAACATAAAAGCCATACATTTTTCCATGTTATTGGGAATTGCATTAATAGTCAGTTCTTTTTCTTCACCATTTTTATTTATATAAGTGTTATTTTTTGCTATTTTACCTATTTGTTGCATCATAAAATGGCTATCATAACCTCTTAGATTATGAAATATTACCGGTATTTTATTAGTTAGTTGGAAATTAAGGTTACAACTTTCATGTGCTCAGCCTCGATATTTTCCAGTTACATGGCAATGATCTCTTACTCTTTTATCTTCTTTATTGTATTTTTTTGTTGCAAATGTGACATTCTTTTGCTTTCTTAAAATTCTCTTCATCTTTTTCAGCCATTTTCAGAGGCTTATTGAATTTGTATTTTATTATGTTTCTACAATATTTTACTTCATCTAACATTTTCTCCATGAATTTGTAAACTGCATTTTCACCTCTATAAATATTGAATTGGTTTTGTATATCGATCATCACATGCACAAACAACTTTATAGCCATATCCACAATCTTTATGATTTTGATACGATTCAGTATATGATTCATTATCATTGGGTTTACATGAATTTACTTTTTCTGTTATTGCTTCGAAATCTGCATAAATAACAAATGGTACTTTCAATTGTCTATTGTAATTCTTAAACATGATTTTTTCACCTTTCTGAGGCATTTTGACAGCTTGTTCACCATTGATTGCAATACAATCATTTTTGCGTTCATTGAGAATTTCTTCTGAGCTGAAATGTTGTAAACAGTACATGCAAAAGTGTTTGCTGTTTTTATGTTTCGTTTGATTGAACATAAATCTATTGAAGTCTTTGATTAGTACATAATGTTTATTTTCATTTTCGATAATTAACAGTAGATTTAAATGATCATCAAATTTTTCTTTCGAAATATAAATTGGAAATTTTTGTTTATCTTCATATCCAAATGCATTAATGTTGATATTATTTTGTTTTTCAATTTTATTATAATCGTTAATTTTAACTGGAAATTCAGCATTGGAATAATCTAAATGTTTAATGTATTCTCTATCATTTTTTTTGACTCTTTGAGGATATTTCTCTTGTGGATTCAAATGTCTAATATGACACCATCTGAAACATTCATTATCTTTATTTTGTAAGTTTATAAGACCTTTCATATGATGTCTTAATTCTTTTGGAAGTTGGATATATGATTTACCTTTCATTGGCTTATATTTAACAACATTCAAATAATGATTATCAATTTTATCGATCCTCCATCCACTACCTTCACTTAACCATTGACCAATCTTTTTTAAAATCTGTTCTTGAGTAATTTTTAATTGTTGATTTAAATCAATGATGTTCATAACAGTTCGAGCTTGACTATTAAAATAAATAGTTTTTCTTTTTACATAACGCTTAACACCTAAAATATCAGTTTCAACTTCAACGTTTATATAATTTTTTTCATCATTAGAAACGTCTGTAATAAAAGTTACTTCTAGAGTTTCATTAAATTTAAAACTTTTATTATTTTCTAAGTAAGATTTATTAAATAGTGTTCAATCGCCTGTTTACTATTTTGTAATTGAATTAATGGATCATTTTTATTTTTTAAATCAATTTCATAAGTTTTGACTGAGTCTTTTAGAGCTTGTTTAATAGGCGTTATTTTCGTTCTTGGAGCTGGAATAGGAGGGTTTTTCGTTCTAGGTTTAGGTACTGGCTTGTAATTATCTTGAAATTCTTTTGGAGGAGGAATTATATTTTCCTCCTACTCTTGTACCATTTGTTTAACACTTTAACGAGGAGCTGCAACTGTTTTTTTTATATTTAATTCTAGATTTTGGTGTTGGTTTTGGTGGATTTTTCAATAATAGATCAATTAATTGTTTTTTGATAATTTATTCAATTCTGATTTATTCATACTCATTATAATAATTTATTATATTATTTTGCGTTTATATATTTTAATTTATATTTCCATGATTTGTAAATTGAGGACCTATATTTTGGTTTCTAAGGGACTGGAAAACATTAACTGTTTTATCTTTCAAATGCCAGTATAAGAAAATATAAAGGTCATTATCCAATAACAAATTAATAAGTTCTGATTTTTTCATTTTATTGAACTCTTCATCAGCACCATTTTTCAACAATAAATTAACAAGCTCAGAATTTTTCATTTTGTTCAATTGAACAGCTCCTATAAGCTTTTGAATCATTTTTTGAGACTGTTCACTTTTAGTGATTGGTTTAAGTTGTTGATTCTTCAGTCTTTCTTCTTTTGCTTTCTTATACATAGCTCGTGCATCCAAATACTCTTTGTGATCTTTTTTCAATTTAGACACATCAATGTATTTTTTTACATTACTGAGTTCTTCTTTTGAAATTTCTTTATCAGCAATAGCATCTAAAAGTTTATTAGTTGAAAAAGGTACTTTATTAATTCTTTCATCAGTGATATAATTTTTGATACTCTTAAATCCTATGTATGACATATATTAATTGAATAGATGATTTCCATTTAAATTAGATAAATTTTGGTTTAAAAACCATGTTGAATAATAACATAAGAAATTAACATTTGATTAAAAAAATTGGTGGAAATATTATTTGAAACATATAGTTTTGATTATGAAATGGTAATGGTTAAATGGTGATCGTCACTTGTAAGAAAACACATTATAAATCGCTCCATCGCCATTTCGGCTTCGCTGAACCGCTTGCGGATGAGCTAAAGCTCATTCCTCGCTATGACTCTTCCCGCCTACGCGATTAGAGCTGATCTGCTTCTTCATTCCTCCTCGACACAGCTGCGTTTTTGCAAGCAAAAACTCTGCTTTAGCCTCCGCTGCCAAGAAGCAGGCTCGTGCTCCGCTTGAGATCAAGTGTTGGATAAAGAGTGATTTCATTAGGGTAGTATAGAGAATGAGGGGAGGAGAAAGCATCAGAATTCATATAAAAAGCTTGAAAATACCATTATTCGAGTTGGAGCTTGACGAAGGTATTTCTTTTAACTCGTGGAGCTTGTTGAAAGCCAGTTTTGGTCCAAAGCGCTGAAACCCTCATTCTCTATACTACTCTTTTGAAGGAGTTGTAAAATCTTCCTGACTTGAAACCATGCTTTAACACAATTTATAAATTTTGGTGTCTTAATCTCGCTAACCTCTAAGACGAAATTCTTGTAAATTGCAAACATTATTCCGAGTTACGTAGCCAATCAGAATGCGCCAAAAGTCTATCCTCTGGTTTGGTTTATAGTAATGAAGTTAGTAGTAAGTGGGGAGTCAGACAAATACCGGCAATCTGTGACTACTTTTGCGCGGGCTAAAGTGCTCACAATTTC
This sequence comes from Orbicella franksi, assembly GCF_964199315.1. Taxonomy (NCBI): domain Eukaryota; kingdom Metazoa; phylum Cnidaria; class Anthozoa; order Scleractinia; family Merulinidae; genus Orbicella; species Orbicella franksi. The sequence continues at coordinate 21,080,470 of NC_138146.1, read as the reverse complement.
CCTGTATTTGTCTGACTTCCTGTTTTCTACTGTCACACGCCCCGCAAAATTCCCATTTGAAAATTTGTGGTTACCCTTTATAACCAAAAGAATGTCTGAATCAGGCAACAGTATTGAACCAAGTTAAGCAACGTTTTTGTGACAAAGCGGGCGATAGATATATCGCAATCGACGGCAAGTCATTAAAAAAGAATTGCCAAGCGCTTGGTCTTTGCGTGATTACCCCTGTGAAGCCTGCGGCAAAACGTAACGTTCACGCAATGTCACAGTCTTCACAAACAGAAAAAAAAACATTGAAAAGGTCCGGTAATACGGGCAACATTTTTCTTCAACTTGTCTCGCAACATTGTTGCATTGCAAGTTGAAACACATTGTTGCGCGTATTACCACGTTTGTGACCAACTTGTCTCTCAGCAAAATACAGTGTTGCAAGTTGAGGCAACATGTTGCGCAAAGTAGACTCGAGTTCTACTTTCTGCAACAAATTTTAGTTCTGCTGCTCGTATTACCACTGAAGCTACAACTTGTCCCCTAACAAATTTGAATTCAACGCTTGTGATTGGCTGTCGCGAAGCGTGGCAACGCGGCAAATAAAAAAAAAACATGGCGGACGGTGAAGACGAGCGTGAATTCGAAGTAGACCAGTAATTCTCGGAAAGTCATAAAGCTGCCCTGTACAAAGACATCGAGGGCTATCATAGTCTTTGGGACACCTCGTTTGTCCCTTCAAAACAAGCGGGAAAAAAGGCAAAAGGCTTGGAAGAACTGTCGCAAAAATACCACTTTTCGCCTAGCTACCTGAAACGACACTGAGCTTCATACTGAGAGAACTTCGCTAGCACGGAAAATTAAGAAGAAATTGACAGCCAGAGGTCGAAGTGGAACTTCGTCGAAATGCTAAATTATATTAAAGAAGGCGCCATCTTTATTTACACACGATTGACCGATTATACCTGTAGAATTCTGCAGCTTTGCAACACTGTATTTTACTGCGAGACAAGTTGGTCACGAACGTGGTAATACGCGCAACAATGTGTTTCAACTTGCAATGCAACAGTGTTGCGAGTAAAGTTGAAGAAAAATGTTGCCCGTATTACCGGACCTTAAAGGGTTAGAAACAGAAAAAAAAAACACCAAAAGAAGAATGTCCAGAATGCGCCAGAATGGTAAGCAACCGACTTATGTCGACATACCAAACGAAATTGTTGACGCCATGAAACGAATGGACCCACGAGAGGTTGCCAATATTCTCTTTTCAAAAGAAATGTAAACGGAGACACTGCTATGCAATTTCGGGTGGTTGTTTTCCCGAGCATGAAGCACAAATTGTCGCATGACTGAGCGAGCGCATTTGTTAATTTTTTTTTGTTTCCGACGCGTGGGAAACTGCTTATAAAACAGTGGATGAATCACACAAACAGCCTGTGGCTAGAACGCCGTTCTTTCTTTTGCGTGAATTCCTAAGTGCTGGAAAAAAGTTTAGCACTCGGGAATGTATTCAAACAAAAGAAGGGGGTTTCCCGCCGTTTAAGATTCGGAATGGAAAATATGAACCGTTGCCTTGTAGAATGTGTGGTTGTGGCCGAGAAAGTAAATGGGATCTGAAAGAGATTGTCAATTGAACAAACTCCGTCCTTTGTATATTGAGATGGAGGAAAAAAGCAGAAGCAGTCGTGGAGCGAGAATACCTCCATGCCAAGAGGGGTATGTGGACTAATCTGAAACAGACGATGAACGATTTGGTGACTGGTGCAGAAAGAGCTGTTGATGCTCTCTTTCAGTAATATCATTTGCTTAGGGTGTATGACCCTAAAGGTGCGCGGTGTGAGGAGTACAACCGCATGAACACCTTTTTGGAAAAAAGGAAAACCTTTTATCTGCAAGAATAGGGGCGTAAGAAAAGACTGTTTGAAGAATGCCACATCGCGGTTTTGAAAGAAGACAAAAAAAAAAAAAAGAAAAACAGTCCGACGAAAAACAAAGTCGAAACGTTTATTTAAAAAAAGAGACAGGCAACTCATACATCAAATTCTTATAGGCCGCGATGGTAAAGGAGTTATTGATCACGGCTGTACAAATTCGGGCGATTGTCTACCCGAGCATGAAGCACAATATTCTTGCCCTTGCTGTCTTCTGAAGAGCTGGCAGCCGTGCACTCTATTTGAATAAGTGACAACCCTTGGTATAACACTATGGACCGCTAGTTGACACGCCATCACAAGACAAGCGCTACTGGCCAGCAATCGAAGACTTTCAGGAACGAGACAAAATCAGCAAATGGCGCGACATCCAGCAAGGGATGCACAAGGTGCTTGAAGTCCAAGACCAAGGGTACAACAAATACGGGCCGTCGTTTGTGTTGCAACTGGAGCACGAAAACGGCCTGATAATGTTCGTGCGGGCGCCATCTTCTCTGACATATGGCCGTGTGCAAGGCTGTGTAGCCAGTCTGGCAACGGCCCCGTGCCTAACAGAGGCTGCCTGTCAAGCACTACTTTTATTTCAACGTTGAAGAACCTCACAAAAGTCCACTTCGTGTTAGACCTCTCGATGTTGTCAATAGTTGTGTGTTCGTTCTCTTGTTGATTCAAACATCTTTCTGCCACAGCAAGGCTGTTGTCTATCCAAGGAGAACCTCTTTTCTATTTACAGAAAGCCATACTCCTTTTGTCTTCGTTGTTCACAATTACGTATGAGTAGAAGTACCTTAGATAAAAAGCTGTGTTTACCTCTTTCTTTCAATTTACCTATAATAGAACGTTTTTTCCCAGTCTCCTACTAAAAATCAATCTCATGAAACGCCGCCCCTCTTCTACGCCTTCAAGCGCGTCATACAGCCTAAGGAGCTCATTTTTGTAGTTAGTGATTGTTTGATTTCCAAGAGGCAGATAGGGGTCAAACTCTTCAAGAAGTGCTTTACTTCGTGTTTCTTGCTTTCTTCTTGGAGGCGCAATTGGTTTGCCACCTTTAGAAGGCCTAAGCGGTTTCAGTAACCGCTGTTTCACTTTTTCTGGAATTGGTTCGTTCAAAATGTTTTGGACCACTTCGCGAAGCCGCTGCCTTTCTATTCTTTTGGTTATAAATGGTAACCGCAAATGTTTAAATGGAAATTTTGCGGGGCGTGTGACAGTACAGTAGTAATATAAGCGGGGAGTCAGACAAATACAACCGGGAAATTGTGAGCACTTTAGCCCGCGCAAAAGTAGTCACCAGTTTGCCGGTATTTGTCTGACTTACTACTAAGTTTAATGCTTTTTTAACCAATATGCGATGATCAGATCAAGTTACACGTTAGCGTGCATGAATTTCAGCCTAGCGGGCTAGGCGTGCTATTATTGGCCAAGCATAAAGACCTTACCACCAGCGCGCTTTTCGTTTAGCCATGAAAATGGTTAACACTATTTCGGTTCGCCCCACCAGAAAAACCCAGAAAAATCAGAAGTTTTGAAAAGGGAGAAGTCACAAGTTTATTTTGCCCCAAGAATTCTCTGGTGGACGAACAAAAACTCATTTTCCTCTCGACGGAAATGTTCCTATTTTTTCTTTTTTTAATGGATCGGAAAGCACCCAAGGTTGATGTTGGAAACATCTGCCTGACTCAATAGACTCAATGGCGTCCTAGAGCTCGCGCGTTTTCGGTCAACGTTACATTAGTAACAGGGAAAACTTGTCCATTATTGAACTTGAACCCATACGTACAATCAAATTCTGTCACCGTTGACCGAAAACGCGCGGACTCTGAGACGGAAATTGAGCGTGACCCATTGAATCAAGATAATCGATCTTCCTGCATGGAATTTTCATTATTTCTGTGTCGAAACTAATTAATTAAATAAGCATTTCGGGTTTTTTTTTATCCAGTAAGAAGATGTCAAACTTTAGAGACCTCTTAACAATAGATGATCTAAAGAACTACGCTGCTACACACTTGGACAAGAATGCCTTTGATTACTTTTCAACGGGAGCCGGTGACGAAGTTACACTGCACGAAAATCGTCAAGCTTTTAAAAGGTAAAACCCGAATGGTTCAAAGTACTAATTAAGAGTCAAATGAATGGGTCATGAGCCATTGAGTTAACCTGAGCGTTATTCAGGCTCACCTGAGTACTATTTTGGCGAAAAGACCGAGACGGAGGGCTATTTAGGTCAACAGAAGTGCTATGCTAATGTGGTAAACTATTGACTCATTGACTTTTGTCCGAAACACTGTACCCACTTGACTTATTACAGTCAAACCTCTATTAAGCGGTCACTCTCCGAAAATAGCCAGGTGAATGCTTGAGAGAAGTCGACCGTTTAAAAGAGGTTATCAAAATTTAGCGTATGGGGCAAAAAAATTGAACAAGCTAAGAAAACAAAAGTAAGCACGCAATCTACATCATTGTTCGTAACAACTGTAGTGCGAAATATATCCAAGGAGTCCACGCACTCGTCAACAGATTTCATAGTAATGTTGTTTGTAAGGCAAACGTCGAGCGTCTTTGCCTTAAAGCGGATCATTGACAGTTTTGGCATCTCATTTATCATAATTTCTCGCAGGTTTGGGAACCGTTCTTCGCGCGGTCAAAAAACCCTTTCGAGCCTCCTTAAGGTCGTCTGTTTAACCGATTCATGCGCGCAAGGAGGTGAAATTTTACTCCCGGTTACTTACGTCAGCCTGAGCGTCGAAAATAAAACAACTCAATAACTTGCAAATTCGCTTACATTTAAACGTTTTTTCTTCGTGTTTCACAAGATGCAAACTAAAATAAGTACAAGCAAAGACAAAATAAGAGAAAAACAGAAAAACAGGAGCAAACGAAAGAGAAAAACTCACTCCGTGTGGCTTTGTCTGATCTTACCGAAGTGTACTGGTGGTGTAAATTGCGCACGCGCTGATAGGGTAACTTCCAATAGACATCAGGCGCACTTCCGGTTTCTTTAAATGGTAAAGGAAACGCGGTTTCTCATTAAATCCGGCCTTTTTCAACGAGTTTCGATTAACGCTAACGTTGAAAACATAGCTACGCATTCCTTTTTCGAAGTCATGCTTTATTCAGAAAATTAACAATTTTTCAATATTTTGAAATTCTCTCAGAATCTGACCTTTTAGAAATGAAACGAAATCTATGCATAGAGTAATTAAGATATTAAATCAATGAAAAAAATCCCGATAAAGTAATTTGCCAGGGAGCCTTTGCATTTTTTTCAGTATTAGTCACATGGCCAAGGGCATGGTCTGATGACATCATCACGGGTGTTACTGATCATGCAAAAGTTAAAACACATGAAATAACTCTGAACTAACTAAAAATAATTAGGTTATATGAGAATCAATTTTCCTTACCAACGGCTCGAAAAGATCAGTTAATGGGCCCTTAACAGACGTGAATTACAATAAAATTAGCCGATTGGGAAGTCCAAACGGTGATCTCGTTCGTTAACTAGAGGTGACCGCTTAATGGAGGTCAAATATACAGTAAATATGTGAAGCGAATTTCGAGAAATTGAATGGTGACCTCATTAGAGGGTGACCGCACAGAGGGCCGCTCGACGGAGGTTTGACTATTCATAGGACCTCGTGCCCTTCGCCTCCAAGTGCGATTACATTGTAATGGAAATGAAAAAGTAAAAGTGGAAAGGGTTGTTGTTTCTCCTTCATCCACCCCTTCGATGAGACAGCTTTCTAAATTTAGTTGTTTGTTAAACTTTTGACCTTTTTTATCCGACTCGAGTTTCAAGTGAAAAATATAATAAAGACGATTCGGTTCGTGCATTTTGTATTTTCACTATTTGTTCGGTTGCTGTAACAATCAAAATAAGCAGAGAGTTCGATCTGCCCTCGAAAGTGCAATCGGCGAGTTTTATACACTGAGTAATTTATGTTGAGAAGCGATTAACCTCCGTCCATCTCTCCCAATTCTAGCGCCTAGATTAATGATGGATCTCTACCCCTAATATTACTCAGAAACAATTTTTCCCCAAGTTGTTTCATTTTTGCGCCAGTTTACAGAAAAGCTTAGTTTTCATCTTTCATTTCGCGCGGAGAAATGTTATAGCGCGCACAATTAAATTCTTAACTAGGATAGCCGGTCGGCCTGTGGTCTGACCCTGGGGACCCTGGGTGCCAGGGAGAGGTTACTAATGTCGCTTAGTACAAAGGCTAGGGAGAGGCAAAAGAAAGCGCACGGCGAACGCTGGGAAGCTTTCCCAACCGGCATCCCCTGCACTCTCACCTTGTCCCCTTTCTAACCCCCGGTCCAACCCCTCAAGGGAGCCACTGGGAAGGACAGATTACTAATGCTGTGATGTCTGCTGTAATGCAAGATTAGATATTAATAGGTCACCACATCTTAGACTACTCGGCAGAGGTCTGAACGTTAAGAAAACTCGAAGTTAGTTTACAATGTTCTAGGATTTCACCAACCCAGTAAGTCACGAAACGCAATAATGAAATTTTCCCATCGTAAGCGGTCTAGCTTACGAAGAAACGTTCCAAAATCGCTTTTTCGGGAGTTCCTTTATTTTCGCGGAACAGGGGGTCGGATTAAGCTCTATATTTGTAAGGAAACAAAGAAGAAAATCAACTTGACATGCAAGGTGCTATAGCTAGGTACAAACGTGCAAGAGGATTAGAGAGTATTTTCCCCACGACACTTCGAGTTGAATAGGTTATAGGGGGGTAAAAGAAGTAATAATTTAGATGAGTTTTGACCGATTTATAATTCTCTTTAGTTGGCCATGTTTTCAGTTCTCTGATGGTCCATTTGATTACTACAGGATTAAACTGCGTCCACGCGTGCTACGAAACGTTTCCCAGCAAGACATCTCTGTCACAGTCCTGGGTCAAAAGCTAAGCATGCCAATTTGTGTTTCACCTGTTTCTTTCCAAGCGATGGCGCATCCAGATGGAGAACTTGCCACAGTCAGAGGTAAGCTTGCAGGTAACTCAGCTGTGTTATAGTACGAAGGACAACCGCATTTGTTGTCGCAAAGAAAATGAGATTAATTAACAAAGGGGTGGATTTCTTCCAGGCACCAGTTTATTTCATGTTACTTCCCATCTAGCAATACAGTAAATACCCGCGTGTAAGAAACTACATTTTTTTGAAGTCTGGCATAGTAGTTTCTTGTATTTGGATACTTATTGGAAAGCTAGGCTATGTAGGTTCTTAATTTTTATGAAGGTCATAGGAGATATACCTGTTGATTGCCAGAAAAATAACTAAACTGAACATGAGTTGACGAGAGTCTGCTCCAGGTTATAAGTGTGCTTGTACTCATATAATAAAGGTTTTTTCGTAGTTTAGTTTTATGTATTTAGGCGCTTAATGCGACCAAACAATAAGCCGTCAAACATTGAGATTCAAGGCGGGCACCTACTCTAGTTAACACGTTTTCACGTTTGATATGTTTGCCTTTCAGCGGTGAAATCTGTGGGTACAGCTGTAGGCGTGAGTATATACTCCACATATAGCCTGGAACACCTCGCGCGAGACTCTCCAACCACGATCAAGTTTATGCAGATCCAGCTGTACACGGATCGCCAGTTTATGGTGGACTTGTTAAAACGAGCCGAGAAAGCGGGATATCAGGCAATTATCTTAACAGTGGACGTCCCGGTCAAAGTCTTCGGGAGACATAAAGACAGGGCGAATTTTTCTGTTCCCAAGCATTTGAAGGGATTTGCTAATTTCCCTAACAGCGAATCAAAAAATAACGACCAGATGAGCCGTTACATCATTGCCGAGAGTGACAGTGGTGCTGTCTGGGAGACATTTGATTGGCTTCGTTCGATGACGTCACTTCCGTTTGTTATTAAGGGAATATCGACACCAGAGGATGCTCGTCTCGCAGTGCAGCATGGGGCCCAAGGGATTCTGGTGTCGAATCATGGAGGGCGGCAGTTAGATGGTCTTCCTGCAACTGTATGTCAGAATGAGAAAAGTTCACTATTTTATTTTTATTTCTGTCAAAGAGCCCTGGCAACCAAGTGTTTACTAAATGTGACTTGTTTCTAGTTGTTCTTGAAGTACAATTCTTATTTCACACACACAAAAAAATTCTCTCTTGGATTACAGATTGAAGTGTTACCCGAGATAGTTGAGGCCGTCAGAGGAACTGGGGTCGAAGTGTATTTAGACAGTGGCGTGAGACTGGGAACTGATGTTCTTAAGGCCCTTGCTCTGGGGGCTAGAGCAGTGTTTGTTGGACGGCCAGTTATCTGGGGACTAGCTTATAAGGTACCCGAAAATATTCATTTATTTCATGGCAACAAATAAAGGTTTTCATGGGAAAAATTATTTGCTCTGTTTCGTTACAGAAATGGTTTTGAAATGAGTTAACTTTTCAATTTTAAAACATCTGTAAATTTTCAACTGTTTTTCATTTTGAAACAAAAAGTGACAAAACAGGACAGCTGCTACAAAAGAAACTATTAAAGGCTTTTTCTACTGAAGGTCCAACGTTTGGTTATTTCTTTTTCAGGGAGAGCAAGGTGTCTTTGAAGTTCTTCAGAAGCTCAAGGACGAGCTCAAAATAGCTATGGCCCTTGCAGGTGTGGAAACTCAAAACGTTTACATCACATGACTATCGTTAAACGGCAACTCAGCAGCCACGCATGCAATAAACCAACAGATCTCGAGACAGTCAGCGGCGACAAGCACTTGGCCTGTCTCGTATACCAAATTCCTTCTCTGATTTTTCACAGGAAGTTGGATGACTTTAAGCGCCATGAGCCGACTGAAACGCGACTTCCTAGTAGCGCTACTGGACCGAGAATTGCTTCTGTTTCACTGTGAAGAGTTATGCGTCTCATGAGAAACTACTGAGGATTAGTCGGAGTCGGGTAGCCATTTTGATTTCATGTCGAGTAGGACTGGTAATCTGAAAGAAAATAACTGAAGATACTTAACTTACCGTGGGGGGAGGGGGGAGGGGGTGGCAACCACAACTCAAAGAATTTATGTTGAAAACCTAGTATCCGTCATTTTTTGTCTAGTGTACCATAAATCCATTTATAAGCTATATCTTCAAAAAAATTGACATCTTAATTTTTTTGTCTTAGGATGTGCGTCTCTCAAAGACATCACTCCTTCTCTTGTGATGAGGAGTGCAGTCAGCCATCTCTGATGTCAATGAAGTAATACCAGCTACCAATGCCATTGTCCCTTACTGTAGTTAAGAGTCTTTTTACCTCCAACAGTTGAAATCTCGATTAAAAAATCAGGGAGAGGATCAAAGAATGCATGCTTATATATATTTTTAATATCATCATGTGCTATAACAGGTACACAGCTTGATATTGCGAAAGCGTGTCGAGGGGCGGAGTCGTGTCGAAAAAGCTTTTCATGGACCTAAAATCTGGAGTTCACTTCTAAAAAAATCAGGAATGTAACTGTGCCTAGTTTTAATTTAATATATGAAAGATATACTAAGTACCCACCTAAGTTAGAATGTAACTATAAAAACATGTAACAGGTAATTATTTTCAAATCCTTTAGTTCAATTTTGACACGTTAGCCCTCAGAGCCAGCCAGGGCTTTCACAAACTCTAATTGAATCGAGTATCAATAAAGTATGTATGTATCTATAGTCTTTTTGCTGAATTTTTTTTGAACATCGATTTTATGTTGCTGATCGTCTAGATCTGTGGGTCGTCAACTTCTGAAAGGAAGGCTTCCCCTAGCCGCGAAAATGAGCCTCTCAGATCTCAGGTACAGGCCCAAGCTGGCTGGAGGTATCTACCATTCACTGCCAATTCAGAATTAATCTACCAAGGTACTACATAAAAAGTTATAAGAGCCCAAAGATTGCACTTAGTTTCAAGATGGCGGCCATGTTAGTCATTCATGGCCTAGGTTTGTAAGTATATTCCTTCGGACTCGTGAAAGAGATGGGATTCTAATATCGAGAGATGACGTTCCACGCGACAGTAGTATATCTTGATATTCAGACAAAAGCTAGCAAGGTATATTACATAAAAACTTATAATATTAGATCTTATTAGACCCCAAAGGTTCCACTTTGATTAAGATTGCGGCCATACTAGTCATACTTTTTCACATCATACTTTTTTCTACCCGTTGAACAGATGGAATTCTATATCGAGACATGAAGAAGGTAACAGTAGTCTATTTTGATGCTCATTTAAAAACTACCAAGATACTACGTAAAAAGTTATTAGACCTGAGAAGTTGCCTATCGTTTCAAGAGGGCGGCCATACGACTAACATCAGGCCGATGCTTGACATCATACTTTATTCGACCCGTAAAAGAGATGGGATTCTAATATCGAGAGATGAAGTTCATGGCGACAGTAGTTTCTCTTGACGTTCATGTGAAAACTACCGAGGTACTACATAAAAAGTTACCAAATCCCAAAGGTTGAACTTCGTTTCAAGATGGCGGAATATAAGTAATTCATGGCCGAAGTTTGACATCACACTCCTTTCGACCCGTCAAAGAGATGGGATTCTAATATCGAGAGATGAAGTTCCAGGAGACAGTAGTCCGTCTTGATAGTCAGCCAAAAACTACCAAGGTACAATACTACATGACAAGTTATTCGACCCACAAAGATTAGACTTCGTGACACCGAGGACGGGTGGTTGGCAGTAAGTTTACGAAACATGACTCAAGCGTTGGGAATTATACTTTCATCAAATGCTTATCATTCAATATGATATAATTTGGAAAACAGCGATAGCATTCTTATAAAGTTATTACCGTGTGAAATCCACAGTTTTGCGTGCTTCCTAGAAAGTTTGGTACATACACCGTATTACTTTATAGTTGCGCGTTTGCGTTGTTGAGTTGCGCACGTGCGCAAGTGTTAGCAGGGGTAGTAAGTCAGTGATTTTTAAGTTGTATAAAATCAGAGAGGGTCCAGAGCTACTTTAAATTTTCCGAAATTTTTTTTTTAGACTTAGTTTAGGTGCTACTGTTCAGATTTAAATTCATGATTTTTTTTTTTAATCCAGCTATCACGAAATATTGATTCAAAGTATTTTAAATGTACTCAAATACTGTCATCCCGTCAATTTGGGAAAAAAAACGTACTTGTGTCCAAGCATTAAGCAGCGAGCCCTGAAAAAATGGTAAATTGTCCTGAAATCACGCGAGGGCCTCGATTCATTTCGGCGTACAGCGAAAACGAAAAGTAAGAATTTTAACAAAACACATCGGTTTTAGTACTTGCTCATCAAGTTCTTTCGTTGGACAAAGTTTTAAGGTAAACTTTTCTTTCACGAAAACTGCACAACGACCGCTCGTTGGTTAGTCACGTGGTGTGTGTCCGAACGAGGAATTGCGTGACTTTCGATATCAGGTGACAAATTCATGTGACATAGCAGGTTGCCAACATGGCGACGGGACAGACCGGTCTAGCAGTTTGCATCAGTTTATATATTTTGTGGGTTACTGGCGTAAATTGCAAACACGACCATCCAGTGTCAACTTATTTTGGCCGAGTACATTCTAATGGTACCATCGTAGATGCTCGACACCCGGCGAACAAGCTGAAGTTCTCCCCTCTGCCGAAACCAACAGCACTCGATTCTGCAGCTTCGTTGAAAGTTTCACCGTCGTCTGAAATCAGTAATGGCGAGGAAGTTACGATTTCATGGTCTGGGGTCACTTCTCCAAGTTCTAAAGATGTCGTAGTTCTGTACTGTCCCCCAGAAGCCGAACCCGATCACTATTTGGATTATGTTAATGTCAGTAGCGTAGAGACGTATTCAAAAGGTTATGGCGAGTTCGACGTTCGTCTGTGGAATTTGAGGAAAGAATGCCAGTTCAGATATTACAGAAGTGGTAATTACACAACTCTTGCTGCAGAGAGCAACGTTGTGAGTTTTGAAGGAGGGGCGGACATTCCCTTGCAAGGTCACCTCTCTCTCACGGGGGATCCTACGGAAATGAGGGTTATGTGGGTATCCGGTACAAGTAAGTTATTCTTCCGGTATTCTTTTTGTGGGATGTACCCAGAAACTGTGCCATTTATATATCTCACGCTTTTTCTGAAATGTTCTGGCATATCATAGCACCTTAATTATAGCATTTCCTTATTTGCATCTTCCTACACTATTCTCCTAGGAGTATTATGCAGATGGAATAGGGGTGTTCAATTTCAAACCTTGTAGATATCATGCCACCTTTCAAATGCAGCTGTATAAATATAGGTGTTTCTACAGTATTTCTTTATCTCAGAGTTATGTTTCCACAAAATGATATACATTCAGAAAATGTTTTCTCGTTCTTAAGTTTAAGTCAGCCTCATTATGTATACATGTATGCATTCTCAAAATCTGTTCGCATAAATGCTTTGCAACTGATGCATTGCTCAAATGTTGGAGGACCATCAACAAAAGAATTCTAATAAACTTTATTAATATTGTTCCTGTCATCCAACATGGTCACCCAGGTCTTTGTCATTTGAATCTTTCAGGAATGGTTGCAAACCACCTATAAGGAGATGGAGGAGGGGGGCGTAGCCAGCATTTTGAAGAGTTTTAATCTTAACTGTTTGGTGAATACTTAGTGTTCATAACATACTGTGTAAAGTAAACAAAAGTTAGTATTGAAGTGAGTTTAACTTTCACCTAACAATATTACTGCTTTAACTCTTAGTGGAAAGTCCTATTGTTCGGTATGGGGTTGACCAAAAAACCATGTCTGTTGTGAAGGGAAGCATCAGTAAAACATACACTGCTGCAGACATGTGTGCTGAACCTGCCAATGATGTAAATGCCTTTGTTGATCCTGGCTATATTCATGATGTTCTGTTGACAAACCTCAAACCAGGAACTCGTTATTACTACTCTTATGGTTCAGGGAAGGTAAATTTTTAGAATTGAATACCTAATAGACTAATATGATGTGTTTGGCAAGTCTCAAGAACAGGATGGTGCTGATTTTGGACAACATTTCATTTCTGATGGTTAATTCTACCTCGTATACAGTCAAACTTCTATTGAGTGGTCACCTATTAAGCAGCCACCACTAATTAAACAGCCAGTTATCAAAGCCCCAGAATTATTTTCAGTAAAATCTTGCAAAAAAAAAAACCCAATTAGGCCACTTCTATTAAGTGGCCGTAGCCACCATTTGGATGTCCTGATGAGGGTTTTCTATTGTGTTTATCCTATTGAGGTTACTATAGACCTTCAAGGGCCAATTTTGTCCAAAATATTTTTTCACAGGAAATTCAAGACTACTGCTTAATCTAAATTTTGTTAAAAAATTATTTAAAAAACTTACAACACAAACGAGTTATCCACAAAAACGTGATTTTAAAAACAAGTCAATGATCCACAAATTGTGATAAGCCAATAAGAATGCGGCAATCTCATCTATGGACTCATATTTCACTTCTTTGTTTATCCTGTGTCTTGCAATTTCTCACACAGATATCTTTGCTTTTGTTGATTGTATTCTAGCGATATATCAGGTGATTTTGTACCGTCTTGGCGTACCCAAATTTGAACACAAGCGCAAATTGTAAGCGAATCTTCTGGCCCGCAAGGTGATGGCTGTGGAATTACTGACATGGCAGCCTTTCCTGATGCTCCTATCCTCTGCTTTGAAGAGAGTTTTTCTATATTTTGGTACAACAAACAGGCCAATGAATTACGTGTTTAGTTTTCATATGTGTGTATAAGTCAAATATCTGCAATCAGCTTGGCTCACCAACTAGCCCTATTCTGCTATCATTTCCCTTTTTTCCCTCTTCCTTCTATTCCATTTATCTGCTGATTTGGGAGTTTACAAGCTGCTGAATGTTTCACAGCAGACTTGGCCTTTCCCAAAGTAATATTTCCTATAAATATAAACAATGCACCTTTCCTGGGAAGTGTTCCTGTAGCCTTCTTTGTCATGAAACCTGCTGGGGAGTTCCAAGTTGCTTTTCATTGGTTGGGTGGCATGGCTACATTGACAACCACTTCAGTGGGATGCGAAGACTGTGAATTTCTTTCAAGGTCAAAAACTCAAGGTTTATTTTTGTGAGAATTGACTCTTTTCAAATGAATTAATAGGGTGTGCAGATTTATCGGATTTTTATGAGACTTGGCCAAAATATTCGTCAGATACTAGCGCACCAAAGTGTGTGAGGCTTTTACAAAAATCAAAATATTTTTCTTGTGGTGTCCCACCCAGTAACAGCAGTCAGGAAATTTTCTATTGGCCAACTTTAAGAGGGATTTACCAAGCAACCAACAAAAATATCGAAAAAGCCCCACACACTTTGTTAGTCCATCATCTCCTGAGTGATATAGTGCTGTCAGTTTGGATGTCTGTTGGGACACAAGGCTGGTAATTCAGTGAAGCAAGTACAGCCATTTTTGCATTTAAAGGCTTGTTAAAACAAATGTGGCAAAATATATTGTTATTTTCAAATTCTACAGTTTATAAACACGTGTATCTTTACAATTATATATAATTTACTGAGGTGTTCTTTAAAGCAGCGCTCATAGAAAGATTTTCCCAGACGACACCCTTGAAGGTCTACAATAACCTTAAGAAACAGAAAACATGTGCTGTGTTTCTATCGAGTTTTAGTAGAATTCTACTAGTATACTAATGCAAATGCTTCAATCTGATTGGCTGAGCTGCTTGTATACTATCACATTAGAGTGCAGTGGCTGAAGGTCGTCCACATAATGGCAACATTTTCTGGTTTCTCTATTAGTAATGTTTTGCGGAAGATTTAGAAATATGGGATAATGTAATTCTGAAGAACACTAAAGAAAGGAAACTGACCATTATGCCACTTTCAAATGTCAAAATTTCTCAATGAATGGATGACTGCACATGCACAACTGCAAGTTCAAAAACACAATTCCATCCACACGATTTTGCTAGAGCACAAAGTTTATACTGCATTGAGAAATGATTGGAAATTGCTCTTTGAAAGAAATTTAGTTAGAATTCTACTAAAACAATTATATTATTCACCCTCAATTTCTATGAGTTGATAGTTGATTTGGCCTTTGACCTCATCAACTATCACTTCATAGAAATCTCAAGCTCATAATCTAATTGTTAGATAGAAAAACAATTTTAAACCAGGTAGTGCTTGTATTTTCTTTGGGCTATTTTCTAAATATAAACAGTGGCTGGTGACACATGTGCACTTGTATCTTGGCTTGAGCGACATTTGTTTTCATTTCAGGCAATGAGTCCTATTCACCATTTCAACACATCTCCACCTGTTGGCTCAGCAAATACGTTTACTGCCTTGGTGTATGGAGACATGGGAGTATCACCAGTACCGCGAGCTTATAAGACAGCTGAGTATGCAACACAAGAAGCTATGAATGGAACAGCAGCATTTGTCTTTCATAATGGCGATATTTCATATGCAAGGGGATTTGTAAGTGTAGAAGTGTACAGACCTTGTTATTTAGGATCACAACTTCTACAACCTATAAAGCTGAGCAACAGTGCATAATAGTATAACAATAGTTTGATCTTTTGGTACTTTGTAACAATAGCTTCCATTTGGCATGAAAATATGTTTGGATATTTGTCCACAGACATTACCTGTTCCAGGAGCATAGTTTGAGGAAACCTGTAAGCTTTGAGGAACAGATAATGTCCAAGGACAAATATCTGCCTTATTTTGCACAAAATGGAGGCTGTTGTGTTAATTTTCCTTCAAATATTTTTTGCAACACCAGCAGTTTTAAAGATTGGGGAATAATTCATACAGGTACTCCCCAGTTTTAGCCATTGCATATTCAGTCACGAGAAGTGAAAATATTTGATGGATTATAATTAGTGTTATTACATTACCCCTGGGCAGGATAACAAGACAGTTCACCCTAGCATTTTGTTAGGTTTCTGGTGAAAGTATTAATACACCTGGTTGGAGAGAGGTGTTTATGAGAGAGCATAAGCCAAACTTAAATAACTGACTCAGACAACTTTGCCTCTTTTAATTTAGCACTGAGTAAGCTAAGCAATTCCTTAAAGGGTTCAGCCTAATATTACATCTTTTGATGCATATTTTGTGCTTATTGCAGGCCTACATTTGGGAGCAATGGCATGCTGTAATTGAGCCGTATGCTACCATCCTTCCATATATGGTGGGTATTGGAAACCATGAACAGGACCACATGAAGGGAGGGTCCAAAGATCCCAGTGGGGCCCCTGGAGAAGGCTTCCATCCTTGGTGGGCACCAGGATATGGGGTTGACTCTGGTGGCGAGTGTGGGGTGCCAATGTACTACCGCTTTCACATGCCTGATAATGGAAATGCAGTGTGGTGGTAAGATTGTGTTTCATTAGTTCATTTTGTATAATTGTTTCAAGTTAGCGATACGAGTTTTGTTCTAAATGTGGATGCTTTGGCACGCAAGGAAAGACTTGTGTGCACATGGAAACAGGTTTGGGTGAGCTAAGTTTATCTCAAGAACTTATTGTATGAAGGTGAACAAGTGAGATGTTTTAGCTCATACTGTAATTACACCAAGAGAGTTTACAAGTACAGTTGAGCCTCTCTTTTGGTAAACCTCCATGATAACTGGTGCCTTTAAAATACGGACATGTGAATGCAGCCAAAGCTTTCTCTCCTAACACCTCCATTATACCTACACATCATTATTATAGACAGTTCACATTGTCCCAGAGAAACAAGAATTCATATCATCTTCATCACTGTTATGCGGACAATAAGTTCTGGCCCTTTGTTTGCACTTGTTTAAGACGTTTAACTCTATTTTAAAAAATTGATTTATCATTATTGTACAGCAAATTCTCATGATTATTCTACAAATCTGTTACCATATCTGTCTCAAAATGGCAACCTGTATGTCTTTGTAGGTATAGCTTTGATTATGGCAGTGTCCACTTTATGATGATGAGTACAGAGCATAACTTTACACAAGGATCACCGCAGTATGAATGGATGGAAAAGGACTTGAAGAATGTGAACCGCTCCCTAACTCCCTGGATTGTGATTGCAGGTCACCGAGCCATGTACACAAGTCAAATAGAGATAGGTGAGTTACCCGTGCTCAAATTCAAATTCCTCTACAACTTGCACACAGTTTCAGAGAAATATCACGCCTAAAATAGAGTTGTATCAATCTGCATCAATCTGATGACAATGCTCTAATTATCACATGAATTAGTTTGAATTCTTTATTTTTTTCCTGTTCAATGGTTCTTTTATTCTCTCTCTCTCTTTTTTGCAGAACAATACTTACATTAGTAAGATTACTTACAAAAAGTTGCAAATTATACGGGTTATTTACACTTCTGCTAATGTGACACCCTACTAACAATCAGTTACAATACAGTACTTCTATTACCTGCAAAACATACAATTACTTAATACAGTACTTACAATATGGGTATTTGCACTACTAACAATACAATACTCTACTTACAATGAGATGCTTCTACTATTACTTACAATACGGAAATCGATACTTTATCTCTAACCAAAACGACTTAAAAAACATATCCTTTGGAGCTGCAGTCGCCGCACATACCTACATAGCCCATGTAATGGAGTACCCATCCCTCCTGGAAATTCGTGTTACTTGCACTGCTAACAAGACAATAATCTACTAACAATTAACTACTTACATTACTTGCAGAACATAATGTTACTTACACCCACAATACAGGTTACTTACACTACTAAAAGTACGTTACTCTACCTACAAAGCAATTCTTGCATTTCCTACAATATAATCAATCAATAGACAATCATTTTGAATTCGTCACTAATCCTTAGCAGTCCTGATGAATGAATTCAACCTCATTCACTTTGGTTTTATTCAATTTTAAGAGTGTAATCTTTAAGTTGAAGCAGATTAACATAAGTTGGAAACAAGTTAAACTACAAAACAATTCGACCAGAAACACGTACATTGTTTCAGTACCTGACTTACCTTTTGTCCTCAATTTCAATTTTTCAGGGGACTACATCATCTCGATTGGCATGCAGGAGGCGTTCGAGCCGCTCTTATATGAATACAAGGTCGATCTCGCCTTCTGGGCTCATTATCACAGCTACGAGCGGACATGCCCGGTGTATCTTCAAAAATGTACCCCAGGGGCACCTGTGCATATCGTAGTGGGAACGGCAGGAAAGAATCTAGACACGGAGGATTATTTCCCTATGAGCTGGTCGTTATATCACGAGAATAATTATGGATATGGCCGGTTGACGCAGGCAAATCGTTCGGCGCTGCACTGGGAATGGGTTGAGAATACTAGTGGAGTTGTCAAGGATCACGTGTGGCTGACAAAATGATTTGTCTTTTCCATTGCGCATGTTTGATACACGAAAGATGAACAGTTTGCTGTAGCTTATAGTAAATTCAATCACCCCTCCTTAACTTTCTTTACTTGTAAGTTATGTTGCTTCCACTTTGATATCATTGCAGTCAAGTAGAAGTTTTGATTTTTGCTTCCTTTTCAAAAGGCATATCGTGTCATTTCAAGTGGCAATTATTGTGGCAGGCTGCGAGGTCTTTGAGTGTTGGCTTCAGTGATGTGTCAACAAAGTCCAGTACAGTGAAACGTTCCGTGGACGACCTCGGTCGCTTTCTTTATATGGGAAATAGTCACTTAGAAGTTTACATAAAATAATTTGCCTGGTCAGGCTTGAATGTTCCATTTGTATTTGCTCAAAGTGTATTTGAAATTAAATTTATACATTTTTGTAGGAAAATAAAAGACTTGGATGCGATTGTACCACTTTACTTTTTGTTTATACTTAAACTTGAAGATCGACTGCGGTCAAGAACAGAACTTGGACTAAGAAAACATTGACCAAAACCCGAGGGGCTCCCATATATAAAAGACGGGGGTGCTCGTCGTACCTTTCAGGGGTAAAAGAGCGGTTTTGCTACCTCTTAGGGTGTTCAGCCTCAAAAGGTCCCCAGCAGGAGCTTTTGCGGTACCTTTTAGGGAACTGAGCCGAAAAAAATATGACAGGAGATAATGTGTTGTTTTAGAATTGGTACCTCTTAGGAGTGAAAAAAATTTCAAGCCGCGCCCACAAAACAGGTTTAGGAGGTGTCTTTTCAAAATTTCCGACGAGCACTTCCATCCTTTTCATATGGGAGGTTCCCCCGGAACCAAATCATGCATATCACAAATATGCAGCCGGTGTTGGCGTTATTGCTGCGGAGCGAGCGGAGTGAGCAAAGCAGCAATTCATAATCAGAAAGGCGAAATCGAGATTTTGTCGTCGTCGCTAGCCTCGCTTTTAGCGGACCCGATGATAATGCTCTGCACTGTGTGCAGAATATCTAAGTCAAAACTAGCACTACAGGCAAACTCCACCACCAATTCTCTCTTCAGACTTCTCGAACTTCGTATACCCCCTTAATATTTGTCCCTTCTAATATGCAATCCTTGTTCCAAATTGCACACCACATCCAAATTTCCGCAGCACTTTCATAGCTCTGGCTACATAGGTTGTCACGTTTCTGGGGCGTGTGTTTTCTCTGATAACTCAATGCATCGTGCTAGTACTGCAATGTGATAGGTTCTCGTTGTCCATGCAGCTCATGATAGCACATGAGGTGATCAGATAAAGTTTCACCGAACCCCGCCGGGGGGGTATTCCCAGAAAAGTTGGGTGGGGGTGTGCGGCCTACCTCCCAAAACCCTTACCCTATTTATGACCTGGCCAAACATTCAATACGTTATTTATGACCGTTGCGGATGGAACAGTTGCCCTAAACATAACTTATGAGGGCTTTTGTTGACGGTCTTAATGATAATGATGAAAAAGTAACTTCTTCCAAGAAACATACCCAATTGAAGGCTAGAGTGCTATTTATGACCAAAACGGCTAAAAAACAATACCCTTTGGGGCCGCACATACCTGTATAGCCCATATACGAGAGTACCGTACCCCACCCCCCCGCCTCCCCCCGCCGCCGGACACCGAACCTAGTGTGGCAGGACACCAATAACTCCAGTGTCCGCCGTTTCGCGCAATAGCTTGTTGTAAATCAGATAACGCTGTACTCCTGGGCTGCACTATGGTGGTTTGGTGGTATGCTTTGCTGGCGTCTTACCTTTTTTGCTTACCGTCAGGTCCAGAAGCGAAGACACGCCATGCAGTGCCCACTTACTTTAAACGACTCAATCCTGACGGCTCAGTGGTGGACGCTGATGATCCTCAAAACCGCATAAAATTCGCGCACCCAATTCGCGAACATTTTATGCCCAATGCTACTCTGAAGGTCAGTCCAAGCTCG
Organism: Orbicella franksi; assembly: GCF_964199315.1. Lineage (NCBI taxonomy): Eukaryota > Metazoa > Cnidaria > Anthozoa > Scleractinia > Merulinidae > Orbicella > Orbicella franksi. Next base: position 21,060,260 of record NC_138146.1, on the reverse strand, counting down.
GTTGAAAACGGAGCCGCTGTGAATGTTTCATGGAGTGGGGTTACACTACCCAGCAACTTGGACTTCATCGCATTTTACTGCCCAGAAAATGACCAGCCGGAACATTATCTAGATTACTTTTATGTCACGGACTCGGCAAGTTATGCATCGGGATACGGCTGGAGAATGGTCAATGTGTACAACATGAGAACCAAGTGCGAGTTTCGTTATTATCAACCGACCTATGTTCATGTGGCCACTAGTAATTTGCTGCAGTTTAAAGGAGGGATTTATGTTCCTTTGCAAGGACACATAGCTCTTACAGGCGATCCCTCGCAGATGCGAGTTAAATGGGTATCGGGGACAGGTAAGGATATTTTTTTCGTCTATATGAAAATCGTTTGTACTGTCGATCAGACGGGTGTAAAATGCTTCCGCTGATATAAAAGTCGGTAACAATTATATAAAGGGCAGATAGCAAGTGACAAAACAGACAGGTCTAACTGTGGCATCAATGCATTATTCGAGCATCTCGTGATTCTCAGGTGATCAGGTGGACTTTGTGATTTCAGGTTGTGTGACACAATCCCCGGGACACAAACCTTATGCCAAGGCGATCACGCCACGTCGAATGATGTCGAATTTCATTAATACAAAAGAGCATAAACAATTCTATTGACACAATAGAGTGGTGCGTAGTTTTTGTCCATTATTGCTCGCTCATTTGTCAGTTTGCCACCTTAAATTTTCGTAAGATTTAAGGTGGCTCTGAGCCTCCTCCGCAGAGTGTTTTTAGATTTGCCAAATAGTCGTATCTTATCATGCTTGTAACAATTCGATTAAGATTACCATTCCCATTATTGGTAATCAATGGCTGGCAAGATGGCTGGGCGTTTTTATGATACCAATATTGTAGCATTACTTGATGAACAGTGATAGAATTAATCTGTATAAGTATGGCTGTTGAAAAAGTACTGGAAGCTGTTGCCAGCCATCTAAAAACATTTTTGAAGTACAACCCTTTTCTACTTCTTTACCGTTTCTATTTCATATTTTATTACTATTATTATTATTATTATTATTATTATTATCTTTAATTTCCCTTTTCCCTTTAATTCGTTATAATTTTTTTTTCTTTGTTTATGGTCATTTGAAGTCAGCTCGTGGACAATGCACCTTTTTACCGATGTCACGCAATACCAACAATTTTTCGTATTTTTCACATACACAAAAAACTACCTCCATAGTTCAATTTATCATGTCGAATTTGGTAAATCTGCGAAGTTTTATAAGAATCTGTCGCAAACTCATAAAAATATGGGACCCCAACCTCCGAAGAATATGTATGCCAGGAGGCAAGCGCTCCCCCCTGGCAAACATTTCTTTGTAAAAATAGGAAAGTTAGGGGTCCCATATTTTTATGAGTTTGCAACAGATTCTAATGAAACTTCACATATTTACTACATTTAGCACAATGAATCAAGCGGTGTGGTTTATTTTTTGTTTGAACGAAACGATCGGAAAAGCGTGACATCGGTAAAAAGGTCCATATTTCTCGGTTTTATTCGCACGATGCCAGATGATTTTTCAAAAGTCTTCCGAAGGGAGGACTTTGAATCCGGTATCCAGGGAGTTGATCATTCCTAAATGCGAGTCAGAATTCCCCTCCCACGCAGAGGCTAAGTCAGAATTAGTTAAATGACGTTATAATTTGATGTATTTTCTTCACTTGTGATAACTCGTGTGCACTTTTAGACGCGATCATGTTTTAAAATAACTTGTTAAAATGTTAGCGCATGGTAACCTTTGGTGCATTACTTTGCAGCACATTTTCCTCACACTTTGTTTTTTTTATTAGATGATCCTCCGATTGTTCATTATGGAACAGACTCTTCGCTGCGTTTCACTGCTAAAGGCACCTCAACAACGTACAAAAACACCGACATGTGTGGGCCTCCCGCGTCATCTCAGGGTTTCTTTAGTCCTGGCTACATTCATGATGTTCTTCTGACGGATCTTTCTCCGTCAACACAGTATTTTTACTCGTACGGATCCTCCAAGGTTGGTTGATAATTTAGACCTGCTCTTAAGATTAGGCTGGTTTCAATTAAGCACCATCAAACTCATCAAGTTTAAAGAAAGGAAATCATGACCGTGACGCTGTTTGGATATCTGATCTTAATTAGCATAGATTTTTACGATTTTATTTTTCCGTTTTCTCCTTAGTTTTAGTTTCGATTGAGAAGAAATATCAAACACGAAAGACCTTGTTTGACCACATTACCAAACAACTCGAAGTTCGTCAAAAATACTCTGCTGCGCGTCGTATTTTGAACTCTCTTCTCGGTGTTTGGAAATGTGGTCAAACACGGTCTTTCGTGTTTGATATTTTACGTCGAAAAAACCAAAATAGTTGCAATGACACAGATAATCAAGTGAACCAATCAAAGACTTGTAGCCGGTGCGGATTTTGGTTTTACTTCTGATTGGTTAAAAAAGTTTTTGTGCGTTTGCGCGGTAGGGAGGCAACATCCTGAAAATCACCTGAGTAAAATGTGAATTTGCTCTCGTTCTTCCAGTTCGTTCTTACTAAATTAAGTGCTATCATATGAGTTAAACCCGCAAATGTACAACTGTTCATTTTCGCTCTTGTTTTAATAATCCAGGCGATTTGAAAAAAACACTCGACCACGACATTAATTTCCTTCTGACAGATGCCACTCATCCAATCGCAGCCAGCCCTACGAAACAATTGGTTTTTGCCGTTGATAAAGACAGCTAACGCTAAATGCCTTGGCCACTTTTGTGAAGTTTTCTTTTTCTCTCTGTTCAGATGATGAGCGCTATGTACAAGTTTCGTTCAGCGCCCGTTACAGACGCAGACGCTTCCTTTAGTTTTGTAGTTTATGGTGACATGGGAGTCACTGTTGTGCCAGGTGCGCACGATACAGCAAAGTACATGGTTGAAGAGGCTAAGAAAGGCAGTTCACTTGTATTCCATGTCGGTGACATCTCCTACGCCAGGGGATACGTAAGTACACCTCTAAGTAGCTTTCATGGCCCGTTCCGTCTTTGTTAAAAAAACTTAATAAGAAGCTGAAACTCTTCTCTACAAAGATTTGCCTGAATGCATTTATGACGAAGTTTAAGTACGAGGTTTCGTAGAAAAAGATTGAACGATGGTCGCGTAGTATTACGTTGTTAAAATGGTTAATCCGAGTCACGTCCCGTGACACGGGACATGACACCATTTGAACCCTTTCTGTCCCAAGATTGAAAATACCCTTGATCTACCGATTTAGCGCTCGGGCTGCTAATTTACTTTTGGCAGCTCAAGGGAGGATTTTTACTGGAGAGGGGCGTTTATTAGAGATGGCGCGACTATTTTTCTTTTATTTAATGAAAAACAACTGATACTTTTAAAAGGAGCTTTGATTGCCATTACTGTTCAGTATTACGTTCAGATGATTAAGCAGTCTATTCTATCTTCATATCTTGAATGCCATTTTCGGTGGGGGCGCTTATTAAAAGAAAGCGGCCGTCAAAGGGGAGCGCTTATTAGAAAGTAGGCGTTTATTGGAAGGAGGGCGCTAAATCGAATCATTACGGTAAGAACTCTCCCTAGTGATTACAATGCATTCTTTTAACGCTACTTCAAATAACGTTTCGACGCATCCAGCGATATCCCTTAGTTGATGTTTGCCAGCATTCATGTTGCCAGCTGCTTGAACAATCTTTTGATGTTGTAAAAGAAATGGCTGAAATTTTCAACTTCATACTGAAAGTCACCTGACTAACTTGCATTTATTTGTTCGCACATCAGGCATACATCTGGGAACAGTGGCACGAACTCATTGAGCCTTACGCAACACTGATGCCATATATGGTGGGCATGGGCAATCACGAACAGGACCATAACTCGGGGGGCTCCAAGGACCCTAGTGGTGCTCCGGGTGAAGGGTGGCACCCCTGGTGGGGGAACTTTGGTGATGACTCTGGGGGAGAGTGTGGAGTGCCAATGTACCACAGATTTCACATGCCTGATAATGGAAATGCTCTATGGTGGTGAGTTGTATTCCGTGTTTTGTCTTTATTCTTTCATTCTTAAGCATTCCACGCGGTTAAATTAACGGTCAAGTATGGAAAAAAGATAATGCCGTTTCTCGTGATTTCCCGTGGCCTTTATGAGTATAAACCTGCCTGACGATTTAGAGAGACGCGCGCAAGGGAGGAGACACGCGAGGAGCGCGCACTACTCTTGTCCAGACCTCATTCCCTGCCCCGCCCTACATAAGTACCTGATTTATCAAATAAACTAAAAAAAAGATGTAGGACTTGAACTCAGGTGGAAACCCTGCTATGCCGGCAGGCTCTTAGTCGGGCTCCAACGCGTAGCCTAGAAAGCGCAACGCAAGCGTAAGTGCGCACACCCTAGAAGAGCAAAGAAATGCGCTCATGTTGCTAACACAACAAACACATCTGTAATGCGCAGAAGCTAAGTTTACTGAAGTTACGAAAATGTCTGAGTTGCTTCTCAGCCAAACTCGACTCCTGGATTTTTATGAAGGTCAAAACAGATCTCGTCGATGCCAAAAGCTGCTACTGACGTGATCTTCTCCATCATTTATTGAGCTACGATGATCTCGGTTGAATAGTTTTCTTGAAAAAAGAACTTCCAGTTATCACGTGCTCCTCAAAATTTTATAGCAATATTGCTGGTAGCCATACATTTATTGCAACACTAGCTGAGAGAATCTTATTTCACATAAGCCCAGTTTCTTCATAGTGCTCAGACCTGTTGCTTGGCTTGGTGTAGAGTGAGAGGATATCTTATTAAGATATCTGATCACCGAGGTTGGTTTAACTTCACAGGTACAGTTACGATTACGGAAGCGTTCACTTTATCATGATGAGTTCTGAACACGATTACAGACCCGGCTCCAGACAGTACGTATGGCTGGAAAATGACCTGAAGAAAGTGGATCGGACCAAGACTCCATGGGTTGTGCTGGGAGGGCATCGACCAATGTATTGTAGCCAGGAAGATTTGGGTGAGGATTTTACTCATCAGTAATCACTTATAGTAAATGGTTTGAACCCAGGAGAATCAGTACTAGTTCGTATTGTGTGATTGTCCTGGTGAGGGTAGTTCTGAAAAGAACTGTTGTTGGTGACTGACGTTTCACATATTTACATATTTAACCAGTGTAAACCCGTCAGCCTAAGCTTTTATTAAAGAGTACCCTGGACAACTTTAAGTATCAAAAAACCATGAGAATAGATTGCAATGTGCATGGTATAAGGTAAAAAAACTATAACAATTAGTAGCATTGTTGGAGGTAGACTATATATCCTGTAATCCTCTTCTGTTACAGGCGACTACATCGTGTCCTTGGGTATGCAGCACTATTTGGAGGACCTTTTTCACCAATACAAAGTGGACCTGGCCTTCTGGGGTCACTATCATAGCTACCAGAGAACATGCGCAGTGTACAAGCGTGAGTGTCAAGATGAAGGAATGGGTACTACACATATTGTTGTAGGGACAGCTGGGTTTGAATTGGAGTGGCTACCCTTCTGGGATGCGAAATGGTCTCGTTTCTATGAAATAGATTATGGTTATGGAAGAGTTCTAGTAGCCAACAGATCGGCACTCTATTTTGAGTGGGTCCGAAATAAAGACAAGGTTGTACGTGACAAAGTCTGGCTGCTGAAACCAAGCGAACGAGTTGAAATGTAACGAGGTAGCTTTCTAATAGCTGGCTAATCTCGGAAATACTGGCCATGGAATTTAGTTTGTAAGGTTTAGTAAAAGTTCAGCTCAAATATAACGCCCCATGCTAATGGTACTAGGTGTACGAAAAGATGCAAATAAAGCTTTTGTTAACTACTATACAAGTCAATAGTTGTCACTTTTCTCGTAGTAAGTGTCTATAGCGGCTACCATTACAATTTGATTTTAATTTTAGAAAAGAGGTTGGATTTACCGGTAAGGAATTTTGTCTTACACTAAACAAATGGGTCTTTAACGAGGAGAGCTTATAAGCTGGAGCTTATTCTTCGAGTGATTTTATTTCACGAGAAACCGCCTAGTTATAAGAGGTGGATAAAAATTCTTCTGAACTGGAAAACGTCTTTTGGTTCGGGTAAATCAATTTAAATTGAACACAACAGCGAACGTCCAGTCTTCGTAAATGAGGTTAACTTGCCGCGACCGTGGAGAGGACTGAGTTCGATGTTTCTTAGTATCCTAATAACATACTGTCATTATACAGCTAAATGGAATGGGCATGAATGCACTATTGGAAATAAGACCACACCACAAATATTCCCTCTTTGAAGCTTTTAATATTCCCCGTTTGCTTTATGTGCCCATACTGTTACAAGGTAGGTTACAAATGAACACGCTTTCCATGTGCGTTTTAGCGTGTCTTTATAAGCTCCACTTGAATCTCGTTACCTGAAAGCGAGAGAAAAAATCAACATGAACGACCAACATCCTGCAAAAAACTGAAGACTTGAAAGAAAACTTCCTAGGTCAAGAGGTAACTTGAGTACAGTTCCAATTGAAAGACTTGTCAAGGAACAATGCCTATAATACATCCAGGATGCATTCAAGAAACGGCAGGGGATGGAATACTAATTTTTTAAAAAAAATCTCAATGACAAACCTACAATTGTATGAGCGAGATTATATAAATTCGATGAACAGGCACCATATATACTTTATGTACCTATTTGTGTAGTTCCAGATGAACATTAGCTAACATTGAACACATTCAAGGAAGCACACTTCATCTCTCTTATATGATGGTTTAATTTAGTGCGTAATGCAGTAAATACATATCGATCTTTCAGTAATGACCACTCCTTTAGCTAAATCCAAGAAACGATGATCACCGTTTCTTGTGAAATTTTATCTCCTATTTTTTCTTTTTTTTTGAGAATATAAATTACTTTATTGGTTTCCTGCACTACTGGTAATTAAAACAACTATCACAGATGTCGCCTAACCTACTTTACATTGGTTTCAACAGTACTAACATTAACATTTCTCTTATGTATAACTTAACTGATTTCATGTAAGGTTTTGCCCTTTAGCGAGGGGCATTTTTCCGTAGCTAATGACCAAAGCTTTCTATTCTGTACTTGAATAAAACTTTATTAAGAAAGACAGAAAGGTAAATAGCTTGATTATGCATCTTACTGGTGTATATGTAGTATTTCATAAATAGGATTGTGTAATTAAATTTCTTTAATATTTCTTTTTCGTATGGGCCAGATATGATACCAAATAGTTTCTCTTCAATTGTTGGAGCAATTTTTGAGTTGTTGGCCGCGTTAAACCAGTCAATTACGTTGTTTACGAAAATCTTTACCAATCGACAGTTAAGAAAAGTGTGATCAATTGAATCTTTCTCACCACAGCAGTCATTCATCATCCGCTTTAATACCATATCGATGAAGTTACTTTTAGTAACTACAATCCTATGAATTAATTTAAACTGGAATTCTTTCAACTTTGTCTCCTTGCAGATGCTCTTTAGAGAGTTGAAATTTTTTTTCCAGGCATTCTCATCTAGTCTTATTATGCTGTTCCAGTTCATTGGGCCATTCTGGCTGACAGTGTGAATTTTCCGGTTTAGTAAACCGTAGAAGTCTCTAGTTTTAGCATTATCCAGTTGTATTTGTTTAGAGTCGTCTAACTGAAACAGAAAGTTATCTCTTGTGTATAGTTCGTTTTCCAGTGGCTCTGTATTTCTTGCTTTGATTACTAAATATTTTGGGATTGCACTGGTGACTTGGTATTGCAGTCATACTTGTTATTAAATTCTTGGAAAGACAGCAGCTGACCATTACTGTTCAGCAGGTCCCGGATGGACAAAATATTACTGTCAAACCATCATCTCCTAATTTGTATGCCAAGTGAAAAAAAGAATTCATGTTAACACTCTCTCTGTTCGGCCATTATAACACGTCTGTTAGGCGTAAAAATTAATTCAGACCGCGAAAACAACACGTAGACCGCACTACTTACACCGGGCATGCGCGACGGGCGATCTCACCAACGTGATCATTGAGATCTTTGAAGGACATCTCGTAGAAACGGTCCTCCGGACTGGAGGCGATCTGGTCGAGTTCAGCACGCTGCTGCTGTTGTTCCGCAATGGTGTACCCATTGCCAGCCACGCCCACAGCTACCACGCGACACACGGTTCTCAAGGCGGCCGAAAAAACGCGAAATTTCGAACGGTCATTGTCATTTGTGCGCCCGTCAGTCACGACGATGGCGACCTGAGGGGAAATAAGACAGTCATGATTGGCCTTGAAAGACCTAACCCGTACTTTACTTCTTACCTTATCCCCTACTCAATGTTTCCGTTTTCGTTTCTTTTTTCTTTTCTTTTCGTGCGTGTTTTTTCCTTTTTTTGTGTACAACTTTTCTTCTCGACTTATTTAATTGATGGTTTGTTAATAGTGTATTGGGATTTTTGTAAAATAATTTGTAAATTAAAATTATATTGTAAATTAGAACACTAATTAAACAAACAAAAACAAAAAAAGTACTGCGAGTTAGTATTGCAATTAAATAAAGAAAGAGTACTGTAAGTAAAATAGCTTTGTAATCGAGTTGGTATTGTAAGTAATGTCACTGAATGACCCTGAATGTAAGGTCTGGTACTGTTAATTAATAAGTAATAAAATATAGTAAATAAGGTGTGATGTTCAAATAATAAAGGAGAGAAAAAAGATATCCCCTCCTCAACCCTGTAACTCTTCCCAGTTACCTTGCACGTAACTGTAGATATATAAAGACTATAGATAATAAGCAATACCTGTTCGTGCTTCAAGAATTTACCATCAAGCCTCCTCTTAGAACGGTGCAGCATCTTGTATGCCAGCTCAAGACCTTTGCCCGTTTTCGTTCCCCCTCTGGTGTAAAACAAGCTTCTGACCCTCTTTGCAAGTCTGTGGAATCCCAACCTCTGCGATCTTCCTAACGTGTAAATCACTCGAGCGTTAGTGGCATACTGAACGATGCCAATTCGTGCGTAAGAGGCACTGACGGAAAAATGTCGGATGAGCTTGTCAAGGACTTTTTTCACCGTTTTAAAGTTTTCCTCCCCAATACTTCCGGATGAGTCAACAACGAAGACCAAATCCACAGCTGTTGTGCAGTCTAAGACAGAGGGAGAAATTCATGTGAGCTCTCTCATAGTTTGAACCCGAATACATATAGGTTGTTTGTCGGCTGGGAGGGCCTCGGGCAGCATTTTCAAATCCTAGAACACAATTTTTCACTCTAGGGACCGACCATAACCGATAACGATTTTCTTTCTCCTCTCTCTCTCATACCACTTTTATAATTGATGACCTTTTCCACACACGCATCGCACGCGCGTTACCGTGACATGGGCAGAGGTAGGAACATCCGGACCGCGCAGGATTGGTTACCGTGCCCTCTTGGAAAAAAAATAGTGATCGGCCACGTGCGTTTAAGCCTTTATTTCAGATCAACACATGGATGAAGCCCTACCATGGTAGTGACAATATCAAAGAATTGTTAGCTTTTACGAACGCAACTGACGAACTATTTCTTCTTGAAAGTTAGCAAAGTATAGGCGAAAGACGCGACAGCCAGTTGTTTTTCGTGCTTGAAAGAATTTCGCTGTTGTGTGTTCTCACTCACGTGCCTAGCAACCATACAAATGTATTGGAACAAAATATCAGAAAGTTTTTATCTAAGAAATGAGTTCAACCCCAGCAGGATTGATTTGGGACACAAACAAGGCCTCTGTTTCATTTTTTGGGAACATCAACATGGCTGCCGTGATCATGATGTCAAGTGACAACACTCAGTGGCCCTTACACGGCAGAAACTCACAATCAGAGACGTTCTTTTGGTCAGGCGCTGACCAAAAGACACGTGGGCTCTGGGATTGAGATTGCCATGTTTTAAACCAAGGCACGCATGCGGCGTGAAACCGGAACTCCTAAAATCTTGGAGTCTGAAAATTGATTATTCCAGAGCTCCGTGTCTTGGCGCTCTCCAAAAGACACGTGGACTCTACGAACGATATTGCTGAGGTACAGGATATCACATGACGCATGCGCACTAACCTGGGCAACCTTCATATTTCGTGCCGTTGGCCGGCATCGCACCATCAGGACAACAGCCATACACTGTGAAAAAAACATACGGGACATTATATGACTTGGTACATGACAAAATGGCTAAGGTTTCATTCAGCACGATTCTGCTGGACCAGGGTAATGGGCTCCTGGCTGGACTTTAATGTTTTCTGTAGCCTTCTTTAAGCTGTGGATTCCCCGACTGACTGTTTGCGTTTTGGGTCTGTAATATCCCTGGTTTTTCTGTTTTCTTTATGGACACTAACAAGCAAACAATCAACGAAAGAATTCCAAAATAAAAAAAAGTGAATTGAAAGGTGTAAGCAATTTTTTGGAGATTATAAATTAAGGCACATGTTAAAGGGCTAGCAAAAAGGTAATTTTGTAATTTAGTTACTTAATATTCTGCTACTTTCACCAACTGTTTTTTCTCTACTTGCTTACATTCAAGCATGTAAAATTGAACATTCATTTACAATTGAACCCTGCATGAAGGTAAACAAAGAGCGTTCATAGATATACCTGATCCACATTTGGCCTTGTAGACATATAGAGCCCAGTGGAGACCAACGCCCTGGATACATTTGGAGGAATTTCCGTAACGAGCGTACGTGTCACAGGCATCATGGGAACCCCAGCATTCACCATAGAACTCAATGCCAAAGCACGCATATCCTCTGGCTTGGGCTGCATGTGCACATTCCATTATCACCTCCAGGAAGTCTCCCCATCCCCAGTTGATTTGATTTCGTTTTCGCATGTTTTTGTACAAAACCTCTATTGCACGAATACTAGGGTCTTTCCAAGCTCTCACACCCTTATCCCTGTAGCAACCCAAGTTATTGATCCATAACTTCATTTCTGAAGAGAGAAATTAAAAAAAGGAAGAACGAAAGTAAGTAAAAGAGAAAATGAAAGTAAATTAGAGAGGAAGAGAGAGAAAGAAAGGATAAGGAAAAAAGGGAAAGAAAATGAGAAAGAAAGAAGGAGAAAGATTGAAAAAGGAAAAAATAAAAGAAAGAAAAAGAAGGAAAGAGAGAAATAAAAAAAGTGGGGAAAGGAGAAGAGGAAACTGAGAGAGGACGAAAGAAATAAAAGAGGGATCAGAAATCAGTTCCTATAACTGGACACAGCTTCCACTTAAAATAATCTAATACACCTTTTGCTGTTCATTTACAGAAAATAAACATTCATTTGTTTCCAAGTTTCTTTCATTATGATCATTAAACTCTCATTAACACCAATATGACCTTCATTTGCGCGTAAGGAACGTTCAAGAAAAACATTTACATATGCATTAACATTCAAAATCATCAAAAGAAAAACAATACCTTCATTTGACATTCATTGACTGTAAATGTATTTTCATTTTGGTCGAAAAAAAATTCGTTGTCACGAAACGACAATCATTTACACTTTACGACATTCAGTTTTCAACAAAAGACTTTCAATAACACAATTTGCATGAGAACTAACATTCAATTGCATTACTATGCAACCATATCCATGAAGGTAACAATCTTTAATGCGGCGAGACAAACATTACAGCCATAATAACATTTATTTTTGAAAGATAGAATATCAAATTCGCTGAACGATTTATCCTTCAATTGCCACACTAGTAAATAGTAAATAGTCTTCGTTGACATCTTCAAAAGCCCTGACTATCCTTTCGCGGTGTTCAAATGCGATTCTATTTCTTCGTGGCATTTCTGGACAAATCGAACTGTCACTACATGTACATGTATGTCACACGAATACTGTAGTGCGCCCTCTGAGTTGTACGCAAAAAGTTTCGTAAGTGGCCGAATTTATATCTGCAAGGGGAGGATTGTGAAATTATGATTTGAAAAAAGTACATATGGTCCCTTGTTCTATAATCAAGTTTTCGAGGAAAATTGGGCGAGATATCTCTGTTCAAAAGAATTACGCTAATGGGCGATTGTTTTCTCTTCACGTTAGGTGAAAACACGGTAATGTATGTCTTACCGCATTTAAGATTGTTACCTTCATGGATATGGTTGCATAATAATGCAATTGAATGTTAGTTCTCATGCAAATTGTGTTATTGAAAGTCTTTTGTTGAAAACTGAATGTCGTAAAGTGTAAATGATTGTCGTTTCGTGACAACGAATTTTTTTTCGACCAAAATGAAAATACATTTACAGTCAATGAATGTCAAATGAAGGTATTGTTTTTCTTTTGATGATTTTGAATGTTAATGCATATGTAAATGTTTTTCTTGAACGTTCCTTACGCGCAAATGAAGGTCATATTGGTGTTAATGAGAGTTTAATGATCATAATGAAAGAAATTTGGACACAAATGAATGTTTGTTTTCTGTAAATGAACAGCAAAAGGTGTAGTTTATTATTTTGATAAACTGCACAGTAAGCACTTCGCTCAGAGTGGTTTTCACGTAGAATGTTGAGGGAAATTCCCCGGGTTACGAGGATGACGTGTACGCTCATGACTACTGTGCTTAATTAGTGCCTCAGAGGGAGATGATCACATTCTTTAGATGGGGAAGTATGGCTTTGACGTCGAATACCAATGAATTTTGAAGAACTCAGAGTAGTCTTAAAAAAGCAAAGAAGAATTTCCCTTCCCTTTAATATAACAAAATCGTGGATGTGCACTGAGACTGCTGTAAGTCACTGTATCATTGACCAAGCAACCGACCAAGTGACTGTAAATGTCCCTTTCTATGACCTACTTAGGAGACATACCTTTATTTTTAAACTTCTTCTTTGGCTTATTCTTATTCTTATTCTTATTCTTGTTCTTGTTCTTGTTTTTGTCTCCTCCGCCTTTATTCTTGTTTTTCTTCAACTCCTCACCCTCCTCCTCTCCAGCGGCTACAGCGGCCGACTGAGTAACGTTAGCGCGCTTTTGCATTTCGTCGAACATTTCTGGGGCCAACCATCTATACTCAGCATCATCATCTTGTTCGTCATCATTTTCCATTGCCTCAAACTCGGCGACTTCCTGATCTTGCTTCGAGCCATCAGTAAGGCTGTCAACTTTGTTGTCATCTCCAAAAGCAAGTTGGAAAGTAGCAAAAGAAATAACTAACATGAACGACAGAAAGAGCTGCATGGTGGCTGCATTAAAAAAAAAAACATATTATCAAGTTTTATCTTGTGAACATCTGAAGAGGGCCGACAGCCGAAACTTTATACTAACTCAAGTCGGACCTATCAGAAGCTGATATCTTGGTTACACGAGTGACTGCTTTCTATCCTTCGCTGGATTCTTCTAAACGGAGCTTTCGTTTGGTTTAACAGTTATACTGACACAAGCTATGGTATAACATAACATGGTGTAACATGTTTGTTGAAAAGTTATTTTAACAGACAAGTTAATACTCAAATGCAAGATATATAGCTCTAAAATAATCGCATTGAACTCAAACGAACAAGCTTATAACGTAGCATAATTTTGAAATACGTGGTCAATAAATGCAGTACAGGTTTTCTTATACTTCGAACGCAGCAGAATCAACTTTTGTCTTTTGTTTTCAAAAAGCATTATTCTCAAAAATAATAAACACAAATAGCAAAAATAAAATAAAAAAATAAAAAGGAAAAAAAAACCAACCCCCTCGGTTTTTCGGTTAAGATTTTGTGAAGAAATTGACGAGAAAAGAAAATTTAAAATGTTACAGATAACATCCAACCTTTCCTGGCTCTGCCTCTCTGTCTCAGCAAAAGTGAACTGTTCCTAACAGTCGTTCGTGCTTTCAAAAGAGTGGTTGTCGTATCCCAGTAACTGAAAGTTCCTATTCAACTATTTTAAAAGCATTGCCATTTTTACACCATTTACAACAGGAGTAATAAACTTTGATTAATCTCGGTTATTACGTTTATTTTACAAAGTTGTGCAATTTTTCTCACTAATCAATATCAAGACGAGGCCCAATGTTTTAGATGGCTGGCGTAAAATGTAGCTTGCTCTCGTTCGGCCTGTTATAACTTGAAATAAGTAGCATTTTAGTATTGATCTAGTCACAAAATGAACAGAATGCTTTATTTTACTTGCTTCAGGCTGAAATAACGTGAAACAATTAACTCAGTTAAGTTTTGGTTTTTGATTGCATGCAGCCATAAGAGTTTCGCATGTCTTGGAAATTACCCTTGAGGTGTAAAATTCATTTTAACTTTACTACAGAAAAATAGCCATAAAAATTGACAATTGTTCGCCATTCAAAAATGCTATTGTTTGATTTTATTAGATCCAAGTATATCGTCAACGACAAACGTAAACGATGTAGTACCAAAACCCTCTTAAATGATAAAGAATATGATTTCGGTAAGACCAAGAAGAATCAATGGTGGAGTAACTGCATTCACGTTTCCCATAGCAACTCATTGAAAACTGAAAACGGTAATTTCTGAAGTTTCCTTGTTTTCCGTGTCTTTCGAACAGTCACGAGAAAACTTGTTGAAACTATTTTAACAGGCTTTAGAAATTATTATGATTGATGACTCCCGTGATTCAAGAAGATTGCCACTCAGGTGATAACAATTAGCACGTTAAACAATATTGTACAGCTTTTACCGACTCTTAGCAAGCTGCGATTCAGTTTCGAACTAAAAACTGCGATATCTTATGTTGCGACGTTATTTGAGCTGCATTCACGGAAGATTCAAAATGACATCCACTTATTGTACAGCTTTTAGGTCCTCTTAGCAAGCTCTGCTTTTAGAACTGAAAACTGCGAGATCCTATGTTGGGGCGTTAGATAGGCGACAGAGTTTGAGCTTTATTTACGGAGGCTTCAAAGGGACATTCACTCATTAACTGAATTAGAGTTAATTATTTTAATTTTTAAAATGTGAATTGGTTTTGGTTTTTGAAAACCATAGTTTGATTTTTGAAAGTTGGAGTTTGTTTTACGAAAATCGTAGTTTGACTTTTTGAAAGTCACAGTTTGATTTTTTTAAAATCAAGTTTGTGAGTTTACCATTTAAAAATAGGAGTTTGATTTTCAAAAGCGGACTTTCACTTTTGAAAACGGGGCAGTTTGATTTTCATCAACTGGAGAATCGGAGCCAAGGATGTTCCCCCCAAAATACGAATTTTAAGTCAAAAGTCTGGTAACGACGCTTTTTCGGCAAAACAAATCCTGGGACGAGTGGGACCTGGAAATTTTCGAAACCCCTTCGGAACGACCCCCGAAATGTATAGACGCTCTCAGATATGATCGGGTCTTCTTCGAAAATCCAAGCACTCCCGGGACAACCCTTCACGCTTGTAAGACGGAAAAAATAACAGGTATACGTACGAAACCAAAACTGTAGTATGAATGAAACTAAAAGGAAATGTAAATTACACTAAAAACAAATGAAAGAAATTTTTAAGCTGATTTAAATCTTTCTTCTTGCTTTAGTTAACACGAAAAAAATTCTTGAGCAATGTCAAAGCTCCATGTGTTGAAAGGTTTGGAACACTTTGTAGAGTGAGGTCAATAATGGGTACATTTATCTTGATTTATATTTCTGAATGAGAAGTAACTTGTCGGCATTTTTAAAAAATAATTTCGGAGAAAATTATTATTGGTGCACCTGATTTTTATCATGGTTTTGCAAATTTTTGTGAAAAAAGACTTCAATGGAATTCATGTAAAATACCTGTTCAAATATTCTGGGTTTTTCATGTACATAATGGCATGATGTGCAAGCCGTGTAATAGTTTCAAATTATGCTGGTGCATCTAACAAGAATAACTTAGCATAATGCTGTCTACTCTGCAAAGATTACATATTAGTTTAGGGGCAAAGAAGACCCGAATGGGATAAAAGCAGGGCTGCCAATAAGGGCTGTAATCCGTAACACCTGTTATGGCTGAGTATGCTTGATGGACCCTTGCTGTTATGGGTGGACTTGCCTGTAGTTAATACAGTTCACCCACAAAGAAACAAGTTTGCTATGGGTGTCAAGACTACAGATGAATCACAACTTCAGGACAGCCCTGAATAGGCATACATAATTTGATGTTAGCTGTATAGCATTGTTTGTCTTGCAAGGAAGGAATTTAGTCTACACCACTTAAAGTCTCAAACCCCTGGGCAGTGTTGAAATTGTATTTCATTTTGGTACAGTTCTAAACAGGGTGACATTATAGTTTGCACTTTTGGGCAATTTTTTTATCCCATAGTTTGATAATTTTAGTCTTGAACTGCAGTTTCTTTTTGTCTAAATCTGCAAGGTGCATTTTGTTTTCATTTTGGTCAGCAATAATCCACCCCTTGGTCAGAAAAAAAACTTATCCTTTGCAGTTTTCCAACCCATTTCATGCTTCTGGTCATTTCAGAAACAAACTGACATGGCATCATTCCATCACGAGTCACAATATCTCACAGTTACAAACAGTACTAAATGATTCTGCAGAGTACTTGCTAATCTACAATAAAAGTTGTCCCTTTGATTGATGTGCAAGATATTATGGTATTTGCTAGGTTTTATGTGTGATGTTTGCTCAATTTTTCTTGTGAGATTGGGATGGCAAGTACTGTCAAAATTAGGTTTCTATCATTAGACTTGTTCAGTTAAGTACACGTCCAGTTAAAAGATAGCCCAAACAGACTGATACCACTACCATTCCCAGCAATGTCAACACTTAAAAGTTACCTGCATTTAATTAAGGAAATAAATTAAGCTTACATTAGTACATCCTTTTGCAAATGACAATACAAACATTATGGGCACACTCAAGGAAAAAATGAAAAGGAGTTTAATAGATGAAAATTTGGGTTAGTATTTTTGGGATTCATGTTCTGGAAATTCTTTGCGAGTATCAAGTATTGAAATGTTGTGGTGTACAGTGGAACCATGCCTAATGACTGCCTCTTCATATGACCACATTGTTATTACAGCCAATTTTTTGCCTGATCAAAATGCCTAGTTTGTTATTTTTGTCAGTTTTGGAAGCTGATTAATAGGGCCACCCTGTTAGTAAGCCTACAACTTTATGGTCCGGAGGTGGTCGTAGAGCTTCCCTGTATTTGTTTCACCCCACTCCCCCTATCTCCCAACCCTCCATCCTGGCCACTTGGACGCAGTAAAAGAGTAAAAGTTGGCAGTGAGCGGTCCCATAGCAAGTACTGCCACTCTAAAATTCCAGCTGATGAGCCGCATCACAAACAAAGTAGTCTTCTTGATTTCTAAGCCAATGTGTTCTGACGCTGTCGACTCCGGTTCTTGTCTCGAGTTGACTTGGTCAATATTTACCGCAGTTGCATCATACAGCACACACAAGATCACTAAAAGATGCACAAAGAGTTTTTTCCTTGAATGTCAGCGGAAGGTGATAAGCACCGTCCAGAAAAATCCGTGTCCAGTTTAAATGTTGAATCCCATTTCCCTCATACACTTTTTATGTGCTTCGATCAATTCGCCACAATTTTCTTCACCACGTTCGACGATGCACGCGTCACGTACTTTCTTCGTTTCTGGACAAGCACAGCAAGGCCTTAACTTCTTCTTATCCTCTACTTTGGGCTTTTCTTCTAGCGGTGCAGCGACTGAAGCACTAACAGCTTTTCCTGACATTGGGCTCGAACGTCAATGCCTTCAAAACGTTAAGATATAACAAGGAAATTCTGATCTTACAGTTTCGAGGGAAAATTATGTAAGATATGGTGAAGTTTGTTCCCAGGGTACTTGGATATTTCGCGAAAACGAGGCGGCCACAGGAAACAGCTGTCACGCATGCTCAAACATGCCCAGATTTCTATTCAAGATGGCGGATGTCTTAGTCCGTGTTTTCTTGCAGACAAAAATAACGTGACCTTGAACAGGCAGGTATATTAAACTGCGATGGCTACGGAGCCAACGGTATCTAGCTCTCATGTTGAACACCTCTTAGCGGAGATTGAATCAAGTGACGGTCTCCTCGGACCAACGTTAAGGTGCGTAGATTGAAGCTTATCAACAGTCCTGTCACATACAGATCACTTGTACTAGGTGGAGGAAGTTTCATCTGCTGTATTATTATGCTTCATGTTCCGTCTCCAAAACTGTTTTAGAGCCGTGTATGATGGAGAGCAACACACTGAATTTATGGACAAGCTGGAGGAACGAATACGAGTTCATGACAAGGACATCGAACGGATGTGCAACTACCACTATCAAGGTTTCATCGAGTCTGTAAATGAATTGCTCAAAGTGCGTGGAGAAGCTCGAAAACTCAAGGTATTTTAATTTACTGCTATCCCATTAAGTGTATCTTAAAACATGATTCTGTTCTACAATTTTTGATCGTGGCCGTACATGTTTTGATTCGCACCCTCCAGGTACTTGTACATTGCATGTAACTTTCGATTTAATTTTATTGTCGTGTCCTTGTGAACGAATTAATTATCCTTGTGTCTTAAGGACGCCCATGCTGTATTTTTGAGGCGTTGAATTGTTTTGTATTAGGATAGGCAGCTCTGCAGAGAACAAAAAATTGTTAATTTGCTAATTTCATATTTAGGAACACCTTAAAGAATTTAACACATTCCTTTACATGAGGTGACAGTTCTCACTCATTGCTGTGACATGCAGCCCTCCAATTATCCTAACAGTAAAAATAATAAAGAAATTTGTAGTTAATTGAACAAAATATGTTTGATATGTATTGTATATAATTTAGTTAATGCGGCGTCCTTTGTATGTGTGTTGTGGTGCAATATTTCCCTTGGTACAATTTGGTTTTTTCCTTTATTTCATATACATTAAATTATATTACAAAGGAACAGAAGATACCAAATTGTATCAAGGATAAAACACAACATACATACATGTAATTTCTTAGTTTTTATTTAATTAGCTGATAATTTATTACTTAATAGTGAGAGCAATAATTTCTAGTGACAATGTTGTACTTCACAACAAGTGTTAAAAATACTCCAACTTTCATTTATTTGCATATCAGATCAAAGTAAAGGAAGTGAATGAATCCATGCAAGAATCAGGACACGAGGTCTGTGAATATATAAATAAACTGGTGACTAAATTTTGTGTTGGCCCAAGTTTTCCAGGAGGAAATAGCCTTCTGAGTTTATACTGACAACAGGTTAAAACTGTTGTTTGACTGTATTGTAAGCCTGGACAAATTCTGACGTATAAATTATATATTATAATGTGATATTATTTGACTAACAAAGACAGATTGAAACTTACTAGAGCCGACTAGTGACTGCTGACAAACTTTATACTAGTCTTTTAGCCAATGCCATCATCGCTAAACTGACCAACCGCTTTCAGCGCACCAGACTTACAACATCATCAACGGACAAACACTTTTTACTTGACTCTGAAGATGTCTTCTGCTCTAGTTGTTGAAACGTTAATCGCTAACAACAGTTCATTTCAAAACTACTCTCACCAGGACAATCACACAAGGTGAACATTATATTAGTAATTTAACATTTGTTAAAAAACTTCATAGGATTTGGTTATAGTCATATTAACAGTTGGTTTGCTTTTGATAGCTTACAAGCAAGTGTGAAAATTTGATACACTGCCGTACAACTCAAAGAAACATTGTATCAGCCATAGAAACCCTCAGCCTTTGTTTACCAGGTAAACAATTTGGAAGAATATTCCTGTGCATAAAGATGTGTTAGGTTGGGTTTGGCCACTGGCATGTGATGTCAGATACTATACCCCGGCCAAATGGGCTAGATAATAATTATGAGCTCCAAACATTTCTATGAGGTGAAATGTGGATAGATGTGGCTTTGTGAGATCATGATAACTTACCTTTTGAGTGACATTGTGTATGTGTATGACCTTGCATTAGAGTGTTTAGTGTTTTACATTTGTTTGTTCTTTGTTTATATAGATTTATATAAAGGGTAAAAATCCTTCAGAAGGAAGAGTTAAACGCAGTGTTATTTTTTTCATGTTGTAGTCCTAGAGATGTACGCAAAACTAAAAGACCAGATGAAAAACAGAAGGTCAGCTCCTTTTATTTTTTTTTTCTTGCCAATGTGGTCTAAATTCTTTTGGAATGATAATGTTGTGGGCAATTTTTCTTTTGTATAGGTACTGCAGACATGTACATTGTTTATGTGTGTTGTCTTAAAATCTCGTGATTGATTAGTATTACATACAGTGTACTTGGTTTCATGGTTTTGTTAATGTACATGTTGTAGTCTGTTTAGAACTGTTTTGCAGTTTGCATTGTGAATGTGATTCAGTCTTGATACTTAATGTTGGCAGGAACATTGAAAGCATGTACATGTGCTTTGGATTTTTCACAGGTACTACCCAGCTTTAAAAACTCTGGAGCAGCTTGAACACACATATCTTCCCCGGATAAAAAGGTACTTCCAGTGTTTAGCAAGGACAGTTCAGTAATTATTTGCATTCATTTTGACATGACTGGTTTATTACGATAGTACAGTATCATATGTTATGGATCTGATTCCCTGCCTTCATTATAGGTTTTAAAGTGTGTGTTCATGCCTAGTGAGCAATTGTGACAGTGCTTATCTTCAGTTTCCCTAGCATGAAGTGACTACATGTCAAAGAATTTTTACTCCTTCCTGAATGGGATCCCCCTGTAGACTCTCTATGGCATGGCTACCCCAGTATTTAATTCACTGGTACCTATTTATGTACACCTCTGGTTTGATTGACAGATTCAGATTTGCAGAGATCATGCAGGAAAGTATCCCTGTTCTAAGAAAACACATCAAAGAAGCTTCAATGGCTGACCTAAGGGTGAGAGTTATTTTGACTGGTTGGTTGTACTGGCTATTAGTATCGTCAACGCTGGCTCTATTGGATACACACTAATTTACATCATGCACTTTATTTAGCAATATTATGTGTGTTACGTGTAGAGGGGAGTGGTGCATGGTGGAAATTTGAGAATTCTTATCTTCTCCACAAACAGAATCTGATCATGAGTACTGGTTAAACATTGTATATTGTGTACTTTTGGACAAATTTTATTTTATTTTTTTGCAATAGCTAGTGGATAATATTATACAGCTCTTTTTCCCATAGGATTTTCTTGAGAAAATCAGAAAGGTTTCTGAGAAGTTGGGTTCAATAGCAATGAAGCAGGTTAGTTTCAAATTTAGTGTTTGGCATCAATATTTACATGTACCTGTTTATTGGTTTGGATGAAACCACATGAACATGTACTATAGACATGGCACGACTCAAGATTTCATTCTTTACCAAGTGAAATGCGATGGTTTATCAGGTAGTAGTAGTAGTAGTAGTAGTAGTAGCAGTAGCAGTAGCAGTAGCAGTAGCAGCAGTAGCAGCAGCAGCAGCAGCAGTAGCAGTAGCAGTAGCAGTAGCAGTAGCAGTAGCAGTAGCAGTAGCAGTAGCAGTAGCAGTAGCAGTAGCAGTAGCAGTAGCAGTAGCAGTAGCAGTAGCAGTAGCAGTAGCAGTAGTAGTAGTAGTAGTAGTAGTAGTAGTAGTAGTAGTAGTAGTAACTTTATTAGTCACTCAATTTAAAATGGTTTTTAGTAACCAATTACTATTGAAGTGAAAGATGTAAAAGGCCTTGCCAGCTGGACAGCAAAGATTTGTACAACTGGTTCTGAGCTCAATTTTTGATTGAAGGACTTGCCAGTCCTCCCTTTTCAATTTGAAAAGTGGTACAGCATGAGAACTTGTGGCAGTGAAGTCAGTGTGCTTCTGTTGAGATTGTGGAGTTTGAATTATGAAAATTATTTTTATTGTTGCCCAGGCAATACAAAAGAACAACCTAACACTGATGCATGGAGTTGGTTTGAAGAAGAAAGGAGAGGACGAAGTAAGTCCATAGGTGTTCATTATAATAAGGCACTTTGAGCCTTACAAATGCTATCAGTTTAAATTAACCATCTCAGTGAATGGGCTTTTGATCTCCTGTTAATATCATTGAGCCATGGTCCAGACAAATTATTTTGAGGAGTTAAGGGAGCAGTAGTCCTTTCAAACTGTTTATTGCCTCTTTCACAGTGTATGTAAGTAAGTAAATCAAGTGCTCAGGCAAAGCTCACTGGTCTTGTTGCTGCATTTCAGTACTTTATACATTCATGGGTTAATGTTATAAGTAGAGTGATTCATATATGCATTTCCATTTCTAGGAGTTGGACAAATCTGCTCAGGATTTGGTGGATTTTTCTCCAGTCTACAAGTGTTTATACATTTTCACTGTTGTTGTAAGTTGCTGAGATAAGTCAGTTTACAATTTTTTGACAACGTGAGGTGAAACTAATTATGCTGTGAAACTAATTACTAACACATGTATTTGTATTTAATTTTATAGGGAGAAAGAGAAACCTTTGATAACTACTACAGGAAACAAAGAAGAAAACAAGCTCGACTTGCAATGGAACTCAGTCATGGAATTAGAGTAGGTGTTCATCAGACAGCAACTGTGTTTTAAAACATTAATGAAAACTGAACCGATATATTAGAAAGAAGAAATGTTCTATGTTATTTGTTTCATCATTTGTTTCCATTGGCCTGAAAACCCCATTGGGAGAGTGGTCAATTACATGTAAGAGATTTATTTAATATTTAACTCAGTCTGGATGTAATCTCTTTGAGATCATAGGTCATAATTGATATTAAAAATACAGAAAAAATTTCTGACTTTTCTTACTACTTGCCTGGCAAATGGTATATTACATGTACTTCAGTCAGGCAAAGTATAATGTAGAAATAAAAAACTTTACAGACATCATAGCAGGCTCACTTTTTCACTGCCCTGACTTAAATTAACTCGGTTTGCTTGTCAACTTGCTTTTGTGGCTTTGCCATCCATGTGTGTGACCGAAGCATGGGTGGCCCAAAGGAGAATCTTGTCAAACTAGAAGAAATGTTTTGTATTGTATTCTCAATTGGATCAATCAACCATCACTTACTAAATCAACAGGAAGTTCTGGAAGAATTACTATTAACCATAATCAATAGTTATTAAGTCCATGTTTTTTAACAGGATGGAAGCCTTGAGGTCTACAGATCTTATTTTCATCAAATTGTAGGGTGAGCAAATTAATGGTTAAATTTTTTTTAGTTATGCACAGACAGCTCCAGCAATTTACTTTATTTTATTACACGTTTTACTGACTTGCAAGCTGTATTCCAAACCAAAGCCACACCAGCTCAGAAAAGTTTGTACTAAACCAGCTGCAAAGAGGAATATCATTACTGAGCCAGTCCTTAATATTTAATATGTTTTAGTTAATGTTTGATCTCAGTTAATTTAAGATTTCAACTATGTTTGGCTTGTTTCATTTGAGTTAGTTATTTTGTTTTTCAATTTACCCCTTGTCTATAATAATTACTGATGAGGGAAAAATTGGAAAAAAAGTTAACAAACCAGCAGAAAATGAGCTGCTTATATAGTTGAAATCAAGTAAACTGTGATAAATAATTAATTACTACATAATTATATTGCCTTATGTTACAGCTGAAATTAGTTGAAATCAAGTAAACAGTGATAAATAATCATTACAACATAATTATATTGCCTTATGTTGCAGCTGCATTGACAAATGAATTAAAAAATTATTTTTATTTCCTTGTGTCAAGGTTTTTTGTTGTTGAGGATATAATTCTGCATACAACCAAGGGTTTAGTAACAAGGTATCACACCCTTATTAATATATTTATATTTACTCAATCTGTTGACAGAAAAATACCATTGTCCACAACACTGACATATTAGGAATAAGAAGCTTTTGGGGCTTAAGTTCCAAGGAGGATACTTTTCTGACCTGCAGGCTGTTATTTGCGTAGTATTGTTCTCCATAATTCAGTGTTGTGGTGTGACAAACTGCAATTAAAAATTTTTCATCTTGCCAGATTCAAAGTAAGCAGGCAGGGGAAACAGAAATAAAGAAAAACCTTGTGAGGTTTAGATTTGCAAATCGTTTTTAAAATTGGGTGGGTAAAATTTTGCGCTGGAAATTTTTGTCCTATTGTGTCAAACATAATGTCAGCAATCAAGTGCCTCTAATCTTGTGTTGTGAATATATAAACCTGGTCTGAAATTATAAAGTCCTTAACCAAGGTATGTTTTAATCATTCTTCAAGAAATGCTTTTCATGTAACAACTAACAAAACAAAAGAATTTAATTTGCTTTCTTTATCCAAGCCACAATAGAGGTAATTTCAGAGCATTTGAAGCCTTTTGATAAATTACATGATTGTACTTTTCAACTTACAGATCAACAGTTGATGACCTTTGGGAAATGGCAGCAAACAAGATTGCTCCTGTGCTCATCACATGTACACAATCGGTAAGAAGAGTTATTATTTTTGATTCCTCAGGAATCATCTAAGAGAACAGGGAGTGGACAATTTTAAAATCTTGCTCTTGCAAGGCATGTTATACTTTTCCCTGCAATGCTTGAGGTATGAATTAAATTCATACTGAGGTACAATGTACTCTGCTGTTCAAATATCACTCAATTTGTTTTAATCAAGCATCACAAATTACTTAATATGCTCTGTTATGTTGTAGAGTTACTGTGAAGAGCCTTCACTTCTCTTAAAAGTAAAAGAACTCATTGTGTGGTTTTGTCACACATTGTCGGTAAGCATTACATTTGCATGTAGATTAGAACATGTTGTTTGTTTGTGTGGTCCAGCTGTAGTTATTATAGCTGTAGTATACAGTAGTAACCTGTCTAAGAATCTTATTATTGTGTTCTGTACATGTGTATATCTACATTGCACTTCCATTCTTTAAATTTACATTTGATGCAAATAAAAATTTTCATTTATTATTTTTAGGGTTTTGGATTTAATGTAAATAAAATTTTTGATGTCCTTCTTGAAATGAGGTGAGCTTTAAAATTGTAGTAAATTAGCCATACATATTAAAGTGGCCTTTAACAAAAGGAAATTGTACAACAGTGTAGATCTGTTATACAGTTATGCAAGAGATACTGCTCAACATGTAAGAGTCGTTTTGTCCCTGGAAACCAGGTTCAATGCCTGGCACATGAGAGTTAACCTACATGTACATTTTTCTTTCTGGAGTATATAATTATTGGAACAAGAGCTTTGAAATACTTTTTTTTACTAGGCATCAGTACAATGAAATTTTATCAAAGGACTGGGAAGCTATATTCAAGTATGTAAAGACTACTTTTAATTATTTCTTTTTTAACTAGTGAACATATACAAGTCATGTACATGTATAGATGGAAAATCTCTATAGACAGAATAAAGTTGGGAAAAAGAACAAGGTTAAACCAAATGATTGTCCAAGTTTAAACAACCAGTGAAATGCTGAGAAACGTCTTTGGGGGAGCATTATACCAAATAGTAATAATTATCATAATGTATACAGACATGAGACTTTGCTGTATGCTTTTAATTGACTTGGTACATGCTGACCCTTTTGTTTTGCCCCACTAAGGAAAATTTTTGATGAAGATAATTATGCACCAATGAGCTGTCAAGATGAGAGTGAATACAATGATCTGCTGAAGGAATTTCCATTTGATGACACAGAGATACATGGAACAAAGGTGCTGACACATACAATAATTTAGTTCACATTGACTTTAACAGTGGCATTCAGGCTGAAATTCAGGCCTCCATCATTGTCAGCTGCAAATAACAGTGTAACACTGTATGCAGAATGAATGTACATTGTATGATGTAATTTTTGTCTCTGTAGGATCCTTTTCCAAGGCAGTTTCCATTTTCTGAAGGTGTGGTTAAAGTTTATCAAGAGGTACATACTGGAATTTATTCCTAAGTTGTTGTTCAAACAAGAAGTTACATTTCATTTATCATTTAACGAGTAAGACCTTCCCAGTGGGCCTTAACTTTGATTCTTTTGTTTCACAGGTCAAACACTACATAAAGTCGTGTTTAAAATTCAATGAAAACCTTAATGTCAGGTACTACAGTAAATGTGTTGCTTGTACTTGCAATCTTTTCTGAAAGCTGGTGAACCGCATCAGAGTTAGACAGTCTTGTACCACTTTGATCTTTCATAAGTTTGTTTATCTCATCTAAAGAAGCATCCCCTTAATTTGTATCATGTGAACAAGACTGAGCCCATGGTATGTAATTATTTCCCTAGTCAAACTGAAATTGGAGATTCAGTGAGGAAGTCAACAAATTTGCTGCTAACAAGAACACTGAATGGTGGGTTTTTCGTAGAGGACTATTTTGTTTATTGTATCTGATCAAAATTATGGCATCAGTAATGAAAAGCTGAAAATAAATAAGACTAACCATGCCATTCAGCATCAAATTTTAATTTGTTCCTGGTTTAGGTTGCATCACATCCATTATTAGAAGACCAACAATGTCAATTCCACAGGTTTGTCTATCTTTCTTAATTAATTTGTATTTATTATTGTTTAGATTAATTTCCTTTTTGGTTAAAAGAATCTGATGTTTGAACCTTAGCTTTGTCAGTACAATAAGCTATTTCCGAATTACCTTAAGCCTCTTTCTCAAAGCGAGTCTTGCTGCCCATCCTCTCGTATAAAAATGAGATTTCATTCACATGTGAATTAAACTCATTTTCACATGAATGGTTGTGCAACGGGCCTCACTTTGATAGAGACTCTTGGGGCAACTTGGAAATGGGTTTTTGCAATAATAATGTCTTATCTTTTTAAAACTATTTCTTTCAATCAGCTCGTTCAAATGTCCATCAACACAGTTCATTTAGAGGCGGCCTGTGTTCATCTTGAAGAGTATGTTACTATTGTGACAGGGTGAGGAGATCTTTTTGACGGAAATTGCTTTTCTTAGCTACAAATTGACCACCACCGCGACATAACAACAATACCAATGTTATAACGACCTGCTATGGTTCTTTTTAATCTTAGCACTTCCAATGAAGGGATAAACGTTTCTCGGGTTTATGGTTTGTCGTCATTCAAGGTGAGTCCGGTTATTACCCGTAAAATATCGGTACCAGTTAAATTCTATATAATCCGCTGAGGTGTTATTTCGTTTTAAGGACTTTTCAAAGGGCGTCGAGGAGGGGAGGGGATGGTGGTGGGTAGAGAGGCGAGCTGTACTGGAAAAGGTTCAGTTTTAGTCGGTAGGGGTTTGTTTCGGTTTTGCAGTAAATGAAACTGTTTGCTTTTTTTCTAATGGGTTGTTCTTTTCTCATAATATGAGCTAGTGGTGTAACTAACTGGGCTATTTTACCAGGACATGAGAGCCGAGGCAGAGCAGCAAGTCTATGAGAGACTCAACATGAAAATAGAAGAATTTTTAGAATTAGGTGCGTATACAGAAAATAACTAACACTTGAAGGGTACTCGGTCTTCCTTCGATAGCTTTTATTCCTTTAACAGTAAAACGTGAAGCATTCAAGGTAGTTCGTAACCTTCGACAGCTTGTCATGCTCTCTGTGCAGGTTCTTTCTCTGTTGTTATAAACTATAACATGATGTATAAGGTTTTAGTATTATTGAAGGCATTTATTTTACTATTAAATTCATTCTCATGTTTCCTTATTTACAGCCAATTATAATTGGGTTCCGTCGAACTCCAGATCGCAAGCCAGTAGCTATCTAGTGGACCTGTTGGATTATCTCCATACCACCTTCTTAAACTTCTCTACACTCCCGGTAAGTCGCCAGGGTTTTATGGTCTCCTTTCCACCGTTTAACGGCTGTTTTAAACCTACACCTGAAGCCATACACGCAAGTCATAAACCACAGTCACCTAACACCAACGTCGAACTGCAATTTGTATGTGACAAGATCACCTGAAGCAAAGTGCTCGACCCCCATTCATTAAAAAATAAAATTAAATAACTCTAGTTAAGTGTCAAGTGTATTTAGCAGTGTTGTGCTTACTGGGACACTGTAAATAATTAAACTAGTATTGCAAATAGAACATAAATTGTTAAGAATCCCAAGTGGTGGGTGGCTGGCTAGTTGGCTTTTTACACAAGGCGGTCGAGGAGTTGAACCTCGGGGCTACCGAGAACTAATCCATAGATAGCGGTAGGGTGGAGGATTTGAAGCAGGGACCTCCAGATTTTAAATCCAGCGCCCTAAACCATTTAACCGCGCCGCCTCCAAACATTTGACTTGTTTTGATTATTTGGATAGTTAGGTCAGTGTACCTCATTTTACCCGTGTTATTTGACTGTTGGCAGGGTAACGTGGCACAGACGGCGTGTATGTCTTCGTGTAAATATCTAGCCACCAAGCTCAGAGAGATGTTACTGGACGACGAGGTACGAGCGTCATCTATTTAGTTAAAGGAGCTACGTTTAGCCGAAATTTCTCAAGTTCGTCGTTTGTAATCCGTGTTAATCTTCTCCATCCTTAACCATCCTTGTTCCTTTATGGTTTATTAGTTTTTCTTAAGTGCTTTTCCATCTTGGTAAACTATTATTTTCAGGTTTCCTCCCATTTAAAGACAATTTTTTTACGGGGCCAAATTAACTGACTCAAAATACCATGACTGAAGTCCTTCAAGTAAAGCCATGCAGTTATTGATTACCGCGGCACGTCCGACAGACACAGAAAGCAATCAAACCTGCACATGGCTTATCTCGATCATTCAACCTGCATTTGATGCTATTGCTTCAAGATTCGTAGAAGGTCGTGTTGGATTAGTGTAAATACTTCTGCCAATTTACCTGTTAGTAACCTTTTTGTTTTTTTCTTTGTGTTTTCAGGTGAAACAGATGAACTCGAATGGTCTGGACGGGTTCAACCAGGACATTAGGAAGTGTGAAGGTATAGTTTTAGGGCCGAAGTTTAACTAGAAACCTAATCGTTTTTTGATAATTTTAAAGTAACGTCTACACGGCAGCGATCCACATAGCTGCCGTGTAGACGTTACAATCTTTACATAGGGTTCAGAGCCACCTTAAAGTTTTGTAAATTTAAGGTGGCTCTAAACCATATGTACAGAATTTTTTTAAACTTTGCCAAAAATTGCGTCTTATCATGCATATCAAAATTTGATAATATATAAAAAAATCCACCATACCGTTTTTGAATTATAAGCCCCTAAAGCTGTAATCAAGGGTAGTTTTAGCAGGTCATACAGTTGTTATGGTAACCTATTGTGTCACGAAAATGATAACAACAAGTTCACCGATGATTGAGGAGTTTTCGATACCATGATTGTAGTATCAAGTGATAAAGAATGGTTAAAACGACCCATCCAAATCTAACTGCTGGAAACTGTTTGAGCCACCTTACACGGCCATCCCCAAATTTAATACACGTAGTTCAGCTTTGTCTTGGAAAAGGCGACGACGGAAAAGAGTCCAAAATAAAAAGGGACGACTGCTAAAAACATTCAAACACACGTTGATCATGATTCCATGGTTACAAAGAAATAAGCCCGATGATAAAAAAATATTCAAAGTACACCAACCCCTTTCTAAGTGACTAGCCCCTATTAAACAGCCACCTCCTATTTCCCCGAGGGTGGCCGTTTACTAAGGGTTTGACTGTATTTGCTTTGATTCTCTTGTTGAAAAACGTCTCTAATTATGTTGACCTGTTTCTCTTCATGGCTTTTCAGAATTCGTGAATTCCAATCCTGTAGAAGGTATCAGTGACGGCACACTACAGATGACATTTCTGGAACTCAGACAGGTACCGTGTCATGACTTGCTGTACCTGAGTATTTGTTCTTTCTTGTTTCTCATTTATCCGTGCTTCTGCCTTTTACCGTGAACGCTCCTTTTTGTAGAAGATGAACTGTTTGCAGTCTAGAATGGTAAATATATCTTTTTCTGTTTATCGTTAGTTGGTAGACTTGCTGTTAAAGGCAGACTGGTCGACATATTTTGCTGATCACGGCTCCACAACAAGTAAATACAGTCGAGTCAACCCGCAAGTTGTAGCCAAACTACTTGAGAAGTAAGTGATGTGTAAATATACTGAGACTACGCGGGACGGGACGGGATGGAACGGAGCAAGCATGAGCTATGATGCACTCATCTTGTCAAATGTATTTTTAAAGTATTCTAGGTGTCGTGAGTGTTTTCAGTTTTGATTAACTCTGTCGACTGAGAAACTCGTGATTAATTTTATTTCGAAAACAAAAAAGGTCTCAATATGGCTACAGGAGTAAACTGTTTTTTGCTTTTAAAAAAGCAGCACGTGTAGATGGTCATGGAAGGGCAGTTTCCGATGTTTTTGCTTGACATACTTGCAATATCACTCTTGTTTGCAAAATTGTTTCTTTCTAGTGTGAGCAATGATTAGTCATAAGAGAACTGTGGCAGTCTTTTTTTCTTTTTTTGTAGAGTTTTTTTTCTCTTTAACTTTGTTACGTCTCTTTAATCTGAGCTACAAATCTTTCTTTATTGTAGGATGATGGACACAGGAAAGAAAAAAATGTTGACATTGAAAAAAGTCGACCGGGACCGCAAAAAACTCAACGAAACAATCCTGAAACGACTCAAGACCCTGGACGCAGATTCCTCAGGAGCTTCTATCATGTGAGGAATGAGAGGGACTTAAGGATCTATCTTATCTTCAACGGGAAACATTCGTTTATTGACAATAAAAGATCTTAGATGCTCCAGTAACGCGATACAGCAGGCCAGGGAATGTTAGAAAGAACCAATTCAGTATGTTGCTACCGTAATTATGGCTGCGCGGAGCTGAGACTACAAGCACGCGCTTGAATAACTAACGTCGTAGAACTGGTGTTATGGCGAAAGGAGTTCGTGAGATTTCAACCAAAAAGGTCTGATTGGTACGGAAAAGTGTAGCTTAAAATGCAAAACTGGAAATGTTATTGTGTTAGAGGTTAGGTTGTTCTACTCAAAACTTTACTCCAACAGCTGATGTTAGCGACTGTCTGACTTGACTCACTAGATAAAGAATGATTCACGAGATAAAAATAATCAGGAACATTCCAAAAGTCAACAATGATGAGAAACTCGAAGCTAATTTCAAGTGTATATAGCAGTAATTACCTCATTCGAAAACGAAACCGACGCTCAGCAGCTGTTTTTATAACTCCCGTCAATCATAGCGACTACTAAAGAACAAAGGAATCTTTTTGGAAAAGAGGGTTATGCATACGACAAGAAGAGTTCATAATGTTACTTAGCAATATTCTGTTATTGTGGAAACCATGATTGGCGGCAGTTAGTAAGAACAGCTGTCAAATGACAAGAGCAGTTTTCAAGTGAGTTTCGAAAGTAATCAGGCAATTACCTTGGTTTCGGTAGTGGTTTTACTACAGTTTGAGATTTGATGTGAAGTCTTATTGGTAAGTAGTTGGTTTGGTTTTGGTGTTACGATACTCAACTGAAAACCGCTCTATCTCGCCGATCACAGCAAACAGTTCTAACGCAATGAACCAATCAAAACTAGAGGTAACACATGGAACCGGCGCTAAGCGCGGGAAAACGCGTAAGCGTTGATTGGCTGTGATTGGTCAGGGGTCGCGAATCCAATTTTTTTAGCTCACCAATCATAAGTTTAAAGCTCACATAATTATTTTGGATAGTCAGTTAAAACTACTCTTAGAATTTCAATGATAGTTGTTTATAATTTGAACATCTCTTGTCGTGTTTAGAATTCTCCTAATGTAAATTAACTAACTTAAGCCCTGAAAGACACGCAGTCTGGCGGCATTCTCGCCAAATCAGAATGAAAAGTGGAAGAAATGAACAAGTCGAGACTTGAGCAATAGAATTTGAGTTAATATTTCCTCAGTGATTTGTTAATTTCAACAGGGATTAAGGATTTTTTTGTATATTTTTGTGGATGTTTATTTTTGGTTAGGTGTTATCAAGTTTTTCAGTTATAGGGTTTCATCCAAAATACCGCATCCTCTCTAAATCTTCAAGCTTTCCTTTGGACTCGCTATTTTTCATTCCAGGAGTTTCTTGATGTAGCCTAGTGGTTCAAATTAAGTGGATGGTTAATTAAATGTGCCTCCTAAGAAAAAAATATTTGACAGGAAATTTTTCAGTATGGTGGTCAAGAATGGACGTCGTACAAATATTTGGCACCAGATATCTTTCTGTATTTGGGTTTAAAAAACCTGCAAATTGAGTTAATTTCGCAATTCAGATTTTAGCGATTTTTGTACGAAAATTTTATAAGTTTAAAAATATTGAATTGTGTACATACTATTCACATGTCAAATCATTTAGGTTAAAATGTTATCCGGCAATGTAAAATTATTAGGCTATTATGAATTAAAGGTTTCTCTTAAGTATCGTTTTGATAGATGACTGGGATGTTTATATTGTTTCCAAAGGGAGGAAAACATAGAAAGTTACCAAGACGCGTAAGGTTTGTGCCAGTCACAGAAAATTTCCAGTTGCCACTAGCCTCTTCCACTTCAGTTATTCTCGCTACTGTGCTTAGTAGCGTGAAATGGCCAAGAGGCCCGGTAAACATCAAAGAAGCAACCAAACAGGCTGAGGTTTATGTTGGAAGGTCCTTGATCCTGCACATCTTTTGTTTTATGCTCATTGACTATACATTAATAACATAATCGCAACGCTTCTATTGGTAAGTTGTATGAGCACACATAACCACCCTTTGATTTTGCCTGGTCTGTTTCGTGAAACCATTCCCTCTATTAACTATGTCCTACGAGACATGACGTTTCTTGTTGACAGTTTTCAGTGAAAAGGATTAAATTGACAAAATGTTTCAATCTAGATATCACGATAGTGGAGTTTTGCGATTCCACCACGATGGGTTGCTAAGTTAAATAACGTATACTTTGAACGATTCCAACGGTTCGCAAGTACCAATTTACATTTCAGAAAGTGTCTTGTGCAAGAACAAAACACGACAACCGCGCCCTGGACAAAATTTTATACGCGGATCTCTTGACCCAAAGTTTCACACACTCACTGAGCATACCAGCCTCCCTTTCATGCTGTAATATACCCCAGTTAAAATATACTGATATACTTCAGGGCAGCTTTGTTCGGTAGCCGGTTAACGCTAACCCAGGATTAAAAGTTAACCGAAGGATGACCGAAGTAACAATTTTTTCTTGAATAAAAATGTCTTTCATTGCTTATGTCGTGTATAGTTTGAAACGACTCATGCTTAAAGCTAAAGAACAAACAATATAAATAGAAAACTTCACCGAATAGTTACAAAACTGAAATCAAATTTTCGCTTATCCTGGTTTAGCTTAATGGATTTTGAGTTCAAATTACATTGACATGGTCTAGATTCTGGACCAACGCGTTTTTTATATTCTTTACCAAGCCGCGCTCTAACTGAAAGGCAAGGTCTTTGAATTTAGTTTCAAGTCCGTAGAACTTAGAAATAACCTCTGCACTATTCCTAATCAGGCCTATGTATGTCAATTCAAAGTCTGCGCAGCTCAGTACCAAGCCCGTCTGAGTCTAAAACGACCTCTGCTCAACTGACTTCATGTATGAACATAATATAAAGATTTAGCCAAGCCTAAAAGCGGAGCTCCTGATTACAATTAACCATAAATGAAAAGGGGATTTGTTTTTCTTGGATCAGAAACTCAAAAAATGATCAGTTGTGAGCATGTGATTGTGCAGCATGTGATTTCACTATTTTTTCTCCATGAGACGATTGTACAAGGAATATGTCGGAAGAAAAGTCAACAACGCGTCAGGGTTTAATTTGCGCCGAAATTTTGCCTTTGCATGTACACCCTTCCTCTCCCCCAAAATAACCTGGCTTGAGCCCGCGATCCAATCGAAAACCCAGTACCAGGTCGGCGGTCAAATTCCAAAACAACACGAGTTCTTGACCTGAGCCCGCGATATGACACGTATCACTGGTCAGCGGATACCTTGTTTTCTGTCAATCATAGCATGGATGTTCAATAGCAACTAAAGGAATGGGGCTTGGCGTACGGACGGACGTAGGTAAGGACAGTCACGTGACAACCAAAATTTTTGAGATCGATGGGTTACCAAATGTTCTAAGGTATGGGGCTCCGCTCGCGCGCCTTCGGGGCGTAGGAGCTTCGCTAAAAATCTAGATCACCGGGTTTGTTGTGTTCTTTACCGAGCCGCTCTAACTGAAAGGGAGGGTCTGAAATTTAGTTTCAAGTCTCGAGAACCCAGAAATTGCTGGTTTTCAGTGTCACGCAATTCAAAATAGATCAAAATAACAATCAAAACCGTTCAATAGATAAAGTCCAGAATCTGGGAAATGAAAGAAGGTAGATATGCAAAGACTCTCTCTCTCTATTTTTGCTATTTAACAACCCAAGGGGTGTCAGAGGAGTCTTGTGACATTACGCTGCATCGGCGCTGATCATTTGAGTTTCATGTTCCAATCTCTGCATGTTATTACAGGATCGAGTACTCTCAAACTGGCTTGTGGGCCGATTAACCCACATTCCTTGGACGCATCTACCTCCACCGGGGGAGATAGATGCGTCCAAGGAATCACACTCGATCAGGCTTGGCGGACGAGTAATTTCAACTTAGAGAACCGTTAATTTTTTGTTTTACAGATCTCAGTTTTTGTTTTACCTCTTTTTAATCGACAGTTTTTGACAAATTACCAACATCTTCCTTTTCTTTTCACTTCTACATGCTCTTTCTTTTGGCCTCTTCAGTTAACCGATTTGGTTTTAGGCATCCGGAATCATTTCAGTAGTTTTAAGCACTCCAACAAACTAGAGTAACACTGTACAAGGACGTTCACACCAATTTTGGAATATGACAAGCCTTGGAAAATAGGGTACGCGTTCTTTCGGAACAGCGCGTTTGTCTTGATAGCTTTTGACTTGAGTTATCTGACGCATGATATTTTTTTCTCTCCTTTGGGTTGTGCAAGCCGTTTTGGTGGGCAATAGCTTGGGCAAGAATCAAATACAGGACCTGGCAAGTAGAAAGCACTTGCTCGATTGTTTTTCCCATCGCTCCCCTTGCACGATTTGTTTTTATTCAGCAGTTTTTGCTGTGCAGGAATTCTTTTTTAGAATTGCCCAACCCTTCCAGCCTTAAAAAAATAATGGTTCGTCCCTAATTCGTGTTCATTTTATCGTGAGACTGAGTCTCGTTAAGCTAAGTGAGTTGTCCTGATGTACATAGAAAGTCTGCATGAGAGAAACACGCTTATAGCGATTAGCAAGTGAAAACACAACTGACGTATCAGAATTAGCAGATAATTGTTCAATCCCTTTCCCATCAGAAAAGTCATGAATTGTCCTTCCCATGGAACACTCAGGGGGTCCTCGTTCTGCTTTCCGTTTAATTAACGGGCTTCATGTCTCTATTTGAAATGGTAGAGCTTCTGATTTAGTCTTTCCCCTGAGCACGCGTTTTAAAATCAATTTTATTGCCGAAATTATTCTGTTAATTTGTAAATCGTAGTCATTCAAACTGTAACGTAACTGAAAGTGAAGAATGATCATCGCAGTTAATTTTCCAATTTAAGCAATTGGAAAGAAGAAGCCTGAAAAAATCAGGGCTTCAACGGAATTTGAACCCGTGACCTCCGCGATACCGGTGCGATGCTCTACCAACTGAGCTATGAAGCCACACCGGTATCGCGGAGGTCACGGGTTGGAATTCCGTTGAAGCCCTGATTTTTTCAGGCTTCTTCTTTCCAATTGCTTAAATTGGAAAATTAACTGCGATGATCATTCTTCACTTTCATCTACAACCGCAGTTCATATATGAATTACTTCATATAAACTTCACATCTTGTAACGTGACTGTTGTTTATAAACACCATGTAATAAACATGGCTGATTCTTGGTACTCTGAAATACGAAAGACCGTTTCGTTTCACATACACAAACAAGCTAAATGAAAGTTTTGTTTCTTTTTGAATAAAATAGAAGTTACTTGATCTCTTAATATTTTACAAATGTATTACAGAGCTTTTGTCTTAGGCTGGTTGATTTTGAAATAAATTGCTATCGAAACAAAACGTCAACTTAAGACCAAAAAGAGAGACAGATTTTCCTTTGAATTTTATGTCCAAAAACAGAATAACTTTCAACATTACAAACGTTGCCCAATGTACTTCGTGCGGTTCTAGAAATATACCATTCAACTGAAAGCTAATGAGCAATACTTTCATGACTTTCATTTGGTCTGCGTAATAAACAGAGCAGTTGTTAAGCAGGCCACTGAACACTCCGTGTTAGGTGCTAACTTTAGCCTACATCTTTCAAGTGTGTTAATTTCAACCAATCCCAATCTTCCTTGCTCGGAGTCATTCTTCTTTCTTGTCAGCTCAATATTAACTCTTTGGGGTTATTCTAATATGGTGACTTACTGTCTCCAGGTTATAAGATGGTGTTATATCCCTTTTAAAAGTTTTTGGGTGTGACCCAAGATTGTGGCTTGAAATGATAGTTGTTGGAATATGTTAGACACTCTTGAAAGAACAAGTCGGTTACGGTTAGGCCACCAACATGAATGGCACATTCACCACACATGGGATCCCTTCATTTGAGACTGGTGGCAAGCAAACTGCTAAGTCATGAGAGCAATTAACATGTGATATAACGTTTTTAGAAAATACTTTTAACATGTAAGCATAACGTAAATCCCTCACGCGGGCGCATTTCTTCGATTAATGCTGAACGAAGTCGAGCATCCATTGGAGAAGCATCACTCACCCCCACCCCCCGCCCCCCCACCTCCCCAGAAAAAAACACTAATGTACAGGACTCGATTTGAACTGTCGGCAACGGTAACTGAGTGAATGGAATTGCATCGCTAGGCAAGAAATAATATCCAACGACCTCAGCTTGGTGTTAACTGATAAACTTCTGCTGGTGCCTGTCTTCAGTAAACCGCACGAGTTTTCAGCCACAACATGCATGTGCCATGTTCGGCATGTGCTCAGTTGAGGTTCCCGAATAGTTTCGGTTGCTTTTTTTCTCTGAAACAGAAACACGAACTAGTACTGCGCAAGACGTTAATACTCAACGCGTCGAACTCTTTCCTTGTTTCCTTGGATCAAATGCAAAACATCAACTTGAATCGAGTTAGTTCTGCCCTTTAGTCCATAAACATTTTTCTGCGGTCGTTGCACCGTAGATGATCCTTACTACCGCATATAACACACGCCTTCAATCCCCCAGGGCCGAATGCCCGGTGCGCGTGTACAACCGGTGGGGGTTCTGGCGATTCCTCACTATTTGGAGAGCTCATAACCCCGACCGGCGTTTCCCTGCTAGTCGCCTCGTTAAGGCCTCCAGATTTGGGAGGGGATTTACTCTGGCCTTCGATATTATCAAACCGTCTCCAATTCCTCGCCTGCCCCGGCTGAGATGAATTTGCGGGCCTCGCAAAACCTTGCGAAAATTGTTCTTCCCGGCAATCGTTCCGCCAGTTCGTGGAGGAGTCGGCTCGTGATGGGGTGTTCCGTGAGGTACTGCTAGGTTGTGTTGGGGTGTTACGTGGGGTACTGCTAGTTTGTACTGGGGTGTTCCATGGGGTCCTACTAGGCTGTGTTGGGGCGTTCCATGGGGTACTGCTAGGTTGTGTTGGGGTGTTCCATGGGGCACCGCTAGGTTGTGTTGAGGTGTTTCGTGGGGTATTACTCGGTGGCCTAGGGGGTTTTGTCTTCGTCTTGTTGCCCAGCACTGTCATGGTCATCTTTGTGTCCCCTCCATGAGTAGGGAGAGGAGGAAATCCGGGTGGAGGCCGTGAAAACGTTTTGGACGGATTTGGTTTGGCACTGGCAGGTCCGCTTTTAGGTGCATCCTGCGATGCGCTCTTAAGCACAGCACTATACGACATTGAAGTTACAGTCTTATCTTCTGGGCTCGTTTCTACAGAGGTGCGTGAGTTGACGGGCTCGACAGGAGGCGGTGGAGATCGAGGCCTTTTCTCCAACAAATCATCCGCTTGGTCCGTTATCGAATGGGTCACCTCCTCCTGAGGGCTGTCTGTTGACCGCCTCCTCTCAGCTCTGCTGACAAACTTACGGGATCCGCCCCTACTGTATGGCGTTCCATCGTGTCCCGCTAGTTCTCTCTGGGGGCTGATTTTTTTTGTTTGTCCTCCTTTGTCTTGGTTGTTGCCGATCATGAGCTGTTGAAGCTCCTGGTTCAGTTCATTGATTTCAATACCATGCTCAATGGCTTTGGTTGGTGAGGGAGACTTTGAAGCGCTCTTCAGTTCTTGTGTTATGGTGGCGGATGGTGCAGTGTTCTTGCCTTTGGTAGGTTCTGAACGCTTTTGCGCATCTTTTTCTAACAGACCTTCGAAAATAGAAGACAGATAAATTGAACACTCGAAAACATTAATTTTCTTAACTAGAGTAACTGATAAAAACTAGAAATTCAGTCGATAGAAAGGAATGTTCCAGCTCCGAAAACGACACCAAAGTCATCTCGCTAGACGATAATTGTATTGTGAGCACGTCAGTAAACTATCCAGATTAATTCTTATTGTGGAACCACCTATATTAACCCATCGAAGAGAGCACACTAAGGTATTGAGAAAATGTTGTTGTTGTTGTTGTTGTTGTGAGAAGTTCTCTTTAAGTTCTTTGGCCAATCACGTGTATTCTTTCCTGTTTCTTACGGTGACATTTTTACTTAGAAAGAATCAAGATATTGTTAACCCTTTTACCTTTGTCTAAATACATTCTGATTTCCAAAATGACACCCGGAGGAAACTGAGCTTCCTGAAATACAAAATGGCAAAACATTAACGGCTGGCCTACAAAAGCTAGTCTCTTACTAAATAGCTGTAACTGCAGTTCTCAGTATAGAGCAGGCTTCATCTGGTTTAAAACCACTTTCTAACCTGAAGAGTTCTCTTCAGCTCTTCCCAATCTGCAGTCAGAATAGAGTCCTGCAAAGAAACAGAGGTAAGTCTTTCTTTTTTGAAAATCACATATTTAGTTTTTTTGTGTGGTCATACAAAACTCACTCGAATGCAGTTGTCGAAGAACTTTTGTAGCAAATCTTGCAATTTGAGATTCCTTAACATTGACTTGACTCTGCGATAAGGATCCCATTCTGTAGATATCAAAAGGAGATAAACAACAGTCAACAACGGTAATTATAATTCCAATCACTTCTTGATTCAGCCAAAGAAACTAAGAAGGCACCAGGGAAAGAAAGATAAATAAAATTTTCCTTGCTACTTGTTAACTCACCTTCACTGTCATCCTGGTCTCCAGTCTCCTCTTGTGGCTGCACCTCTGTGGCATCATCCTCTGCTTCAATAAACACTTCATCCTCAGTGGACAAGCTTCCAGTCTCCTGCTCGTCCGTGTTGTCCTCGACCTTCCAGCCTGATGCTCTTAACAATAGAATGTCTAGCAAAGTGCTCTTAACTGGTCTGTTAGGAAAGAAAGGGAAATTAACAATGAATTAGGGGGTGACATTTTTTTATATATTTCATGAAATTATCCAGTCTATTACATTATTTTACTTGGGGGGTGGGGGTGAAACCTAATGGACGCTCATTTCATCAGTGCATATAACGATGAAAGTCATCCAGCTATTTCTGTCAAATTATCTGCGATGTTCCCAATATTTCTCTTGCAATTTTGTAAATATATTCATTGTAGTTTTCGTGGTAAATTTTTAATCCTTCCCAACTCTTGGCAACCTCTTTAGATTACCGGCAGAAACTGTGACATATTTTACTACACCAGATAACATTAGGTATTTCTCTAATGCCTGGATGCTCTGACAGGCAATACAACAACAACACTTGTCAAACGTGCAGTTGAAGCTATGGAGCTCTGTTTGACTAACTTTATATCACATGAAGGTGAGGGCATGTTCTGTATTCAAGATTTCTGGATTCACACATTTTCAACAATTAAATGAAACAAGACAACAAATGCACACTCACAGAGCTAGATCTTGCGACAGCACAAGGTCCCTGATCGTCGCAAAGTATCTGGAAATCTCATTCCTGTGTGAAGTTCAGAGGAAAAAAAAACACTTCATCAAACTTCATCAAAAGTGTGGCCAGAACAAAATGGTGGTGACTTGCAAGAAACGTTGAAACTGTGACATGATACTGTAAACTTCCGAAAGCAACGACCCTCGTTACTTTTGGCTGTTCGTTACTTTCGGGGAGCAAAAACGTTATATTAAGTTGATACGACTGAGTTCTTCCAGTTTATATCTATATTGCTGCCACATGGGTGAGCGCTTCATGACTAGACCGTGTTGTCAGTGGTCGACAGAAAAGCTAGCTGGATACCACAAACTGTTTGTACTTCATAACGCATTGCTGCGCTAGTCTGCTGTAACAACATTTCAGTGCGCTGGTCGAGTTTTCAATTTAAATTGGATCAAAGTTTCCTATATTACATTCCTGTTACTTGATGAAAATTCTACGGATTTTGTTTTAACACGGCGCAACATTAAATGAAGTGGAACGAATTAACATTCCACAACGCTTCGTGGCATAAGCGATACCTTCCCTTGTTGTAGAATAACTTAAATCAAGTTACCATACGTAACTTTCACCCGAATATTTATTAGACAAGTAAATATACTATTAAACCTGGGTCTCACTATTTTCGCGGAGGTGGGGTGGTTGGACGTGGCCTCACTACTTTCGGAAGGCTCACCACATTCGGGAGGTCGCTACTTTCGGGATTTATTAGCGGCCACAAGTATTTGACACAACTTTCGGGGAGTCGCTACTTTCGGGGGGTCGTTACTTTCGAAAGTATACGCTAGTTATGACTTCAGAATGTTATCCAAAGCTAGACAGCGTCAAGTCATGCACATGAATCTCCTGAAGTAACCCTCAGATTTAAACCTCCTTCTATTGGTAAGGACGTGTTTACATTTCGACCCGATTATAGCCATACTATTCAAAACTCGCAGCCTCTGTGGTATGTAATGGCATTGTGTTCAAAGATCAAACGTAAGGGTCTTCTTCTCCACATCACAAAACACAACACAAATACACATCAACACGCTTAAGTGTACAAGCTTACCCATCTGTTTGGTCTATTGTTGGTCCAGTAACTTTAAAAAAGCCAGTCAGACAGACAGAATTAAGGATATGAATTTCAACCGAGTCATCCTACAGAGAAAATACAAGTATTGTTAACAATCCTTCATCATTCACTGCAACAAAGTATTTAGCTGTTATTAACCGAGCAGGAGGTCTGTATGGGAGAATCTTGACCAAGGTCGGGAGTACAGACCGAACGCAGTGAGGTCTGTACACACGACCGAGGCCAAGATTCTCACATACAGATCGACTAAGCTCGGTTAATAAGATGTTTATTATATGGCAAACAAGGAAAAAATTAATTCGTTTAATGTAACTGGTTTGTACAAGCTGACATTTTGCTTGCGAACGGCGATGAGCTGACCTTAATTCTGCTAAAGTTTGCTCGTCCTCTTTACTTTTTTCCTCATCAGGCTTGGCACTTCCATAATATGACTATTTTCTGGAACTAATATTTTGGAAGAAAATAGTCAATATATTTGTTTTTAGTTTGCAACTTTTTCACGGCAAAATGTAATCGGTCGAGATGGGAAAATCTAGACCGCGGTCAATATCGATCTCAGCCAATCAAATTCGTGAATTCGGTAGTTCCCAGTCCTTGTGAGACACAGCCATATAATAATATGCAATAATAACAAAGAAAACGATAATCATCACCATGACGGTGAATATAACACCATAATTATGGTAATTCAGTTGCCTGTCAGTAATTCTGTACACTAACTCTATTTAAAATGCATAAAAAACCGTTGTAAGTAACATTTAGTAATTATTAGTAATTAGTGTAGAGCACTTTTCGATTGAGTGTCAAAACTAATCAGGCAATTGCCGCAGTGGTTTTGCTTGTACTACGGTTTGAGATTGGCTGAGTAGCCTAACTAGTTGGTATGTAATTGGCTTGGGTTTGGTTTTACGACACTCAATTGAAAATTGCTCTATGACACTCAATTGAAAACCGTTCTAAGTAAATGTACCGGTGTTAGCAATGATTGTTAGTATTACTGTTGCAAGTACTACATGTATTAATCACTTAAAAGGTAGAAACTGACTGAACAAACTTTTTGTTCCTTTATAACACAGATTTTAAGACTGACTGACTAAGGACATGGATGAAGTCAACAATGCAAGTACATTCTGGTGTCCAGTCACATGTACCTGATCAAATGACAGCCAGTTGTGTAAACTGTGTGCAACAATACCATCCACTGATGACTTTAACCTGCAATATTTAACGAATAAAGAAGTGTAAGCCGTGTATTACCCCTTTGATAAAACACGACGGGCATTTGAGAACATGAGGGAAATGTAGAAAACACGAGCTGCAGGCTAGTTTTTTCTACATTTCGTGAGTGTTCTCAAATGTCCGGAGTGTTTTATCACAGTGTAATACATGGCTTAGGCTTCTTCACTTGCTTTATGATATAGAGGTAATATGGCGAAAAACAATAACACACGTTTTTTCTATGTGTTATACTCTGATAAAACATGGGTTCTTGACCACTCAGAGTGCGTGCAGGGACCTATCTACATGTATAATATAAAAAGAAATACAAGACAAATACGCATAATATACACTATACATAGTACTATATAGCCAAAAAACTACAGGGAGAAGACACATTTGGTATTAAGCTAGAAATAACCTTTGTACTGTTAATGTGCTATGCTTTGCATGCCATCCAATCTAAGGTTTCATACACCCTCTTCTCAGATCATTGTAAAAAGACAACGTTCCCTTGTCATACATACATACTTACACGCATACATACATACATTGTATACCCATTGCAACGAGATAGATGATCCCATTGCAAGGATATAGAATTTTAGAATGTTAAACTTTAATTAATATACATTATAATTAAGACGTTTCTTAGGGAAACAATTACTCTTTTACTTCCTTTCATAGTTGCCAGTATTTCAATTTTTATTTTTTAAGAGAATCTTATAATACTATTAATGAAAATTTTTTTAAGGTAGAGTTATTACAGTGTCCCCAATTAGCCTATGTGGGCTAAATACATTGACACTTAAATAAAGTTCTTACTTTGTTCTTACTTATGATGACCAGGTTTTGCTGATGAACATACAGTGAAAAAAGGTAAGGATTTAACAGGCATTATCATGAATGTTGCCTCTATATCAGTGATTTCATAATACTATAGTGCTCTAGACAGCATATCACACACTTGATATTAACAACAAAATAACAATAAGTTATCTCACCCAGTGGAATCTGTTTCATTTAGTACTTCCAAATAAAGTTTCCCAAGAAACGCTGAGAATCTGTGACATCTCTGACGGCTGTCAGTTGCACAACATTGCTAAATAACACCAGAAACATCAAATAAAAATTGACAGAAGTAGAAGGCAACCAGAACGGTGAATTTCAGCGTGGCCAGCCGCCAGGGTTTTCATTAACGTTTTCAGCAGGAGGACAACTGAGTTTTCAAAGGCAGGAAAAACTTTTTGAACTGAACTTCTTTATGAGAAAAACGTTCCTCTAGATGTTCAAACCAGGTAGGCAAAATTATCCTCACAGCTGGTTAGGAATTCAAGGTGTGTTTACACTAGCCTGTGTAGCTTGGCAGTTTAAGCAATTTTTAAGCAATTTGAGCATGAGCGCACAAAGCAGTGAAGCCGTGAAAACGAGCAGCTCAGTTGTCTCTCTCCCAGGCTCTTTGTGGCTTGTTATCGTGGCAAGCCGCTTTCTTAGCGTGCTCAAATTGCTTAAAAACCGCCAAGCTACGCAGGCTATGTTTACACAAGATTGATGTGCATATGTAATGTGTGGTTTTCAAACACTGCATGGAAGAACATTGGATAAGTTCTTAAGCATTACTTATAGAGCATTTTTATCATTTACCTCCATTAATTCCCCTTGACACTCAGTAATGACTTTATTGATAAGATCACTCAGCTCAAAGATGCCCAGGTCTAAACAGAAAAGAAAACCAACAATGAGACTGAGTTGGCTACCTTCACTCAATCCACTACATGTACATGATATAACAGACTAGAGATCTGTAAAATATTAAAAGTACATCAGTATATCAACTTAAGATAACTACTACACGTACCTCTAAATATTGTGCACACTCTCACAGCCACACTGTCAAACTTGCTTTTCTCCAACACCTTGTCCAGTAACAGTTTTAAAACAATGGACACTTCTGAAATTCCTTGAAACTCCTGAGATAGTCTGCTATTGGCAATAATTTGGTCAAGCTCATGCGAGTAGTCCCCTGCATCATCCACTGCCATGCGATCAATAACTTTCTTCACAGTTCGTTGCAACTTCCAGATTTTCCACTCCAGCTCTGCTTTTAATGTTTTGTCCTTTGTGTTTTCATTCAGAGGCTGTGTTTTGAGAAATTCAGGTTTTTGCCAAGGTTGAATGTTATGTTGTTGTTGTGGGTGTTCAATTGGTGGAGCGTCTCCTAAATCTACAGCATTTGATTGAAACTGTGCAGCAATATTTTTTCTTCCTTGTTTTGGACTGAAAGAAAAATTGGAGAAAGGAGACCATTGCTTGTGTTGTGGTATGCTGCCTTTTGGTGCTGATGTGAAGTTCTCTAGCTTGAGTTCTGTGTTCATGGCAGCTGTTTCATTCATCATTGCTTGTGTATTTCTTACATGTGGTGGTTGGTACTTTGGAGGTGATTCAGTCT
Organism: Orbicella franksi; assembly: GCF_964199315.1. Taxonomy (NCBI): domain Eukaryota; kingdom Metazoa; phylum Cnidaria; class Anthozoa; order Scleractinia; family Merulinidae; genus Orbicella; species Orbicella franksi. The sequence goes on along the minus strand of NC_138146.1, from coordinate 21,015,622 downwards.
TTGAAGATGTTGAGTTGGCTGAAATCCAAGATATTAAAATTACAGTTTCACAAGTGACAAAGTGTCAGGATTGAAGATGCCTTCTTCCTACGTTCCCTTTCCATACTTTTTAGAGTTTCTAGATTCAAAGGCCAAATAGGCTTCCTCGCTTTACTGATAACAACATATGCAGCAAAGTGTGAACAAACTAACAACTCAGTTTCTTCAAACTTTGTTACAGTTATTGTTTCTTGACTGGAGGGAGTCAACAATAACTTGGATTCAAAACTTTGATTTCTAAAACCATGAAGATGAAGAGGGATAAGTGGGATACTACATACATCTACTGTACATATTGTGTTGATGAGTGTAATGAATTTTGACTAACGATTGGGGTATACTTTCAAGTAGGTAAAGTCTGTTTTTGAGCCATGTGGCGTGTCAGGCCACAGCTTATCTCAGTTTCTGTAGCACGAAGTGACTAAGAATTTCTACTCCCCACTAGATGGAATGCAAGCCCATCACAGGATTACCCACCAGCATTTAATTCACTGGTACCCATCTATACATCTGGGTGGAGAGAGACACTGTGAGAGTGCTGGTAAAGTGTCTTGCCCCAGAACACAACACAATGTTCCCAGCAAGGGCTCAAAACCTGGACCATTTGATCCAGGGATGAGCACACTAACCATGAGGCAACCACATCTCTCTATTCTTTTAAGTGGTTTTGTAGAAAATTTATGCTGAACAATAATCATGAAATATGAAGTTCAATAAATTTTGTTACTAGTTAGGTGAGTTCGTTAGGATAAGTAAATGGGTAGCTGGAGGGTAGATAAATAAAGTAAGTAGGTGGTGGTGATCAGGCTGGTGTCTTCTGTAGAACTCTACCTTCTGTAACATAAAGCAACTAGGAGTACAGTACATGTATTTCTACCTCCCCTGGATAGGATGCTACTCTATCACTGGGTTAACCCCCCCACCCCAGTATTTAATTTTCCAGTAGGTATTTATACACCTTGGTGGAAAGAGGTAGTCTATAAGAACACAAAGATATGACCATCAACTACCCTACTTCCTAGAGTAATTTATATCATGGTATTGTAAAATCATGACTGCTGGAAATTAAAGCTGACCATTTGAAAGTCCTGAATCTTGTCCTGGCCTAGACTGACTGAAGAACTCGCTTGGACTAGCCAGATGAGGCCTTCCAGAACGCAGGGATTGAACTGGATCTGGGTCAGTTCTCTTGATATTAAAAGTCTCAAGATTGTCACTTTCCTTGTTCTGCATAAGAAAGTCTGGCTTGGGAGGCAGAGGTATGTCATTCAAGGAAATCCCACTCATATCTTGCTTTGATTCACTGTCATACATTTGTGGAGGACTAAGCATTTTCCTGAATGTAATAGCATTGGAATTAAATGGCTCTTTTGAGAAGGGTGAGCTAGTCAGTGTGTTTCTTTCAGCACTGAAGTGATCACTTGTTTTTGAAGATGGCTGTTGTGATGCTGATGGTTGAAACATTAGTGAGTTCCATTGTTGATATAACCTCTTTTGCTGTTCAGAATTCAATGCTCTGTTAAATTACACATAAAATGAAAATTATTCTTTGGCAATCCATTGTTAATAAAAGATCGCATATATGTACCTGTGTCCCTCAAGACTCAATCAAGTTTGACCTGACCTGCATGTTATGCTGCAAATGTAACATCTAACGCTAAATGTAACATCGACACGAAATGTAACAACTTGTGAAGTAAAATGTAACATTAACCTGAATTGTAACAATCTTTGTCACAAAATGTAGCAATATCTTTAACTTGAATTGACTGACAAGTGAAACAAGATAAAGATACTTATTACATACAATGACTCAAAAAAGCGTTTTAAACCTTGTGTTCTCCTGTGTCCATGGTCCTCTACCAACATCACTGTCAGAACTCTAAATTGATGAAAGTGGCAGAGTATAATGATAATTATAATACCGTAAGTATTTCACGAATACACATATTTTATTGTGTATTTTATTGTGCATAATATTTTTTTCTCCGGCTTCTCAGCGGTCCAGAATCCTAAATCCTTGAATCTGATTGACTAATTGCACTTGCTCTAACGGTCTGGATTTTCCCATCTGGACCCCAAGTATGGACCGCTCTGAAATCTCCAACTTTAGCAACATTTCAGCCTTTTTGTTACACCTTAAAACAACATAAAATGTCAACACTCAACACAGGGTCCCTTGATGCTAAGGGTGAAATTGCCTGTTGTTGACAGAATTCAACCACAAAGTAACAAGTTTGCTATGCATGTGGAGAATGAGGCTACTGGTGACTCAAAAGTTAATGACAGCCCTGAACTGTGCCCTCAGTCTTAAGTATGGCCCTTAGTCTGTCATATTCAGGGCACAGCTTTTCCCAATACAGACCAACTCCCAGCCAGCAAATAACATATAATTATTCAAAAAGTATTATTATTATTATTATTATTATTATCATTATTAATAATAATAATAATTAAACAGTGTTCATCAGCTAAATATTTACACTATAAAAAAGATTTGATATGTAAAACACAGTACACTTTTCTAATGCAAATAATGGCAGATATATACATATACATCTACTGTACCTGGGCAAAGCCTTCAGAGATAAGCATATCACCCACTGAAACTTCGTGTCCAATGCTATTTCTACATTGAAATGAAAAGTATTATTAATTATTTCTATCTCTCAGGGGAAATGATCTGATCTCCTATTTACATGTAATACTGATCTGTACCATTTGCAGTACTGTATAATAGAAATTACTACAATTCTACTTACAAACTACACTCAGGGGGCTGGGAGAATTCTCGCAAGTTATGCAGACCAGAGACATACATGTAGTCGAGGGTTTGCATAATTGTCTTGAATTCTCCCAAGCCTCCTCGTGTTTAGATGAGGCTATGTAAACACGGAAAATGTGCTCTATTGCTTAATTATATTCCCAAGGAATCCAAAGGAAGGGCATCCACCATTATGTAACTTTGAAAAATTCAAAACTGTTGAAAAACTGATGAGTGCACTATATACACAGTTGCAAGATTCAAAGGACCACTCATTTCATATTTACCAATAAATTTTTAAATTGGAGATCATTAATTTAAGATTATTTCCTACTGTTATAATTCAACTACAATGGAAAGCCTTTTAATACGGACACCCACAGGCCATGAAGATTTGGCCATATCAATGGGGTGGCTGTATTAACATGATAGGGTAAAACTTCATGACTGGTCTACTGTATTGACATCTTGATAAATGTCACAATTGCATATGGAAACAACTAATTTTAAAAAGCATGCAGGATGCAGACATTATTTTAATAAATTGAAACTTCAATCAATACATAATATATTATGGAAAGATTGGTATAACTGGATTCAATAAAATTAAACAAGAACAGGCTTGACTATACAAATCCGTTCCTTTTCAAAACAAAGATCAATTATTATTTGGTCAGTTAAGAATACATATTTGGTTTGAGCGACTGCATTACGGGGTCAAATTGTAAAGAATTATACAAGTTGGGATTCTAAAATTTGGCAGTTGGATTGCAGTTTCTAAGAAAATGCATGGATGTCTCGCCAGGACAAAGTAAAGTGGCAACTGTAATAATGAGGTGACTGTAAGGTAGGGTTCCACTATAAAACATTTATTGTCAAAAGCAAGCTACTCTAATAGCTTATTACCTCATAAATTAGTGTAAACTAACCTTAGATAAAGTTTTCCTCTAAAGGTGTCTGAAAAATGAATTGCAAGTTTGCTAGAAACAAGCTCACTGAATCTGTTATTAGCCTCCTCTGACCATCTCTCACCAATCTGGATTTATAAATAGAACATAAAAAAAGTCACATGAAGGACATTCAGCAGAATACTTCAGTTTTTAAAATACTGATACAACTTGTTCCTTTGTCTTAATTCATCCCTGTGGATTTTACACTTTGAAAAGTATTGGTCAGATCAGGAATTGCCATACTAGATACCATGAGTCCAAGACATGGAGAAACTGAAGCTCTATAATGTAGATACTGCTGTGGCTTATATAATCTGAAGAAATGCACCAATTTAAGAGCTACTTAGCAGTACTCACCTTTAAATTACATTATAACACATACCTGTAATTTACAATGGACATTTTGGGTTATATTTCTAACCTAACCCATTTTGATATTTGTTTTATCAATAAATTTACCAAAAAAGATGAATTTTTAGCTTGCTACTAAAATTACATCATACACTTACAGGTTTGACACCTTCCAGTGTAATGTATCGTGCCAATGCTGGGCGAGAGGCAATGTCACCAGGAGTGGAATTACAAAGTCTGTCCAATGTAACACACTCTGGCTGTCCATAATCCAAGTAAAATACATCTACCATGCTGAAACGAGATGTTTTATATAAATGGGTTATTGACCAAGCCTGAGACCTGTCAAGATGGCTGGACATTGGCCAAGTTCTTTTTTTACATGTTTATGGACTGAGACAGAGTCAAGGTCCATAAACTCGCCAAAACAAATGAGGTCAATATCCAGCCATCTTGACCAACAAGCTTGGTCAACAAATGATTTATTATATGGCTTTCAGGGAATTTTTTATTGTGGGACACAGCGGGTAGCCCCAAGTGGGCCAGATAACACCATCTTGCCAACTTGGGTAGCCAATCACAGTGCAGGATTTGATTAATCTTGCCCGCTCACAGAGACAGCCATATAATAAAAGCCCTTAATGAAAAGAAACTCAGTAATGTTACACTGTCTAGTACAATTTCACACCAGTCTTAAGAACTGTGTCTACAGTGTAAATCCACCCATGCAGGTTCATAAACATATCCATTCATTGATAAGATGGTTATTAAGAGAATGGCAGCTGAAGGCTGACGTGGACTTACTACACAATAGTACTTTCCAAGCTGAGTGAAGAATCTACTGTAGTATCGAATAAGATTCTGGAACATAATTGAAAGCCCGCGTGCAAGAACGTCCCCTAGATTTTTCAGCCATTTTTGAAAGGACTTAAAACTAGCTGAATTTTGGCATGTGGGCTTCGTTTCACCTGAGAAACATTGCTCTGAAGTTTTTTTCGCTGGGTTGCTTTTCGTTCTCGAGAAATAACGTATGCAAAAAAGGCATACAGGTTGGAAAAACCGAGTGGTTTATTGCATACGCAATATCTCGAGAACGAAGCGAACTTTAGCACGAAAAATACGGGACATTGCTTAACATACCTGAACGAAACTGCATGCGAAATTTGGAGCGTTTTCGACAAAGTTCACCTTTGATTAAAATACCTGACACCCTTTCCCCGCCGAGTCCTTCAAATAAACGAAGCCGGGCCTTTGTTATGATAAACAGAGCCGATCCTTTGTTATAATAGCCAAGCCAAGCCTTTGTTATAAGTCGAAGTCTCACCTTGGTTTATTATAACAAAGGATCGGCCCGCCGCGACCACAAGGACTTTGATTTTACTTAGAAACCAGCAAAATGTCAATTTCACGCAGCTTATATAAGCTCAAATTTGTTGATTTCAGGTCAAAAGTGCTTAAAATGTTGACTCATGTTAACGCGCGACGGCAAGGATGTTGATTTCTCTTAGAAAGCAGCAAAATGTCAATTTTACGCAACGTAAAAGCTCAAAAATGTTGATTTTAGGTCAAAAAAGGTTTAAATGTTGATTTCATGTTAACCCGTGATGGTAGGGACGTTGATTTCACTTAGAAAACAGCAAAATGTTAATTTTACGCAGCGTATAAGCTCAAAAATGTCGATTTCAGGTCTAAATAGGTAAAAATGCTGATTTCATGTTAACGCGTGACGGCAAGGATGTTGATTTCACTTGGAAAACAGCAAAATGTTAATTTCACGCAGCGTATAAGCTCAAAAATGTTGATTTCAGGTCTAAATAGGTAAAAATGCTAATTTCACGTTAACGCGTGACGGCAAGGATGTTGATTTCACTTAGAAAACAGCAAAATGTTAATCTCACGCAGCATATGAGCTCAAAAATGTTGATTTCAGGTCTAAATAGGTAAAAATGCTGATTTCATGTTAACGCGTGACGGCAAGGATGTTGATTTCACTTAGAAAACAGCAAAATGTTAATTTCACGCAGCATATAAGCTCAAATATGTTGATTTCAGGTCTAAATAGGTAAAAATGCTGATTTCATGTTAACGCGTGACGGCAAGGATGTTGATTTCACTTAGAAAACAGCAAAATGTTAATTTCACGCAGCATATAAGCTCAAATATGTTGATTTCAGGTCTAAATAGGTAAAAATGCTGATTTCACGTTAACGCGTGACGGCAAGGATGTTGATTTCACTTAGAAAACAGCAAAATGTTAATTTCACACAGCATATAAGCTCAAAAATGTTGATTTCAGGTCTAAATAGGTAAAAATGCTGATTTCACGTTAACGTGTGACGGCAAGGATGTTGATTTCACTTAGAAAACAGCAAAATGTTAATTTCACGCAACTTATAAGCTAAAAATTGTTAATTTCAGGTCTAAATAGGTAAAAATGTTGATTTCACGTAACGCGTGACGGAAAGGATGTTGATTTCACTTAGAAAACAGCAAAATGTTAATTTCACGCAACGTATAAGCTCAAAAATGTTGATTTCAGGTTTAAATAGGTAAAATATGGCAGTCGGAAGATAGTATTAACATCTGGAACTTACTTTGGTTATCTGGGACAATGATTATCTGTACTGAACAAATAAACATCAAATAAGCACTTTTTCAAATACAGCAACGTCTTAAATGGCTAAAAATCACGAGATAAATATATATTTTTGGACAAACGCGATCGTAGCTTTATGTCACGCACCGCCTAACAGATTAACAAATTAACCCTTCTGCGCAACGTACGGGTCTCCATACATCTGCATGTCCCCTGATCCCAGAAGTTCAAAACACTACAAATCATGCCGATATGAAATAAAATCAACGCAACCTAGATCACAGATCTATGTTACAATTGATCGCTACTTGTTGGCTATTATTATCTTTAAATGAAAAAAGCCGAAACAATCTAGTTACCAGTTTGAGAAACGCGAGCAGAACGTGATCGCAATGCATGCGGGGAAGGGTCTTTACACCTCGTGCGCGGGAAAACATGGCAGTCGATACAAGACAAATTTTATAAGTCAAAAACCAGTTCTCGCTTTCCAAACTTTGACACTAGCAACATTTGGCAAATGGGCCACAACTCACGAGAGGGTATTTTTCTTGGGCAAGAACTGCTCTTGGACTTTGCTGCCTGGCTCGATCTGACTTCGAACGCCGATAACACGATTACGGTATATCAGCTACCTTCAAAGTTTCAGAACACATTTTGATTCTTTAAAACGTGCTGATGACTTACAGGTTTATCGAGGCTTTATGATGCCTCTCAACCACCAGATAGGCATACAAGGTACTTTAACACAATGCTTAAGATATTAGTTGACAGAGCTCTAATGCGGCACATCTCTTCTTTGTTCGATGGTATTTCGTTTGCCGCTCGATCGATTCACGTGTTGTGTTTACGTCACAATAACTGATGTAAACAATCTGTTCCCAGATTTCCGCTCTATATACTATTTTCCGTTGACTTTAAGACAGCTAAGATTCAGTGGAATACACTATAAACAGTCTGCCTGTTTGCTGTTCAACAAAATAATAAGGTTTCTTTTGTTTTTTGTTCAACAAAAGATCTCCAAAAGATGCCGCTTGGAAAACTGAGCTTTTTGCATACGTTATTTCTCGAGAACGAAGAGCGCCCCAGCCAAAAAAAATTCAGAGCAATGTTTCTCAGGTACAACGAAGCCTACATGCCAAAATTCAGCTATTTTTGAACACTTTCAAAATGGCCAAAAAATCTAGGGGACGTTCTTGCACGTGGCCTTTCAATTATGTCATTCTGATCCAATTAGAGATGCTGCATGCATGGCTTCCAGGGTACATGTCTCTATAAAAGTACTTTTAACTATTTGCATCCAAATAAGAGTGGTTTACTTTTTATTTGAGCATGGAAAAGTAATTGGTTTCAACTCTGTACCAACTGTGTTACACGATTGGCTTAAAAACTTGCACCACTTTTTCATACAATTAAAAGTAAAACAAAACTAACCGAGACTCACTCACACTTTTTCCTACATGTCCACTTTGCATAAGGTTCATGCAATTACTTCCGAAGTCTTAATTGGTTCACTGGATTGTCTGTGTCCTTTGTGATTGGCTACAGTGATTACTTTGGTTTTGGTTTTCAGATACTTAATTGAAAACCACTCTGTTGATCATTGACAATATTAAAATACAGCAAGCTGTATCAAATGCCACTTAGCAGCATTGAATGTCACAAGCATGGTACTGGTGATTCGACATACCTGTCACTGAGCCTAGTAACCTGTGCTCTTCTCCACTGACCAGTGTCTGTGTGTCTGACACACACTGATTGGCCATACACAGGAACTTGTTGAACACTTGACATTTGTTGTTCACTGCACCATGAATTCAAGGCCACCATATAGGTATCAAACTGTTTCAGTTGATCAGCACTACCTGAATATTCAAAAGAACAAACTAGTAATAAAACTAGATCTCCATTGTTGGAAATACAGGCAGTCAGGGTTGAAAATGTGGCTGCACAATTTGCTGGTCAAGATGACTGGCCAAATAAGTTTTTAACTCTGGTCATCATAAACTTGCTTCAGGCTGGTCAAATATGACATGCAAATATTATTCCCTAATTATACACAATATCTACCCCTTTTCCCTAGAAGTGAGCAAAATGAACAAAATACACAGCTGAGATTATTCACCTGAGCGGAAAAGATGGGTTTAATCATTCATTCATTTATTTATTTATTTACTTACTTACTTATTCAATTTAATGACGACAAATTAACAAAAACAGAAATGCCATAAGGATGGTTGGTAAAAAAGTTATAGACCCCATACTCAGACTGACCACCATCATTATACAGGAGAACCTTGATTTAATGAACCTCTATATAACGAACAATATTCTTTGCCCCAGCAATAGTAAAACGTATGGAAAAGAACCTCATTACAACGAAACCTCGTTATAGCAAACATATTTTGCCAGTCCCTTAGCCCTTTGTTATTTGAAATAAATACATTCTATACATTTTACACCAGTACAGTTGATATTCATTAACAAGCTCCGTATACCATGTTTAAAGCTTGAAATACTAGGTACTGATCTAACTATAAATAGGGGTGGATTCCACATGTTGTCTTGCTTGCTAGGGATTATCCACAGTGTCTTAAATGAAAATGGTGTCTTTTATGTCTAATGATAAATCTGATTAAGCTTGTTCGATCAAGGGAAGTGGATTTACTATGTTCATTTTTTCTGTGTTTATGGACCTCAACTGCATCTCAGTCCATAAACATGCAAAAAAGACCTTGGCCAATATCCCGCCATCTTGACTCACGCTTGGTCAATAACCCATGTACTTCAGGTCAGCTCTAACCACATTGTATATCAATATAAAGTCAATAGGTTCGAAGGGTAACATTTATTCATGGGAGGTTGCCAGGTGATGAGGCGGTTAATTTCGAATAAACGGAGCATTGTTCAACAAATAGCAATCTCATTGTTCTAATACTTTGGTACCAGACTGTGCAGTTTATTAATTACTTAAAAACTTACCTGTCTGCGCCCAGAAGTGTCCCACGTCGATAATATTCGTGACTCTAGCGAGCGTATCACCTCTAGCTGAGCCGCCTGGTGATTTTTTAACCTCATGTTCTTCCCAATTCTCGGCTTTCGAGATTGCGAAGACAGAGGACCCGACTCGCGAGGTACTCTCTCCGCTTGTTTTAGCCGCTTCCCATCTCGCGAGAGCTCCTCTGCCTCTTCCGCGGCCAGTCATGATCTTATAAATCTCCTTACATACTGAAATTGTGGAGTTTCATAACGCTTCTTGTCTATTTTTCTCGCAATTTACAACTATAAAACATACTGAAAGGCTGTACAAATGTGCCGTGTTAGTGAATATTCCAGGCGTTCTTCCAATCCCACGTGGCAGCTGGGCCGAGGTCGAACAACACTCTTTACCAGGCGTCCCGGTCTTCGCGCGCTCAACTTGCACGGGGGCTAGGGGCAGGGGGGAAAGCACACTCTTCGGCTAACCCCACCCTCGATGACGAAAATGATTGGGAACAAGATGAAGTTTTGGGTCCACGTAACATGTAGCACGAAATAGGTACTCGGACTACAGAAGAGTTTGATTAACCAGTATTAACTTATCAGCCACTCTCTCCATGGGCTAGCGCCAATCTGAGTTTGAGATTAGTTGTAGAAGTTGTCTTCTTATTAATTTTGTTACCAAATCCTCCAATTTCACATGAATTTCAGCCGCCTTCAACTTGTACGACCCCAAAACTCAGTGAAAACTCGATCAAGACCCCCAGGACTGACCAACGTACAAATGAGAAAATGTATGCGATTATTCCGAATACTCTTACATGAAGCAGGTGGCGATAACCATCTGGGCGCGTGATGGTCAGGTTAAGTATTTTGCAGCACGGGTAAGCGTTAACATAAAATATTTCACTTAAAGGTGTTTTATTCCAACTGTTATCCATAATTAATTTTCAACTTTCGAGTATTGAAAGTGCCCAGAGCTAATGAATTATTTATGATCTGCCCAACCGTGTAACCTGCATGCATTGGCGAAATATAAAGCTACAAAACTTCATCTCTATTTCCTAATAAGACTTTTTAAGGTCACGTCAAACGCAGAGGCTCAATTACCCCCTTGCATATAAAAAAACAGACTTACTGCTCAATGTGCCATTTGAATTCATAAAATTGTGGACTAGCCAGCTTTTCACCGATCAGGTGATTAATGTTGTTCACAGATCACTCTTCACGTGGGTGGGGTAGGGGGAGGAGGAGTGGAGCGGTAGGTATTGAGAAGATTACTAATGAGAACAAGTGAAAATGTTTGTAAATGATGCAATGATGCTAGCCTATCTCTTAATCCCTAATCCATCCTCTTCCAGGGATGGCAGAGCCAGGGGGCTGGAATAGGGCGAGGGGGTGCCAGCAAAAAATAAGGAAAATAATAATTTTACAAATATCTCCAGATCCCCTACAAGTTAGCGCCTCTGGCGCTCACTTGTAAGCCCCTCCCCCATTCAAAATATGCTCCGCCATCCCCTTCCTTTCCCCCTCTTCCCTCAACTCTTAAATACGACTTATTAGATATTACCCCCTTACCCCTTCTTACCATGGAATGGGTTCATGTTTTTCAGGTAAGGTACTCACAAATATGGCCTTATGGCCAGTGATGGGGTCTAAAATAGTTTTAACATCCATCTTTCCTTGTGTGCCATGCATCTGTCACAATGTTTAGACAGACTGTGGTCATTCTTTGTAAGAGGGGAGCAATTATAAATTAATGTCGTTGTTCCTAGCGAAAGTAAGTTAACTGTGGCGACTTGCGATTGAACCAGGGCTATTACTCAAATACAAACAACTCATGATGGCGTTAATGGGGGAACACTGCCTTGCGTTTGGTTAGCCCATGCGACTTCCGGCAATAGCGTGACAAAACAACCTCACTTATCTCCCCAGCACTACGAGCTGAATGACAGACAGCACGTGCTGGATCGGACAAGAGTATCGGTTAGCAAACGACGTTCAAAGGCGATGAAAAAACGACAAGCTTGGGGGAAGTCGCTGCGCAGACTTAACTGCACCACACAGGAGTGACCCCTTGTTTATTATGCAGGAATACATGACCAACCTCGTCTCCAAAGGGAGGGAGGGAGGGAAAATTAAACGATAGATTTACAATAAGTAATAGCTACATTGCTTAGACGAACTCAGAATGGACTCTGAACAGTTTTCCGAGCTTTTATATGGAGACGTTCGTCTGCTTGTAAGCCAGTAGAAAAGGCTGTACTACCGAACAGCTTACCTTAACACGTGTAACATCTTAAACATGAATAGTGCTTTAATGCTTTGCACCAATGCTATGGTATGTTATAACGTTCAGAAGATAACAAAGCTACAATGTTTTAGGTTTAGCTACAATAACGCTTACAGTTTGTTGACCTTTGGAATATAACTGCTCAATAGCTCTATAGAAAGTGATGCCGCCATGAACGGCTCTTTCAGAATGTACGTCGCGCTCCATTAACTATATTTTACTGGCGTGACAGTAAAATCTCATTTAAAGTGTAATAGAGTTTTTTTTTTCTAAAATTACCAATATTTTTATTATTTTGCATCTCTATAGATGTCACTATTATACCTGAGTCCCCTAACCATCCCTCCCTCCAACTGGAGCATTAACTACATCTAAAGGTGAATACATGTAACGGCTAAAACTGTATAACTTTTGTAGAGCAAGTCATGATTTGCAAGGTGTTAACTGTCACTGCACTGCTCTCCTTGGTATTGGCTCAATATCAACCAACATGGCAGTCACTGGACTCACGCCCCCTTCCCTCTTGGTATGATGAGGCCAAATTTGGTATTTTCATGCATTGGGGGGTGTACTCTGTGCCAAGTTTTGGATCTGAGTGGTTTTGGTATCGCTGGAAAACTGGGGAGCCTGCTTTTGTAGAGTTCATGAAGAAGAACTATCCACCCAACTTCCAGTATGCTGATTTTGCTCCAATGTTCAAGGCAGAAGTTTTTGATCCTAATATTTGGGCAGAGTTACTGAGCATGTCTGGAGCAAGGTAATGTTCATGAGATGATAATTATGAGTTATTTAAGTACATTGATTGAAAAAAAAAAAATCACAAAATATTGAACATTGTTTAACACTGGTGGTAAAACTTGATCAGCACTTGTGCTCTGTTGGATCAAGGTAGATTGTGATCAGACCAAAAAATAAGAAACTCTAAGGACAACTGCAAAGATTGGCCAAACAACATGAGAGGCCTAGTGGTAGTTATTGGTTATGTTGTGATTAAAATGTTGGACTCATTGACTAGTCAGAGTTCCAGCATTTGACCCATAGCCACTGCTATTTGTGCCAGTGACTTTCCTCTCACTGTGCCTTGTTTTACACTGCTGTAAATTTCTTTTGACACTGTTATTAATGTTGCCCACCTTTCAGTGGTTTTTAAGTCTACCAACAGACCTAGAGAAGGCTCCCAAGGCAGTGTGCTCCCTGTTGTCATTAATCAATGTTTAGCTTTCAAGAGTGACTACAAATTTTTGCCCTGCCTTCTCTTTTAGCAAGAAAAGGCCCACCTTCACTAATGTGGGGAACCTCTGTAACAGCTTGTGAAACCACCCAGTCTTCCAATTCAGTTTAATAAACAATTGGATTAATCCAGATCAATGGACCACCATTTGATTGTCATAAGGGCCTCTTCATCTCAGTGGGTATGGTGATATAAATTATATGATTCATACAGTACACGTGGTTGTTATAAATTTTAGATATGTAGTGCTGACCAGTAAACATCATGAAGGATGGACAAACTGGAGATCAAATGTATCATGGAACTGGAACTCTGTTGACAATGGACCACATAGGGATCTAGTGGGTATGTGCAACATATGGATGTATTAATTGTTCCAGAAAATATTCCAGATCCCTTGTTTATGAAAGCTTTCATTTTTGAGAACCCAACTCCCTCTGAATTTCTGTATTGACCTCCCTTTATGAGAGCACTTTTGAGGATATATGATACCAATAATGAGTAACATTTGATCTCTCCATTTGCAGGTGAACTTGCCCAAGCTGTCCGAAAGAATACCAACCTGGCATTTGGATTGTATCACTCACTTTTTGAATGGTTTAATCCTTTGTACTTGAAAGACCAAGCCAACAGTTACCATACTCAAGATTATGTCAAGGTTGCTGATTTCTTTTTCACGTCATGTTATGTAACATTTGTAACTGCAGTTTAATTAGTTAAACTTTTGACAATAGTGAAAATATCACGTGGAAAACTTTCTGTGAGAGTCATTTGCATCCAATTTTGTTGATTGGTTGATCAGATAATATATTGCCCCCCCCCCCCCCCCCCCCAATGCCAATGGCTTGCAAACTGAACCTGAAATATGCATACTTAGACAAATGAACTTTAATACAAATTATTATATAGAAAAGTACCACAATTGGTCTTAAAAGGTTGATCATATGACCACAACTAAAAGTACACTCAGGTAGTAAAGCAATCATGTATCATAAATCAATAATGGTTATGCAATCAAGTTACAAAATCAAAGACATTTACACTAAAAATATTTTTCTGTTGATCAAGTGAGTTACTGTATAACTTGTACTATCCGACTGCGTATGGATACATTTTTCTGTGTACTAGCCACTGGCTGCAGCTGCTAATTTTTTTTTCTCAAATATCATAGGAAATGTTTTATAACATTTTTAGGAGGTGCTCTTACCTGAGCTCTATGATTTAGTCAACACATACAAGCCAGAATACATATGGTCTGATGGAGCTGTGGGACCAGACACCTACTGGACAAGTAGAGAGTTCCTTGCCTGGCTTTACAATGAAAGGTGACAGCTGAGAAAGTACTGTGTCTCTATCTTAATCATCATGAGCTTTCTAATATAAATGACCTGCTCCTCATCATCATACACTAACTAAACATTGCATGGCGACTGTCAAGACTGTATGGTACAATACAAGGCTTATTATGCTCATCAAACTTTTCAGTTGGAGTTTTGTGAAACCAGTGCCAAAGTAATCACTGGCCAACCACAAAGCACTTTCTCAATAATCCAGTGTAGGGATTATTAAAGCAAATACTTGCAATCAGTTTGATTATCATGATCATCATTTGCCCATTTTCCTAGTGGAGAATCAGGCTGTAGGCTCTCTGGGCTGTACTCTCTCTGGGCTGTAGGCTCTCTGGGCTGTAAGCTCTCTGGGCTGTAGGTTCTCTGGGCTGTAGGTTCTCTGGGATGTAGGTTCTCTGGGCTGTAGGTTCTCTGGGCTCTAGGGACTCTGGGCTGTAGGCTCTCTGGGCCGTAAGCTCTATGGGCTGTAGGTTCTCTGGGTTGTAGGCTCAATGGCCTGTAGGCTCTGTAGGCTGTAGGCTCCCTGTCCTCTACAGCTGATGCTGACACTCCTCAGGTTCATAGCCCTTTCTCCTTAAGTTCCCTTTCCACTATTGTAGCCAGCCTGAAGCCTGAGAAAACAGGTATGATTGAGTCACAATCGGTGTGTTTTTTTCATCCAATTGGATGAGGAAGTGGCCCAAGTTTATGAAACTATTTCTTAAATATAGTAATGTAAAACGAACGTAGATGGGAATTACTTTCAACACTGAAGTGAAAACAGCCCTAATAAAGATATATTAGGGGGGATGGGGGAGTTTTCTTAAAAATTGATAAAATCTTTTGTTTCACGTAACTGAGAATTTATTTCATTGATAAGTCTTGTTTTTTGTTCAACATATTTTATAACCCTGTAAAAGACACTGTTGTTACTAATGACCGTTGGTGTAGTAATGGCTGTTCTTGCCACCATGGTGACGTGTACACATGCAATGATCGCTATAATCCTGGTGCGTTACAACTTTATCCTGCTAATCCTGTTCCACCTTTAAGAGAACACGTGCCAAAAGTTCTGAGATGATGATAACAAACCAGAATCATTAATGGTTCTTCCCCTCCCCCCTAAAAAAAAAAGCGGTCGGAGTTTTACCGTATCAAATGCAAAGCCGCACGGCTCATGATCTTATTTCACTGTCTACGTGTTTACACATACGTGCTTACACATTGCCACGTATAAATATGTTGTTCCTTAGGTAAACTTCAGAATCATAAATGGGAAAATGTTATGACTGTGGACAAGTTGTCTTGGGGCTACAGACGAAATGCAGACATTATGGATTATCTGACCATTGAGGAGTTGTTATATCAGCTTGTATCGACGGTCAGGTTAGGAAATAAGCATCACATCAGTATAGGTAATCCAGTATCCCTCTCTGGTAGCTAACCAGGTTCAAAAATTTCTAGTCTTATTGTTTGTTATTTTTTAAAATTGGCGTTATTATCATGTCTGTAAGTTCTGTACATCTACTTTTTTTCCTGGCATCATGAATGGCAGATTTGCACGATGTCGTTATTTGACTACAACTACCTGAATTCCATTCGTTTTTTCGTTGTTATTTAAATTTTGAATTCCCAGTGGGGTTTGAATAACAATTGCCCTAATTAACATAAGAAACAGAAAAAGTGAAGGATTCTGGTAGTTGTAGTCAAATGATGCCATTATGCAAATCGCCTATTCTTTCACACAACCCAGAGGATTAGACGTCCAGCAATGTCCAATCGACTTGAAAAATATAAAGCAAACGATATCTTGTAATGAACGTTTAGGTTAATGAAGTTACGTTAGATGCGCTTTAGGAGCCTTTGGGAGCTATCGGGGGTCGTTGTTTGTACTTACCCGGCATTAATCTCTATAGCTGTGGAGGAAATCTGCTGATGAATGTTGGCCCCATTGCAGATGGAAGGATAATACCCGCATTTGAGGAGCGTCTGCTGCAGATGGGACAATGGCTGTCTGTGAACGGTGAAGCTATTTATAGCACCAAACCATGGAGGGCTCAAAACGACACTGTTAACGAACATGTCTGGTTAGTTTGCTGTGAAGTATTTAGCAATTTAGATTCTAATGGTGAGCGTTTTTTTTTTCCATCAATGGAAAGAGTAGCCTAAAAAATCTCAAAATCAATAATTCATCAAGTTGAAACAGGGAATGAAGAGTGCGACGGTGTTTGGATATCTGATTTTTTACGATTTCATTTCTCAGTTTTCTCCTTAGTTTTAGTTTCATTTGAGAAGATATATACCAAACACTCAAGACCTTGTCTGACCACATTTCCAAACACTTCGAAGCTTTTCAAAACTACTTCACTACGCGTCGTATTTTCAACTCTCTACTCGATGTTTGGAGCTCTGGTTCGATGTAGTGGTCATTGTTTCTTTCATTATTTCCAGGTACACCTCCAAGAATGGTACCGTGTACGCCATTACCCTGCAGTGGCCGTACACCGGTGTACTCACTCTCGGAGCTCCCATCTCCACTGACAACACTCAAGTTACCATGTTAGGTTATGAAGGAAAGTTCGTTTGGAAGCCAGCGACCGACAAAGGCGGCCTAATAGTTACAGTTCCTTGCATTCCTACCAACATACTGAAGTCTAAATGGGCCTGGGTTTTTAAGCTGGAATATGTTCACTAAATCCGCGTAGCTTGGGTTTCGTGACCTGCGATCAACGTGAAAACATTTGTTTTTCTTGGATTCAACTATCACCAAAATGTTTCCGTTGTAGGGGTGATTTCTATGTGATCTTGTGCTGGCTTCGTGATACTTGTAGGATTTTACAGCTTGTAACACTGAGACTCGAAATAAAGGAGAAAACAAAAAGATAGGAGTTTTGAAGAGCAAAGTTTGTCTCTTGTTATTTGTTTTTGTATGATATTGTGCAATGTATGAAACCGCTAGCGGTCATGCCCAATATGCCGGTCTATCTTGTGTGAACTTAAATTTCTGTTATTTTAGCACAGTGTCAGTCGCACCAATCCGAGCAGAAGGAGCTCTTTTGAATTATAGTGGAAACCCGTTAATCCGGTCATCAACGGACCAAACAAAACGGGATAAGAAAACAGAGTGACTGGCTTTTGTTCGGGGCAGAATAAAGTGGTTGTAATAACGAGGTGGCCGTAGCGGGGTTCCACTGTAATATGTAATGACGTCACTCTCAGCGCGGAGGTCTCGTCTGTTAGTCTTCCAACAAAGCTAACTTCTCTTAAATCCATCGAACTTCTGTTAAAGTTAAGCACTCATTCCCATGTGCCACGCAGCCATATTACTGATCGATCAGGTATTGGGAATGTCAAATGAGAACGGAAGATGGATTATAATCTGCGTTTGGTGGTTTGGTTAACATCATGCCCGGGTTATAAACGTAACTCTAAGGGTGTGTTTCTTAGGGGGGCTGGATCAGAATCAGTGATCCAAGATCATTCGGATCATGCCAATGAATCCATGCCAAGAGTGGTTTCTTTGGTTCTGTTAATAGTTTTGATGGGTGACCATGATGTGACTGATCTTGAATTACTCATCTTGATCCAGATCACCCCGAAGGAACACATTCTAAGGCAGTTCCTCGCTATCTAAGCAATTCTGTTTCATGAGTGTTTCCCGGGGTATTTAGCCATCCAAATGCAAAATGGAAAAAAAACGATATCGTTCTCAGCCTGAAGCATCAGTCGGTTTCCTTGCACTCCTTTTGGGCAACAAACACAGGGTAAGATTGAGGTAGACTGTGTACATCCGTCCCCTCCGAGGGACATGACCGATTTACCATAGGGACAGTATGTGTTGATCGTTGCAACCATAGTACTGATCGATCAGGTCCCCCCCACTGGGGTTTGATTTCTCGGTACATTTCATTTGTATTCTATTCGGATAAATCAGGACCTCTGGAAGAGTATGTTCAGCCCCGCATTTCTTAGTATTTTTCTGCGGTACTTTCTATATCGTATATTGAGCGATAAGGTAGTGACATTCACTACTAAAATTTGATTGAGGCCAGAATTGGGATAGAAAACAAAGCTAAATCACTCTTGTAGATGGCTGTGATCACGAAATCTTCATTTCGTCTGTCGACAGGCCTGGCTTGAATTCTGGCGAGGAGCGAATTGTGGAAATCAAACATACTAATTTCAAAGATGTCAAAAATGACATGTTTATTAACAACTAGCCTCCCCCCTCCCCCCCACAATCTAACCAACATTTCTTCCCTTCCCTAATTAAAACAATCCAGTTTATCTTTGGCAACATCTATTTCACTTTTCTCAGTTTTAGTACCCAGGCCCACTTAGATGGAAGTTTGTTCACGGGGGAAGCAGGCACGGTGACAAGTATGCTGCCCTTGTTAGTAGCTGGCTTCCTAACGAACTTTCTTTGATGACCTAACATAGTAATTTGGGTTTCTCCTAAGGAAACTGGAACTCCGAGAATGAGTTAATCGGTAGTTGGCCACTCAAGGACAATGGTGTACACAGCATCAGCTTTGGAGGTGAACCTGGGAAAAATTCAAGAGGAAATTAGATATGAATAAAGAAGAACAAAATGAACAAAATGAGGAATGTAAACTAAATTGGAGAAAAAATTAGGTTTGTCCACTTAATAGTGTGGGATGCCACAGGTATCCCTATTGTCACACTATTGTCATTGGCTCGTGTCCGATTTTATCCCACACATGTACCATATGGGTACCTATTTTTTATTTTTACAAGACCCCACCTGCCACGAGGCTAAAAATTCTACGATCATCATCATCATCTAGTATACTTATCAGCCGTTTAATTTGGGTCAAGCCAAATATCAACTGCTGAGGGAGAAAACAACCAATCCCAGACACTTCTATCTCTCTTATGCTACGTCATCAGGGTGGATCTCTTTCACCGTACAACAAGAGAGTGCTATTTACTAGGGATATAACACCAAACTCTTGGAGGTTGCTGGCTAGTTCTATTGGAAGCTAAAATGACTACACACCAGACATGTTTGTTAATGGTGTCATTCTGAGCTCTCCAAGGTTTAGTGCTGTAAATAGCTTCACCATTCACTGACAGCCACTCTCCCATCTGCAGCAAACTTTCCTGAAATATTGGCACAATACTTCCATCTCCTGTTGGGCCAATGTTCTGACCATGTTTCCACCACAGCTAGTCAAAAAAGCTTGTAATCAGAATTGCTGAAATATTGCCACATTTTTGCTGATCAAATGTCATGCTCAAGAAGTGTTTGTAAGAGAGGGGATACTTATTTGAGAGGGGAGAGGCTTATTTGAGGGGGGGGGGGGGGATTCAAAACAGGATTTCTGATATGAAAAGTACAATATTATTGTAACAGTCTTAAGTTGAAAAAGGCTGAAATAACATCCACCCAGGTACTTCAGGAAATGCAGAGCTTTAAGGCTTTGTTGAAAACTTGATGCTCTGTTAGACTATACATTCCCCACTGGTGGATCTAAGGGAGGGGGCCTGGGCCCCACACTTTTGTTAAGGAAATTTAAAACCCAGGGGAAAGATCTCCAAAGGTTTTCTCCTCATTTTTTTACAGAATGCATTGAAAGCAACTCCACCTTTTCTGAGCACATCTGATTCTAAAGTACACTTCTACAGTCACTGTAGTGTTTTGATTTTTACCTGACTGCGGAAACCAACTGGAATAAGAGTTCATTCATGTCTAAAACATCCTCCATTGACATATCTCATCTGAAGCCCCAGGATTGCCTGTCAACAGTCACGGCATTCTCCCATTTATGTTTCTTGAGTGTACCTAATAAAAAACATTGAAACACTGAATTTCACTCAAGGAAAACTGGTGTGCTATGAGTTCTAGTGTATATCTACAGTTCTCCAGCATAAAGCAACTTGGGGGGACTATACAAAAAAAAACATTCTTTTTAAAAGTTTCAATACCATTTGATTCTCTAATATGATTAGGTAAACCATTCCATTCATCAACAATACGTTAAAAAAAACTATATATTTTGAGACCATGACCAATGTATGACCAAGACCTGGCTTTTCTATCAAATCCACATGCAAGCCTGATCCAACATTTTGTAATTCCGAGCCTTGAATATACCAGGCACATGCAAATATATTTAGGTAGAAAATATCATTTTGTGTTGGCATAGTATGGTCCAGTATGGAGTAGATTTGGCCAAACATGGAGTGCTTTTAACCAGTACACATAAATAATGCATTAAAAGAAAAGGACAGATCAGAAATACTAAGTAAACTTAGTCATTAGTTTATATAGAACATGTACTATACAGGAGCCCTAACTTGCACCTTTCATTATACAGCCATGTTAGGAACTCACGACTCCCCCAGTATGTATCAGGTCTGTGTGGGCCATCTGCATATAAATAGTCAGCCTTGGATGTATTGATCGAGTCATACAGCGCTGGCATCAGCACTTCCTATGGACAACAAATGTGCAAACATTGCATGTCTCCCATACTTTAACCTCTGTAAAATTCTCCAATTTTGCAGAGCTATACCTTCGCTATTTATGAAGACATGACTTTCAAATTTGACCATTTTAAAAGGTGACAAAGTGATCTCTCCAGAGGCTGGTATCAATGGGCTTCATTGATTATCTGGCCTGTAAGTCAACATCAAAAAATACTGTGACAAAGGTCTGTTCTTCTCAACCCTCCAAGTTGCGACCATTTTAGTCGCCATGGCGACTAGAAATTGGAGCTGGCGACTAAATTAGAACGCAAGTCGCCAGCTCGGCGACTAAAATTAACGTGACCTGTGCGTCAGGAGCTTGAGCGGACTATCATCCAGAGCGAAAAGAAAAATGTTCTGAGCATTAAGAATTCACTTTGCAAAGCTAGTTGTTGTGGGATTTTAACCAACAGAAATGGAGACTGAATAAAATGAAATGTTACATGGTAAACAAAGATCAAGAAATTGCATTTAGTCGAGCTTGGGACGTGACGAAATTCGTTCCACTCGACTGAACTTTGGCACGTGACAATTTTACCTGGAAGCGTGAGACAACACACGCAATCTGGTCATTTGCTATCGAAAAGAAGAGGAATTGCAAAAGCTTGGAAAGCTCGACGGTACAGGATCCACAATATATTTGAGATACATCCAGATGTATTTGAGAAACGTATTTTGTTTCAGTGGACACGAAAATACTTGACTTTACAGCAGACTTGATAACACAAGCACAGGGGATTCTATAAATAATAAAACTGTGATGAAAAGCAGCTCGCAGTTGTAAATAAATTTCACTTGTGTGAACAAACCTGCGTTTATTTTTAAATTGTCAAAGATTTCATCAATAAAAAATATCCGTCTTAGTGATTGCCCTAAAACTTGTGAAAGTATTTTCGCGTTGAGTATTCGCATTCCACGGTTCGCATATTAAATAGGCCCTTTGCAGCTAAGCCATCACGTGACCTACTTTTCATAAAATTATGGGCTATAACTTAACAAATGCCAGAAATGGAAAAAGCATGTCGAAAATATCAAAATGGCCAAGTTTGAGGCCCCCATCATTAAGGAATGAGATTTTATGACAGTCTGAATTTTTAAAAGAATAAGAAGATTTGTATGGAAAAAGTTGTTGGAGAGCAAGGTCTTGCTCTCCAGCAACATTTTCCATACAAATCCTCTAAATTTTTCGAAAATTCAAGCTGTCGTATAAACTTACTCTTTAATGCCAGGGGCCTCAAACTTGGCCATTTTGGTATTTTCGATGCGCTCTTTCCATTTCTGGCATTCTTTAAGTTATAGCCCATAATATGAAAATTTCTAGGAAAAAATTTGGTCACGTTACCCCAGCTGCAAAGGGCCTATTCAAAACGACAAACAATTTGAGGTTGAACTTTTCTGTCCATTTCAATACAGTTTTTAATTTGCAGATGAAGTTTTATATCGTTTGTTTCTTCAAGCGGAAAACGAGGTTGAACATTTAAAAAAGATCATAAGCGATAAGATAAAAATAGTGTTCACTTTATGGTCTCAGCAAGAATTTGATGCCACCTTGATAAACATTGGAAAACTTTCCGCCATTCAGCTGCGAATGAGGCTATCTTATTTTAACTTGGTATAATCTGTGTCGTTTGCACTGCTCCTGTTGTGTGAATTATAAATGATATACACAAATATTTCTGTGTTTTGTGAAGCAACTTTTTTTCTTAATTTTCATCAAATATTTTCGCGGGAAAAATGGCAGTAAACATACGTTTCATTCATACATGCTCACGTTTTTTGATGGTTGATTTCACAACCAGCGCCAGCAGTGAAGGAATGATTCAAATCCTCAAAAAGATCAAGAAGACCATTTCTTCAATCTGAAGTCCATACCACACGTGGTTGCCAAGTTTTAATGCAGAAATATGGATTTCTGTGTGCTGGCTGTAGACTTGTAAATATGTGTCACTAGTATAGATTAAAAACAAAAAAAACTTTATTTCATAGCATGAAAGTTTGAATTGTTTGGGGTGCTCAAGTCATTCCTAAGTTACCATTTAAGTGTGACTATAAAATATTAAAAACTCAAGCAAGAGTTTATAATGAAGATAGTCTGAACCTTTGGCTTTTGATATTTGTGGTGTCACTTGTAAATCGATGGAGCTATTTGAAGGCATGTACATTTGCATTATTATAATCATTGTAAAAGATTTATTGAAAGTGAAAGCCAATCAATTTAAAATGACTGAATGAGAACTGCGATCAACTCACAACACTGTTACAATAATATAGTACTTTTTCATTGTGATCAGAAACTATTTCATTTGATCATCAATCATTCCAATAAAAGCATATTTGAATCAACATTAGGTAGTTCTTTCACTGAACGGGACTTCAATTTACTTGGTGGTTCAAGGAAAATGTTATTTAATAATACAGTTAGATAATAATAAGATTATTATTTATTATTAATTAATTATTAATTTACGCATATATTTTGGCGACTAAAATTTTTCACTGGCGACCAAACCTGAACAGTCAGTGGCCAAATGGCCACTAAGGAAAAAAGTTAACTTGGAGGGTTGTCTTCTACATAAAAAAATTAATTAACATACACCAGACACTCAGTGTAATAATTATTACATTTACATAATCCTGAGTAGTGAAATTATTTGCAAAATCCTTCATGCAAAAAGGAAGAAACCACTCATACAGTGAATGGTACAAACCAAGTGTGATATTTGTATTTTTCCTTATGGCTTGTGAAAATTCACCTGAAACATAAATGTTTGGTGTCATGAAGATTTAAACTACCAGGATGTGACAGATGCATTTACATGAAATAAAAAATATCAGATTATGTGGCAATTCTCACCCTCTCTTTAGTTTGTCTCGAGACAGGAAGGAGAATTTTACCATAGATCAGAGCATACACTATTGGAAATGCTCATTATCAACTAGAATTTTGTAATCATATCAGTGTCAAACTGAAAAAAAATTGTGGCAAAATGGACCATGCAGTGCATAATGACCTTACCCACAAGATCCCTGTGAGGTCCATTGTCAACAGAGTTCCAGTTCCATGATACGTTTGACCTCTAATTTGTCCATCCTTCATGATGTTTGCTAGTGAGGACTACATATCTGTTAATAAAGACATCAATAATTTCAACTCATTATTAGGGCAAAGATTTCTGTCTCAAATGAATGCATGCTTTACATACCTTATTGAGAGTC
The DNA here is from genome assembly GCF_964199315.1 of Orbicella franksi. Lineage (NCBI taxonomy): Eukaryota > Metazoa > Cnidaria > Anthozoa > Scleractinia > Merulinidae > Orbicella > Orbicella franksi. Next base: position 20,991,386 of record NC_138146.1, on the reverse strand, counting down.
CCCATTGGGGCTTTTCAGGAACAATAACTTTAAAATTTACAAATTATAATACAACCATCAATCTAGACATTAAAATGATGAAAATCAGTTTAATTCTCAATTAGTCCACTTTATATGGTCAATTAACCCATTAAATGGTTAAATTGAAGTACCCATTATAATAGTATAAACAGAGGTCCCGACCCTTAATTCTTGGTTAAGTAAAGGCTGTGACTGTCACGCAACTCTTAGCCTGTGGGGAAATATTTCAGAGAAAGGGCCAAAACTGGACTATGCCTGGAAAGCACTATCAGATTGTGTTGTATTCTCAGTTGAGCAAAACAATCTACATTTAAAAAGCTGTTTTGATGTGGAGGTATGATAGGTACTGTACTTGGCAGTCTGTAGACAGATCCCAGACTTGCTGAACATATCAATGACATGACATACATGGGTCAATTCAACTGTCTCCTGACAGCTGGTTATTCAAATAACACACCAACAGTGACATCTGAAAGCTCAGGTAGAGGCAAGTGCTCCAAAAGTTATCTGCGCCAAATCAGCATTTTACATCTAGATCACCAGAGACTGGCCTTATTAAAGAAAACATAATATCTGGATTTGGATTTTCCAGAAAATATCCACTACATTCCCTCTCCATCAGAAGGTTTTCAGATTTGAACCCCTTATCCTCTGCCCAAGAAATTTAACTTCCTTTTACAAGTTTGGTTTTTGAGACCCCTATCCCAGTAGAATTTCTGATGACCCTCCAAGAGATACTGAGGAAATGTTTCTAGTACTGCAAATTGTGCAAGTACAATGTCAGCTCAGAAATGCAAAATTAAAACACTGGAAAGCCAACCTAAGTTATGTCTTTTGTCTATCAAACCTTGCTCCAGACTTGCCCAGCAACCCGGCCCAAGTGTCAGGGATGAAAAATTCAGCTTTGAACTTTGGTGCAAAGTCGGCAAATTCAAAGTTTGGTGGGTAATTCTGCTTCATAAATTCCACATAGCTTGGTATCTGGTTATGTTTCCAGCGGTACCAAAACCACTCAGATCCAAAACTTGGCACAGAGCACACCCCCCAGTGTATGAAAATACCAAACTTGGCCTCATCATACCAAGGGAGGGGACGTGAGTCCAGCGACTCCCATGTTGGCTTTTACTGAGCTGATCCGTGGTCCAAGAAGGATAGAGCAATTAAGACTGCTATACAACGAATCATTTCTGACTGCAACCCCTTCGGAATACCCCGAGACTTTTAGCCTGTCTGCTTGCTGCTGCCAGCTGCTTTGAGAGACGGCTCGAGACGGCACTACTTTCCCGAGTCTGTCTGATCGAACTTCTCGGAAATCTACAAATAGGGACAATAAAGTAACTCTATGAGTTAAAGTTCAGTTGCCGTCGAAATACAACAAACTGTAGACTAGATAATGACTTACCAGTCTAGAGAGTGGAATGCAAAAAAGACAACTCAGCCGCAGATCAGCGAACAAGTCAGAAGTGATGAAGGGGCACGCGCACGTTGTACAATATTTCCACAGAACTCACAAGGGGGTCTCTGTCCGCAGTAAAAGTACTTGGCATCATTTCGCTCTTGAAAAGGTCCAGACGTTGCTTGTGTCATCTTTTCGAAAATTTAGTCACAAAAACCCCATTCAGAAATTCGAATTCTGTATAAAATTATGCTTCAAAAAACCCCTAGTTCCAGCTTTTTCTCGGCCAATCGCTGAGCGGGTGCATCCTCACCGACCCCACCCTTATTGTCCTCTTGGCAGTGATTTCATGTGTCAATCAAGGGTTGATGGTTGGGGTGAATGAGTTCAGGAAACGCCGCCAACATCGTTTTGAAAGATCTGAATAGTAGGAAGGTTATAACAATACAGCTTAAGCCTTGCACAGAGAATGAGATGGTCTAAAAATCCCTTTGTGAAAGAAAATCAAAATTAGTGCGCTACATTTGATCATGTATTCGAAGGTATGCCTATTTTAGGTTTTCAGAGCATACGCTTTTGTCGAATACAAGCAGCTTTCAACTAACAGTTAGTTGAAAAAGTTTTAAGAGAATTTCTATTTTTCTTTTTTAGGGACATACAGCCTGATTGTAAAGGGATCTTGTGGTAAGCCGTGTAGCAGAGATGGCATCCAACTGAATGATACAGGTACGCTCCATTTAAGCTCAATTCCTGTTTATGAAAACATGATTCGTTGCCAAGTGAAAAGCACTTCACGTTTTTGAACTTTGCTAGATATCGTTGTTTTGAACAGTTTACGCGAGTGAATCCTTTATTAATCAATGTATCCGGAGCTTCTCGCCTTTGATATATACCCTTACTAAAAGTGAACTTAATGATGAAGGACTGTCCGGAACACTTAACGCGTCGGCGTACGTGATCAACTCATCTGGGTCAGTTTCTTTGGAAAACGCACTTAGTTTGAAGTGTGTATGAATTCTTTATCCTATCCTGTCGTACACTTATTTTAACCTAAAAATCAATTTTGTACGCTTATATAATTTCCAGAAATTACTTTTCCGTTTGTGACCTCCGTGTTTGCGAAAGAAATCAGTCGTAACTAAGTGGTCCATTTGAAAGGGTTTCTTCCCCGTCTCGGTACAGGCTCGAGTTAAAAGATTATTTTAGATATCTATTTAATAAAATTCGGATCCGAAATTCGTGCTTTAATGAGATAAACATGAATTTTTGTGTCTCGATTCGTCAATTTATCAAAGATCTTGGCATCGCAAACAGCAAAAGCCCCTTTTTTCAGGTGTTTTGTAAATTTGCCTGGTTTCGACTTCCAGACATATCAGGCTGCTATGTTAGAATATCACGTCACTACAAATTAATATGAGTTCGTCAGTGAGCCTGAGTAAAAAAAGTTTAAGGCACCATCCACACTGTGCCGGAGAAAATTGAAAACGGAAGTTTCACCCTGAAAACGCATCAAATGTTTTCCGTCCACACTACGCCCTGAGAAATTTGAAAAACGCAACCGGTCATTTTGTATTTGTGTTTGTGAAACTTGGGGATTACCGTGATATCATCGCTTTCGAAAGGTCCGTTTTCAAAATGTTTTTCGTCCACACTAAAACTCAAGGCCTCCGTTTTCAAATTCCTCCGGTCTGAAGAGCGTTTTCCGAAAAGCTCTGTTTTCCTGACGGATTAGTGCGGATGATACGCCTAATAGTAGAAGTAAAGCTGCGTTTTCAACTTTCTCCGGCGTAGTGCGGACGGAGCCTAGATTAATGACCCAAGTGATATGTAAAGCAAAAAGCTCAAAGCAAGTCACGGGCGTGGTAATGTTTTTGAAAAATACAACTTCTGGTTTCACCCCACGAAAAAGTGTAAAACTCGAAACCACTGAATGAAAAAAATTTGAGACGCTACAGCAAACTAATAAACAATCAACTTCTCCGAGTCTCAGGTCTTTGAGATATTCTGTACATAAGTTATCCGCCACAAAGTTTCACACAAATTTATAGAGCTCAGAGTTTGTGTTCTGCGGAGGGGCCCAAGTATGGCGATTGTGGGATCTAGTTCCTCTGATATATTTAAAGCGATCAGTTCACTGCTAAAAATCTCAGAATTACTCATTCTTTTCAAGGTACGTGTGGTGTTAAAACTTGGATTTTAAAAATCTTGTACTTTCAAAGAGATGAGAAAGTTAAAAAAAGTGAGGTCAAGTGAACATCGTGTGTTACGTAACATACGCTTTGCTTCCAGTTGGCGCCAAAAGTTACTCAGTTACAAAAACTCGCGATTCGCATCTTTTAAGTGGTGATTCGATAGGGTTATTAAGCTTCTGACCCAAGTTGTTCAAAAGGTGAATAACGCTATGCACCGGATAAATCACTATCAAGTGGATAGCGTGGTGTGTTTTGTTTACACTTATCTACTGGATAGTGATTTATCCCGGCGGTGGATAGCGTTATCCAACCTTCGAACAACTGGGACCAGGATGACAGAGGCAATGCCCTAATCCCCTATCCCCCATTCCACCAACCAACGCGACCCACTCAAACACTCTTAGCAAAATATGAGAGCATAGTACAGTTCCTAGCGAAGGGAGAGTGTTGTCTGATAAAATAGCGCAATAAGAAGATTATTGCTAAAAATTAAATTGAAGGTGGAAATGTATATTTTACTTTTTCAGGAGTCAGTTGAACAGTTGGTAAACTAAGAACCTCTTACATTACATCATCGAACAACCGTAAACTCACACCGATCTTCAACAATGGCATGTTATGAAGACAAAACACCCCAAGGTCCAACAAGTGAAAATGTGGTAAGAAATCCGCCTGAGCTCCAATGTCTTGAAATCGAAATCCCGAGCAGCAAATCAGAAGGATTTCCGGCAGTCCATGATGATTACGAAGCTATAACGAATTACGCCGGGCGAATGAACTCATCTGTTGCCTCTGAGTTGTCTCTTGTTGAACCTTTATCGTTTGAGTCAGTTCCTTTGGACCAACAGTCTCAGCAAGCCAGAACGTCATGTTCCAGTGCATCAAAGGATTCATCTTGCTACTACCGTCACGGACCAATCCTGTATGGCTCCTCGGGTACGCTCCCGAAGCAAGGATCCAGTGCAACCCCTGACTTCCAGTCTACTTCGATGTGTTCCACGTCTAATCGTAGCGTGCTTGATTATCAGTGTTCCTTTACACCCGCTACCACATCAGCGTCAGCCACCAGGCACACTTACACTCCTCCGAATGACCCCAATTTGCTCCCTGGGAGAGGCGAGAGTAGCGGGGTTGTTTGGTGCAAAGATGCGTTGAAGGCGTTGTCAATTGATAAGCCGCTACAATTGAAACAAGCAGCTACCTATCAAGACCATCAACTGCCACTGCAGACTACCTCTTGTAGCGTAGACATCGAAAACAGGAGCAAGCCATATCAAACAGGCATTGAAGCTCTCACCAGTAAAATGAAAATCCCAAGGTATGTGTTCCATCCAAACGAAGCCCTGCAGCCACCACAGAAACTTGTTAATCCCAGCGAGCCCTTTCCCTCTAGAATAGTTAATGCCAGTAACGTTCACAGATCTGATGGCCAAAGAGTGGCAGAAAACAGCAGCTCTCCGCCGAAGTCAGACTTCCAAATGGGCACTCCAAACGACCAGCGTTTTCAGGACCTGCAGACGGCACTATGGAAAGAAAATTACGCTGCCTTGTATCTGAACCAGATGGCGCAGTCAATGAATAAAAACACGCCTTTCAACAGCACGCCATTTCCTTACGTGCCGATGAGAAGTCAGGAGCAACAACCCATGAACAACAGCCTGACACAGGTTGCACCTGCTGGTAACATTCATCACAATCTACCTGGTTTTCCTGTTAGCAATGCCTTTAGGCAACCGTTGCTTCCTTCAGCAGATTTCTGCAGTGCACAATCTTCTGCAGGGACAAATGTGACGTACACTGGTGCTTTCGCTGATCAGTTTACTTTCCAAAGCACTACCCAACATGGAAAGTTCTCTAACACTATGATGCCCTCCCAGTTGTCGTCTGGTACAGCCACGACTACTCCAAGACCCGTTGGAGCCGTCAATTTTGCCCCATACACCGTACCTGTGCCTCTATCTGCACCTTTAAGTCCATTCTTTGAAGCAACCATTATGGGTCAGCAGTTCTCTCCTCGGCAGAGCTATGCACCTGGGAACTCAAGAGAACGGACCAGCGAACAAGCAGTGCAGCTCCCCTCGACTCTCTCAACAGCCATTCAACCCAAGCCCTCCCCAGCTGGGTATGCCTTTGATCCCGTGTCTCTCTTTCACTTTCCTCGAGGGTTGGGTTTCCAAGCTCCGATACCGTTTGTTCCCAGGGGATTTCCTGTTCTTCAATACCCGGATCCGGGTACGATGTTCCGCGAGGCGAACTTGTTGAGGCTTGATCCTGCGAATGACGGGACCACTCCTGTCGTCGAAGAAACGTCGCCAAGAACACCAGAGCTTTCCAATATCCCAGAGGAAAACGGTCGCGAAGACGAAACTCCCCCTCAGAAACAAACGACCTGTGCAAGTGTCTCAGCAAAAAAACTCCAGCAAGTACATCAGTGCAAAGTCTGTTCGAAAGTTTGTGCGCGAGCCTCATCTCTCAAGGTTCACATGCGAACCCACACAGGAGAGAAACCCTTCTCGTGCAAAGTTTGCAAACGAACTTTTGCACAGGCCGGTGGCCTGAAATCACATGTCCGCAGCCATACGGGTGAAAAGCCATATAGATGTGACGTCTGTCACCGGTACTTCTCGCATTCCACGGCCGTAATCAATCACAGGCGCACACACACTGGGGAGAAACCATTTGCGTGCGTCCACGAGGGATGCGGCAAGTGCTTCGCTGACCAATCAACGTTGAAGAAACATCATAGAACCCACACAGGAGAGAAGCCATTCCCATGTCCGTACTGCACCAAGAAATTCACCCAGCTGGGAAACATGAATAAGCATGTGCGATGTAAACACAGCAAAATGAGCAAGTAATAGTTCCTTCTAAAGCTAAATCTTATCTGTCATTCGTGTGAGTAACAGTGCTGTTTAAAGTATTTTCTTTAGCAAAAATTAATAATTGTGTTGAACATAAAGGTTAAGAAATTTTGAGTTTTTGACTGCAAGCAAGGCAGGCACTGTGTTATGGTTTTCACATAATGTAGCTCCTATGAGAAGCTGAAACTACTTAGTTTATCACACGATAGCGTTTACGCGTCTCTGCCCGGTAACGGCAGGAAGAGTACACGAACTGATAACCAAAGATAGTTGTAAAGTAAAAATGGAAAACCTCGAAACTAGAGTTCACAAATATAGGGTGTTATATCTTGGCATCATATTCCATAACAGAAATTACGTTCAATCAACAAAAAGCTTCAGAGTTCCACGTGTGAATGCAAAGTAGCCGCGTTTCTTTTCGCGCGCTCATTTTTCATGTAATGTCGCTAATTGGTCGACCGAATAAGCAACAACCAATCAGAGCCTTAGGGGCGCTACGTCATCACTTTAACAGATAGATTCCGTTTTGCCTTGCGTTCAGAATGTTCAAAATGTGATAAGAGCAAAAAAGTAACCGAGTGTGTCCCTGATGTTCTTGCCACATTTTGGCGTCTGCTGTGATCAATTACCGAACAGGCGCACGGCAACATGGAATAGTCTAATCCACCCTGTAAACAACTGAAGTATGGAGTTTCAAGCGTTCAGGAAAACTCAGTCTAGAGACCTGCATGTAGGGACGTCTACATTTAAAAGCACGTATTAAAGGAGTCTTGGGCAACGCCCCTGTCCTATAACACTTAGTATAATTTGACATGTTACATCAAAATACTGTTCGTTCAAAACGATTTTATACAAAGTTGAGTTTTAATAGAAGTAGTAGATCTTATTAGATTATAGTTAGCTATTTCACATAGCCGAATTTAGCACTGATGTGCCATGCCAATGTGGAGAAGTTTCTCTCTCAAAGTTAGGAACCTTCAAAATTTTTGTGCAAAAGACAGACGCAAACAGCCTGTTTGTCCTATCGTTCTCTGATAGCTTTAAAAATTGTGTTTATTTCAAGGACAAAAAAATTAATTAAAAACTTTATCCAAAGACAGCTCCTGTAAGGTTGGTAACTAAGCTAAGACATTGATCACGAAATAAAGAGATCTTGAGTTTTGCAGCTGCTGGTTTAAATTCTTAGCTACTAACGCAGAGTGCCATAAATCTTATCAGCAACTTTTAACTATGGGTTTCTTTCTTTTTTTACAGGAGCTTAGTCACGATATTTTGAGTTATTTTGGCCCCGCACAAAATAACCTTTACATTGAAGGGAACCTGAAAATAATAGTTAAATAAGATGGGAAAACACAAAACAGATAATAATAAGCCATAAAGGAACAAGAATGGTTAAGGATGGAGAAGATAAAGTTAACACGAATTACAAACGACGGACTTGGAAAAATTTAGTCTTAACTTTTCAAGATGACTGAACCGTGACGTAGCTCCTTTAAATATGAAAAAATAATTGAAATTTTTACTTTTTAGCACATGTCAAAGAACTTTTGTATTCATATTCGACAACCTGGTACTTAGGAGGAAAAACGAAGCGCGGGTTCTCGTTTCCGCCCTTTCTTTCCCGCTGTAATTTTTTCCCAACAGTTTTGGAACCCAGATATTTAGCTCGTGTACCGCATTACTGGGGTCACGTGTGCATTCTTTGAGAATTGCATGTTGTATGCTGTACTCAACAGCATGAAATAGTCTAAGGTTGGACAATGGACATGACGCTAGTCATTTTTGAAATGTAATCATATTTGCGATACACAAAATTTCCCGGAAATAAGAGAAACCAACAAAAATAGTTCAATAAGGTACAAAAACACCAATTGGATTGGGGAGAGACGAAGGTGAAAAACGTTACACTAAATTTTTCAAGATACTACACGCGTGCCAACGCATATTTTGAATATTTCAATATAGCAATTTCTTAAAATTGTAGTATATACTTAAAAGTTTTATAAATTTCAAGACAAATCATCTCCCTAATCTGTACGTTTTTAGGCGATAAAAACTCTCAGTTCACACATACATCGTTACTAGACATAAATTAAAAACAAACATATTGTGATATTTTCATTTCTTCTTGTGAATCTAGTCTTACACCAGATACATATGTAGCGTAATCCAGTTCCAATCATTGGTCACATGACTCTGCCTCGACCATCCACGTCATAGAAATTAATAGAGAAGCCTCCATCTCAGTTTGAAGGGCCTGGAAACCACTGATCCTGTTTATAGCACCAGTCCTTGCGTTCGTAAGCGTTTTTGTTTATACATTCTCCCGGCGGACAGCGCACATATCAGTATCCCAGTACTGATCAGTAAAGCACCTACGATAACCACGACCAAGTAGACACCACTCTGGATCAGGTGAATTGAGATGGTGCCTGGATTTTCCACTGGCAAGAGATTTGTGGCGTTGATCATAAAACCCAGAGTCCAGCCAAGAGAACGTTGGTTAACCTGAAGAAAGGAAGAAATACGAAGTTGGACAGAAAACAGAAAAGACATTTTATGTTTAACATAAAAAGAAGTGCATGTTTTGAAAAATGAGAGATTGAAAGATGTCCCGCGAATTCCCGATAAATTTTCTGATTTTCATAAAGGTTGTTTACGATTTTGTTTTCGACTTATCAGCACAGTGATATTGTCATTGAACACTCAGGAAATAGTACGAGCCCTCCGAAAGTTGAGTAACAGTCTCGGACCAAAACCGCGGAAACCACTATATGCTTCAGTTCCAGGTCTCGAAAAGGATACCCGTCCAACCACTGGCCGAGATGAACTTGCGCGAGTAACCTAATCAATCATGAGCGTCGATGAAAAGCACTTAAAAAACATCTTCTCTGGGTTCGTATATTTAATGAAATTTTAACACGAATTTCTTGCTCCTTATTAGTACACTCTGTTATTGATGGTAATGTGAACCCCTCCCCCCCAGAGATTACAAAGCATTCCGTAGGCGAGCGTAAGGCTTGGTTGCTTTCACATAGGTCATATACAATATTAGACAAATAGTCATGGATGAAAATAAGAAGACTTCATTTATAATATCCGAATCCCGTGGGAGTGGCCACTGTTCCAAAGAACAAAGTCAGGGCTCAAAGAGACTGACTAATGCAAATACAGGACTGCATATATATAATTACCGCACTCAAATTCACAATTAGCCAATCAGAAGTCGTGCCTACTGTCCTAAAATCCTGCGATATCAAGTCACTGACCTGATATGGTTAGGATATCATGCTCACATGGTCGAATTTGGGTACGGTAAATACCTAATCGTACCTTTTTGGTGCGCTTCGGCGGCATACCAGGCTCGTTTGGTCCCGCCATGGTTCGTATTATGGCTCGACTACGTCTCGCCAAAATACGAACCATGGCTCGACTAAACTCGCCTGATATGCCGCCGAAGCGCACCAAAACGATACGATTTTATATTATAATAAACAATATAAGTAGATAGTTGGTGGCAAATTACCCAATCTCAAGTTGTTTTGTAGCACGAGATGACCAACATGTTGTACCGAGTATGCTCTTTATTTCATAGAATACATAGCACTGCTACTCACCGAACCAACAAATCTCAAGATTGGCTTCGACTTCTCGAAGTGGTAGCCACGTGCAAGAATTGTCAGGATATATTGCGCATCAAAACAATAAAATGCAAGATACAAGGGATTTGAAGGAATGACTTTTATCTACGTAGAAAAAAATAACCGGGTCAAGTTTAAATTTAGGTTACTGTTTGAGTTCTAACTTATTTAAGTCCTGGAACTTCAAGCTCTGACAGCTCTAAATGCATCATGTGTGTATGATTATCTAGTCACACTTATTCTGGTGACAAATAGGGCGGTCAGTCGGTCTGAGTCATTCAGTTCCTTTTTAGTCAGCGATAATTAAAATAGAGAGCAAGACACATTGGTACATTGTTAGTAGGTCTTAGTAGTACTACAGTCGAACATCACAGTCCAGGTTGAGGCGCCTGTCAAGTAGGGGAGGCTGGCCTGATTTACAAGGCCTATACCTCATTCAAACCAACCTTACTATTTTAACTAAATCACGTTTGGGTTTTTCCAATTTGTCAACTACGCTTTGCTGTCCCTTTGAGAAGACAAATTTCAAAACTAATACATTTTAGTCAAACAGGCTTTCACCTTGTTTAGTTGTGGGGTGTGTACGACATGAGCAACTAATACTTAACATTGTTTAGTTAAACCACTTTTTATCACGTTTAACATGTTGGTGTGAATGGGATATAAGACAGACGAAACTGATCAGAACTTACTTCATCCCAAGATTTCCTACAGATATTCTTTGTTGCATTTTCCAGCTCATCAAGCGACACATCGCTAGTGAGATTGAGATCTCGGATAACAACATAGTAGCCTGAGAATGCCTGAAATCAAGAATTCAAAATCTCACTAAACATGTCCACTGACTAAATCTGAACACAGATTCCAGATTAAATAAGTGCGCTTAAAGTAAAGAGAAATATAACTTCGTAGCTTCGACATCAGCCCTCTCTTCTGGTCGCCCCAGTTGGTAGCTCCCGATCTGATCAGAGGTCTCACAGAGGAAACTGCTAAAAATTGCGTTTGCACGGGTGTATGAAGCTACAGTTTTGTTTTGTTTTGCTTGTTTTGTTTTATTATTTACTTTATTTATTTATTATTTACTGTCTATTACCAAGCTACTGGGTGTAGATCAGTTGCGCGTTCTATTTTAAAGAAACGTAAAAGGGTAAAAAGGTCTGCATACGAGCCAGGCTGGATCGGAGCTTATCCCAGTTTCTGTAGCATGAAGCGATTAGGAATATTTCTCCTTCCCCCTGGGTGGGATGCTAGTCCATTGCAGGGTTACCCCCAGCATTAAATCAGCCAGTACCCATTTGTAAATGGGTACCTGGGTGGAGAGAGGCACTGTGAGAGGTAAGTATCCTGCCCAAGAACACATCACAATGTCCCCAGCCAGGGCTTGAACCGCTCGATCCGGAGATGAGCAAACTAACCATGAGGCCACCGCGCCTCCACATTATAAAGGATCGTACCTAGTGGATATCAAAATGAATCAAACATTTCTACAAGTCTACTTTCCGTCATATGAAGAAATAAAAAAAGGCAGCGGAAAAAATGATTTCACGAAAAATGGAGGTTAGCAAGGTCGCTGCTATTCCCTCGCTGTTATTCCCTCCCGTGACCCCAGCAGACATCTACCTGTTCGTTTCTTTTGTTTCTGCGCTGTTAGCTCGACAATCTAAGAGGCTAAGTTGAGATTGCTCATGAAAATAGTAGTAAAAACTGAACTTACAAAAAATGTAATTCCGTCCTGAATGGGTGGTTGATAAACATCATCAAACGAACAATTGCTATTGCCTCGGCATGATGAGAAGTTGAAGAGTTTATCGACTTGCTTGGCACAAAGAGTGTAGTTTCCAGTTCCCTTCAGTGTAAAGGAACTGCTCCTTGAATGTTGCCCTGTAACGCACGGAGGAGCCCAGAGGTAGCTGGAGGTTACGTTTCTTTGGTGGCCCTTGGGTCCGCATGGATTGTCGACTGTTGCTGAAAAATTAGAATCCTAAAAGCAAGTTTACAGTATAAATGAAGTATAATATTGACCCTGCTTTCCAGTATTACTTTATTAAAAACTGGATCATTGAATAATCCAATTCAAGAGTTTTCATTGGCTTAGCCATCATGGGTTATGAGACATTACACCATGCTCTACAAATATGGTGAGCGTACGCGTGATTTTTCGGGCGGTTTTGTTTTTATCTTAGTTTAGTTTTCTACATTTTGGGGGCGTTTTTAATAAAACAATCATTCTACTCTTTCTTGTTCGATGTGAGATGATTATCCCCCATTCATATCATCATACCATCTCATATCCAACGGGCGCTCGCGATCGTGGAATAATTGTTAATTATACCAAACTATATAAATAAACGTACGCGTTATTTTTTGTTTTATCTAGTTTTCGATATTTTCGGGCGTTTTTAATTCAACAATTATTCCACTCACGCTTGTTAGATATGAGATGATTATAGCCAACTCAGTGTGCGCTACGTGCCTGGTTGGCTATCTATCATCTGATATCCAACGCGCGCTCGTGGAGCAATTGTTAAAAATAATGTCTCTGGATTGGTTGTTATACAGCGGTGTCGAAAAGTAATTGGTTGTTTTGTTCGCTTAAAGAAAACCCGCGCCACTTTTTCACCCAATAAGAAGTAAAACCAAAACCAATCGCCACTCGCTCGTTTTTACGCGCTCTGCGTTACCTACATGTATTTACTTTAAGTTTTGACTGGTTCACTGGATTGTATTAAAAACCGTTCTAAACTAAGCAACAACCAATAACAAACACTACGAATCTCTGTAGTGCTATGCCATCACAATGGATGACTTGTCTCAAATCTCGGACGTTTCTTTTGCTAGGAATGGAAAAGAGCGCAGAACAGAACTGTTTATTTTTGTAGGATAAGTATTTGTTCATGAATGAAATTGGCACCATCTCTCAATCTTCATCTTGAGTTTCTAAAATTCTATGAGGAACATTGCAAATATGTTCTTAATCTATTCCTTCCCCTCAAGAAATGGAAAACGATTCATTAACTGAGCAGTACATGGTGTGGTACTGCCAACCACTGATTTCTCTTACAAAGGTTAACTATGGTTAATACAGTGGCCTAATGGAGGGTGAGCAACTTGAAACCTTTAACTACTCAAAAGAAAGTAAAGATTTGGAAGTCTAAATAGCATACACACTCATTTCCTAACCTTAACAAGTTGAGCTAAGTATCTTCTCTCTGCTTCTTTCTTGCCATAACACAAGTAGCTGTGTGTGTACAGCTGATATTCATTTCCATACAACTTCAATTTACTGGAATGTGGAGGAGGTTTAGATGGAACAAATGTTATTTGTGTAGATGCACCTCCCATGTCCAGAGCACCAACCAGTTTTTGACTGACCAGGACACCATCTACTTGACTTGTTTCCTAAAATAAATACAGCATGGGCATGTTAAAACATGAAATGGCAAAATGATGAAATGGCACTACGGTATGAGTCAATAGGGGCTATTTTGTCATTTCACCATTTTGTGTTTTTTAAAACGTGCCCCTCTAGCAAGATATGTCAAAAAATTTTCATTGTAAAGGAAGGAAAGAAGGAAGGATAAAAACGGGAAGCAAGGAGAGACTGGGAGGAAGAACAGATGTCTATTAGGAGAAGGAACATAAATACATGAATGCAGTCAAGATCTGAGGCTCAAAATGGAGAAAGACTGACATAAATACACTGTACAACAATGTACATGTCAAGTCCTCTTTCACATTTGGTAGTTCCAAGGGCTTTCACAAGTCTAGGACTTGGAATCTCCATCTTTCCAGTATCTGCAGGTTGGCAGCTTTGTCTTAATATTTCCAGAAAGACTTGTGATGAGAAGGCATAATAATTGTTTGTTTTGTGTTATTATTGTATGCACATCATTAACTTAAAATATTACACACCTGTAAATCCTTTAAAGCACCATTCAAGTAGTTTACAGTTACCCAAGATGAGAGACCTTCTTCTTCACCACTTATTATACGAGCAAATTCGTCTTTAAACATGAAAGGTGAGCTTGCCAGCGTTTGCCGCACAGAGCCTAGGATACGATCTGCTGCTGTAGCATTTGTCTCCCTGAATAATTATTATGAATTTTTGTTGTCAGTGTTAATTCAATAATCCAAGTTGGTTTTGGTGCAAAGTACCATTTGAAATCAATTGAAAACAGTCACATCACTACAGTTGAACCTCCATTTATGCCCATCTCTCCATAACAGCTACTAAAGGGTGTCCCAACTGCCAAAATAACTTCTCAATATTATGGCCAGTTAATCAAGGACTGATGGACAGTGTACACAAAACCCTACAACTTAAATGTAAATTATAGGTCACAAAATTTGGTCATAATGCACCATATTGTTCTCTGTTTCTGTTTGGTTTCTGTTTCATTGATAGATTGTGATTGTGTTATGTATTCATGTGCTATACAATAAATATTTTTATCAAGAAAATAAAAATGTTGCAACCCCTGAAAAAAATACAGGTGTCATATTACACCTCTACCTCCCATTTTGGCCACCTGTCTACAATGGTCATTTTCCTTTGTTCCCAAGGTGGCTGTTGGGGAGAGAATCATAAGACACCCCAGCTTCAAATTTGTCCTCACGCTTATTCTCAAGGGCAAAACCCTTTGTAACCTTTTTCTTTTGAGAATTTTCATAAGAGGACTTTGACAGCTGCACCTTTTGTGAAAAATAAATTTTGTTCACTCTTACTTAAGCAGCCTCATCCCTGCAGTAGCACCAAGGTAAATTGGAGACTTGTCCTGTAGGTATGACGGAATAAGCTTCTTGGCTTTGCTTTTTATACAACTTTGCAGTGACTGTCCAGCCTGCTCGGGATCAGCTACATAGCTTGAAATTCCTTTCACCATACCATCTGCAACATACGTTTACATTATCAGGTTGCAAAAAACTCTGTTAAAAGTGAATGAGCAATGATGGTGTCCCAGAAAATATTAACACTTCTACCACAGAATTGTTTGGTTTTTGAACTCTCCCAGACCTCTGGAATTAGCCAGTTCACTTTAATTAGTTACTTTGTACTTTCCTTTAAAAATTTTGTCTCTTGAAGTCCCCCTACCCACTGGAATTTCCAATATACTTCGTGGAGAGGGTATGGATATTGTCTGCAACTGTACAAAATATATATTAAATTAAATACAGAAAAGAAAAAGAATAACCATGACCATCATCCAAAGATTTCATATTATGCAACTGAAATCATTTTGATTGATCTTACAAAAACACTGTCCCACTGAACTTTTAGTAAATTGCTGTTGGTGTACACGTAAATTGAACATAGTTTTTCACGCATCCCTTTAATGGATTAAAAATTCACTACATATTTACTACAAATTGGGATCCACATTGATTCACCTTTATCTTTAACTGTACAGTCTCCGATTTGTTTTACAAGTGCAGTGCCCTTTACAACATCGCTGACTGTCCACTTATAAACAAACATACTGGTATGTGTTGAGCCTGCATCCAATACAACTCCATACTAAGATTAAATAAAAACAAATCATTCAATGACCAGAGAATCCATTCCTTTTTTATTCCTCCCACCCAATTATCATCTAGTCATTTTCAACTACACTTAACAGCCTATAATTACACTGATCCCAATATCTCATTGACACAGTACATGCCTCTGAACAGTACATTCTGAAGGAGCATTTTGATCTCAGTGTAAACTTAAGTGTCAAGCCATATCCATCACTACTGACAGATAACATGCCCCAGGGTGTGGAATGTAGTTACTGTACACCTGATTATATATATATAACTGTACTGGCCAGTGTTTGTGAGGAAGACGGGGGCTATTTGACTAGCTTGACCCCTTGGTTTAGGGGCTAAGGAAGGCCAGGTTTGAGGAATGCTAAATCTTTAGAAGCATAGAGTTTTTGACTAGTTGTACTTCACTACCATTCCCTATAAGGAGGTGGCCTCATGGTAAGTGTGAGCACTCGTCTCCAGATCTAGTGGTCTGGGACATTGTACATGTACAAGACACTTAACCCTCACAGTGCCCCTTTCCATCAAGGTGTATGAATGGGTAACCGCTCATTTAATGGTGGGGGGGGGGGGTAACCCTATGATGGACTAGCATCCCATCCCATCCATCTGAATCACTTCATGTGACAGAAACTGGGATAAGCTTCAGCCTGATGAGCCACTAGGCTTACCTTACCTTTACCATTCCCTATTTATTTTTTCTCTACTGTTTACATAGGTTTCTACCTCAGATAACAGACTTCAGGCTAAATGGAATATACCTCATCTTTGATCTTCTCCTGATACACATTGATTACTGTGATGCAAACAATTCCAAACAGGATCAAACATAATGATACAATGTAGCCTGTCCAATCTCGTACATAGCAAGTAGAACTCCTGGCTGAAAAAAAACCATAAATATTAATATTAAAAAAATTGTAAATTATAATGTAAATTATAAAAACAAAAAAATCAATTGATTAAAGTATACAGGGTAGACTGTGCAAATGCCAAGATCTGATGTGATATGAATTAGGTAGCTCCTGTAAGTACCCATGCCAGGCCAAGTGTTTACAGACAGGTTTGGAACCCCCTAGCCCTGTTGCTAGAGGGCTAGCAAAAAAGGGTGCTTACCAGCTAGCAAAAGACTCAAAATACATCAGAACTCGTTTTGTTCTATTTATGTCTTTTGATTCCCAACCAAATGGTACTTGGTCTCTAGAAGGCTGCCAAGTTTTCAAACCCCTTTTAACCTGCTGGCCCATGGCATTCCACTTACTCCATGTATTTCTTACTCTTTCCTTACTTTTAGTCTTTATTCAACCTTGTTGCAGTCCACACAAGTAAGAGAAACTTCCTACTTTGTTGTGTATCTTACAGAAGAACTCAAGGTCACTGCGGAAAACGTATTTCATTTGTCAAAGCTAATAAAACCTTGCACTAAGTTTAGTCACTCACCAAAGTTTCAAACTCTAAAACGCAGGTTTCCTTATGAAATTCATCTCCAAAGAAGCCCAAAATTCTTCATTGTTGCCGCCATTTCGAACAGTACTCAGCAGTCAGGCCGCATTTTTGTGACGTCATTCCGTCCAAGACATTTAAATGGCTTCCGATAAGCTTTTTAAGGTGGCTTCCTACAGTTTTACGATCGCGCAAGCGCTGAGGAAGTAATCTGCGCATGCTCAAAGGAAAACGTCAGTGTTTTTCGATATTTTATTGCATCAACATGAGCACAAAAAGCAAAACTGACAGTGAATTTTCTCGCATTTCCTTCAGTGAAATTCCATAAAATTTGGTAGATTGGTAGCAAATATTTTATTTTACTCGGAGCTCATTTTTCAGGGAAATCTATAAGACCAAACTTTTTGCAGCGGTGAAAGACATAAATTTGAAAATATCGAAAAAACTGCCTTTACAAACCCTACTTTTTTGTGTTTAAAATTCATATTCTGCTGGAAGCGATGTGATGAAAAAATTTTGGAAGATTTCACCGCACAAAATTCATGAAAATCACAAATAAAGCCATAAAAACAGTGAAATACACTTTTGTTCGGGCATTTATAATTTAAGACTAAATCCCAAAATTTTAACAGAGATGATAGCAAAACACTATTTAATCATTGCTTATTACATGTAATTAGTTTGAGAGGACTAGGTGTGAAAGCAAATGCAAAAACAGCATTCAAACCATAACACTTGTGTGCGCAACACCATAAAATGATTACCCTATGGAGCCACCTTAACTACCTGACTCTAGGCTAATGGCTGCTCTGGAGCCATATTATCTTGGGCCAAACATGCTCCAAACTCGGAAAATGAAAGCAGTGAAGATAAGGAAGTGGACAATCACTTTGAAAAAAATACATTTTACTGACCTTGTGAAGGATGCAAAGTCATTTGCAGGTTTTTCTCCTTCTTGCCAATTTTGAGTCGGATGGAATTATGTCACGAAAACACAGCCAGGCTGCCAAGTACATGTACAGTTCAAAACACATTTAGCAGCCTCCGAAGTAGATTCTTTTGAGATGAATGTCTTCAGGATAGCTGACGCTTTAGCAGCTGAAACTTCAGTGAGTGAAAAAGCTAAATGTTTACTTGCTATAGGCGAAGACAAAAAAACAAGCTTTTTGGAGTGACCCCTCTCCTTTAAACCACTTTGCTTTAGGTCAAAAATACCAAAAAAGAAGTTGCCTTATTCCTTCCCTTTGAATTTTCAGTTGATGTTAATCACGAGACAAGTGAACATGACAACAGCCCTTAAAAATCTTGTAAGATCCCTAAAGATCCTGTGAAGCTTTTCACCAGGAAAGTATTTACAAGTTAGTTAGGGGGTGAGGAGAACCTATAAACTAAATACAGTGTATATTCCGTTCATTGACATTTCGCCACTAATTCAGTCAATCAGTGAACAGTCGGTTAACTAATCTTTTCATAGTCACTTCTTACAGTTTTCTTCACAGAAGCGAATCTCAGAGAAGTCCAAACATCGAAATTTAGTACGGCATCAGTTTACAAGAGAGCTCTCTAACGATGGTCCACGAACTAAAATCTGAACGAATATATAAGCTTAAGCTTGATAACTAACGTCAAATTTGCGAACAAGAGAAGAAAATTACCTTCAAGATCATTTCTTATGAGCGGTGCATTATCCTCCTCGTCCGTGGGCAGCATCTATTACAAAAATAAAACTAATCCACGAAAATCTTAATGAAAGATGAAGGAGGGAGCCCGAAATGTAACAGGCGTTCAAGGATTGGGAAAAGGCGGAAGTGGCACCCAGTTTCCCTACGTTACTCCCTCTGGCCAATAGTAGACAGGGCACTGGACAGCATTCTGATCCGCCGCGCTTCCATTTTGGAGGAAATTTGGGCAATTTTTGACACTCCAAAATCTGCACAACATTTCATGACCTATGACGTAACCACGATAAAAGGGTTTCCAATTTTACCGGAAGTAGGCCTCAGTTTTTCAGCCCAAGGGCGAATTTTCATTTTATGATTTTCCCGTCAGTCCAGAAGTCTAACAAAAAGGTAACTGTAAATCAAAACATTTTGGGTTGCTGTTTTTGAAAGTATTTTAACGCTTAATAATTGATTCCCGCCTTCTTAGCTAAGAACTCCCATTGCCTGCCCCTTCTATTCCCACTTCCCGCCCTTTCCTCTCCCATCTCCTGCCACCTATTCAGCCTGGCTCCTGCCCCCCCTGCCCCCCACCCCCTCCACTGGCTGGTGCACTTGTCGCCAGGTTCGAGCCCTGGCCAGGGACATTACGTGGTGTACTAAGGCAAGACAATTCACCATCGTGGTCTGAGTTCGAGCCCTGGCTGGGGACATAACATTGCGTTCTTAGGCAAGACAATTCACCCTTTCCAAGACAATTCACCACTTGCCACCCTCGGACTGAAATTTTATAGGTGAAGCTGAGTTTTGCAAAGATTTGAGGTTTGAATGGGATTCAAACCCATGACCTCTGTGATACCAGTTCAGTGGTCTGGCAACTGAGCTATAAAGCCAACTGGGGGCTGGCTTCATAGCTCAGCATTGCAACGGAATCGCAGGGGTGACATGGTTTCAAATCCCATTCAGGCCTAAAATCTTTATCTTTATGTCAGTGATAGGAAAGGACTGTGGTGATGGTGATGAGGATGATGGCCAAGCTGCCAGTTTACAAAAAGGGTGCAAACAAGGTGGAAAAGACAGTGTTTAAATAATTTCTATTAGATTTTGATTTATAAGATGCATATAATGGCTGAGAGAATATTTTATTAATAACATTTATTGACCAAACTTGAGGGACTGATGTACGGATTTGAACAGAAGCAACTTGAGGCCTTTCCATCTGGGATGGAACGAGTGATAAGTTTTGGCTCTCACCAGTATATAGTGTCAGAATGTTCCATCTCATATAAGTCTCATATTATTTGTGACAGTAAATGAAATACATGTTTAGAGCTGACAATTTTATTATTACACCCATGTATTTAATTTTCTCTTAATTTACATTGAGCACCATAAACAGGCTAAAACTTTAGCAGCACAATGTACAAAACTAATTTTTTATCTCTGGTAGCTAAAATTGGTAAGACTGGGAGCAAGCCCTAAACTTTGCTCCTCTTAGCAATGGCCTTAAGCTAAAATTAAATCTGAAAAGCTGCCAAGAGGAGCATACACAAACAGAAAACAAATGTCCTGACAAAGCAGTCAGATTGTCACTTTTGATAACTACCATACTAAACTATAATTTAATACAACAGGAACTTCTTGGTAATGTACATGTAAATGAAGACAGAACATGTCAATTATAGCAATTTAAGCTGCCTTTTCATCACCAGGAAGATTGCACCAATCAATAGGTTTCTTTCCAGCTTTCTTTAAATACTCATTGGCTTGTGAAAAGTGCTTGCAGCCTAGGAAGCCACGGTGGGCAGACAATGGTGAAGGATGGACGGCCTTCAGCACACAGTGCTTCTTCTGTAGAAGATAACAAAATAGGTGTACCTTAAATATCAAATTAAAGTAAAAATAAATTAAATATCAACAGTATAATTATCACACACTAAGCTCTGCATCATGATACCAAACTTTAATGTGGGATTTGCTAAACAAACTTGACACTGGACTAGTAACAGTGGATACATGTGTTATCTCTATATACCCATAGCAGCTAGCATACAAGGCTAAAACGTAGACTTAAATGGAGTTCAAGACATTACTGAATGCTTGCAACAACACTACAATTATTTATATTTGGGCAAGTTTGATAAAATTCCTAATACAACGTTATGATAAAAATGTCGAATAATTATGAAAACAAGGATAGAAGATTTAAAAAATTGAAATAAACTTAAGAGTACCTTGTCAATGAAACTTCCTTTCTTCTGAGCATATGATCCCCAAAGTAAGAATACCACACCACTGAGATTGGTGTTAATCCACCTTATAACAGCATCAGTAAATTTTTCCCATCCCTGAAGGAAAAAAAATCAGTTATTATTAACCTAATGATTAAGCTTCAGGCTAACCCCATGTATATTGCTGAAGTCCTACTGCCCATGTGTTATATTTTGTTCATAATTTATGGAAAAGATCATTGTGTCAGATACCAAGGATAGGATAACAAGCCGAAATGCAAAAAAGGGGAGTCTGAGGATTGATAACCTTGTTGAAAACTAAGTTTTGGTTTATTACAATGCAAAAGAAAAAAAAATTGCTACAATATTTTGGCTCTATTTCAGAATCATAGTCATGCGGTTAGATCAAAACTGTCAGATGGCACTGGATTTTAAGCTGGTGGCAAGGGTGGCAAGGAGTAATGATGCTTGAGTCCTATTTTAACAGTGGGCACAATGTACCAATACCATAGGCCTGCCTGCATGGCTACATGTACATATATGTAGCATTCCACGCTCACTGCATCCACTGCATCCTCTGCATGCATTGCCAGCCTATATAAAGGACAACAGAAGCAAAGCCCTCTCCATGCATTGTGTGCCAATGATGCTAGGTACAACATGTATTATACGGTTTAAGGTTAACTGTCATCATAACCTTATCTTTGTGTGAATTTGCTTGTGAAGCCACTACTGTCAGGCAAGCATTTAACAGCAATACACCTGCAGATAAAGGAGAAATTGCTTGTCAAATAAAATCATAGAGAAGTTCACCACTATTTTCAGGACTTTTTTTAACATTCTGTGAAGGTAACAGCCCTATAATTTATTAAGCTCACCTTGTTTTGCCCAACCCATGAGATATCCATGTTTAGGTGCTTGAAAACCATCAATGTCACTTGTTAGTTCCTTGTAGATATTCACCAAACTAATCAAAATAATACAAAAAACTAAGAACAAGAACCTGTTGTATTTTTGCACTGCATCTCATTGAAAGTTGGGCGGGGGGGGGGGGGGCAGTGTACCAATTATATGGACTATATAGGTACGTACAGCCCAAAAGGGTATGGTTTTTAGTCTCTCTTGAATAGTAATATTGGATTAGTCACTCTATTCTTGAATCAGGTATTTTTTACAGGAAGCTACCTTTTTAACAAAAGCCCTTCACAAAGTCTTTAACATTAGTCTAAACTAGGGAACTAATTATAAGGCAGGTCTGAAACAGGGTATTGATAGGTAGGGTATCAAATTTTTGGTCAGGTCATAAATGGGGTAGGGGAAATCATAGATTTTGGCCTTAAATGGGGTAAGGGTTTTGAGAAGCAGGCTGCACACCCCTTCTCAATTTTTCTGGAAGTACACCCCTGGTTAAAAGTGAGTGAGTGAAAAAGATTCTGCAATTCATAACTGCTCAGAACATCTGTTACAGACATCCTGAACAAATTGTGGACTTGTTAACTAGAAATTTCAAATGAGGTGATAGATGAATTCTACAAGTAACTTATTATTAACAACATTTTATCACTCACCTTGGTGGTATGGACACACCAGGAGGCACACTGAAACAAAGTCCTGATTGAATAGAACCACCACCAACAAAATTGATTTTTTTGCATAAAATTAACATAAAAAATATTTATTCATTTATGTTTACTTAGTAGTTTGCATGTTGCTGGGGTTTTGCCCATCACCATAGCTGTTGGTGCATTGTTATTAAGCCACACCCGCAGCTTACTGCAGTTTCCCTCGTGTATGCATGCCTCGTTGTCATAAATGTTTATAATCTTGTGCTTGTTTGTGACCTTTTGTCTTGTTCAGTATTGTGACATTAAACCTGAAGTTCATCTCAGTTTATTGGCATATTTAAAATACCATTTATGTAGTTTGGTCTTGTTTAGCAGGGCGTTCATGTGCAAGTATATTTAATTCAACATATCATGGAAACATACCATGTGCCTGTCTAGGTCCATGATAGGGATCTTGACCAATTATGACAACTTTAATCTGAAATTTCAAGAAAATGGGTGGACTTGTCACATTAAGCTTGTTATTATACTTGACCTCTCTCCTCTACTCTATTTTTAGTCAAGTACAAAAATAATTTTTTAAGTCAAATGACCTACCTCATGAATTTCACACTGGAGAGTCCAACTGAACACATCCTTTTCTATATTGAATGAATTTTATAAAGACAATAACATGAACATTGAATTAAAGCCAAATTTATGTCTCAATTGCCTAAGTTGACCAAACCTTGTTTAGCACAATTCAGTTGGCTAATAGGAATTAATGATTTACATGTCATTTGTTCAGAATCCCTCCCAAAATGCAAGCAAGTGTACCATTTTACCATGAATTATGGCCAAACCTTTTGAAACAAAGCCATCAATATATGAGTTAAATAAAATTCTGTGATTAGATACTGGCTTGCACTATATGTTTGTAACCGTGTTTGATGATTGAATTAGGACTTCAACCTCTAGCAAACTGGCAGCCAAATGAATACACCAATACTACAGTTTAACACAGCTCCTGTGTCATATTTATCATGATAATCTTGAGAAAAAGAACACTTTTTTAGATCCAGGAACCATCTGCTACCCCTGGGGTACTCTGTAAATCTTTGGGTGGGGGTGTGCCATTGGGACACTGAAACCCTTACCCTATACTAGACCATGATTAGCTTGAATTTGCCAACCTATTCTAGACTAGGTACCAAAACCCCTACCCTATCCCTGAGACTAGCTACTTTCCAAGCAGAAACTTTATCATTATCATAATCCAACATATGCAAACTAAACCAATATCTCACACAGTCACTTCTGAGTTTCATTTTCTATTATAGGACTGGACCTCAGGTAAAGAACCCTGTTCTAGCCTAAATTATTAATACACAGGCCACTTTCCTGGTAAATTATAACCAATTCTAAACCAAAACTGGCTGATTACTGTACCCCTATACTAGACTAAACTGCCTGAAAACCACACCCTTCACAGCTTATATAATTATGTGAGTACCCCCCCCCCCACCTGGGGTGAAAATCGATTACTGTGTCCCCCTATCCTCTCAGTGCGAAGAATTACTATTTTATTAATTAGATGCATTGATGCATTGGTTTCAAGGTGCTCTTGCGTGAATCACCACCAGTATATATGTAAAGAGTGAGGGTGTCGTGAACAGGGATTAAAGGCCATGCTGTCACAATGTACCTGTGGGACCCGGGGGGTACTTTGGGAATTTGTGGGTGGGGATGTGCTGCTGGAACCCTGGAACCCTTAGCCTATACCAGAGCTAGTTCAGCTGAATTTTGCTAACCTATACTAGAGTAAACTCCCCAAATCCCCCCATCTGTCAACACTGTTGAGGCTGATTTGTGCAAATTTAAACTTGCCGATTTGATTTTTTTATATTTTTGAGTGGCAATTCCTGGTTTCCTTACTCTATAGATAAAATCTTCAACCAACCAGTCAGTTTTGTGAAAAATGATACCCTATCCTAGACCCAAACGCTTTGATTTATATACCCTATCCTAGAGTAAAATGCTTGGAAACCATACCCTTCACAGCGGCACATACCTACTTAGCCCATATATGGCAGTGCCCCCCCGCCCCCGGGCCATGGGATCTAACAGTCTAGCGATTGTTTGTGGCTTACCTGAAGGATAAACCGTCCTGCGGGATCTTTCCTCCTTAACAAAATTGCTAAGCTGACAAAAGAAACAATCAGTGAACGAGGTTAATCCTGTTTGGAACCTTTTAGTAACTTACGATTGCAAATATAAAGTTAAGCTTAAGTTGAACTCAGGATCAACAAACTGTAAACTGGGTAGTACTTTCACGAAATATTCCTTGTTGAATTCTGCCCCTAAAGCTTTTTTCCAGGAAGCTCCGAAGAACTGGGGACTTTTACTGGCAAGTAATTTCTTTCGCGCTTCTTCTCGATTGGCCTCCATTCGTGCTCTTTGCTCAGGTGAAAGATTCGACACTGGTCGCTTAGAGCTCGAGTTTGCACTTGGCGAAGTTTCATCTGTCTTCGAGGACTTGTTTTGCGGCGAATCATTCGTTACACCAGCATCGTCTGCAGTTCTTTTAGTGCCCAAAGTGTTAAAAAAGCTGGAAATCGTCTTCTGTGTTGGCATTTTTCAGCCGAACTGGTCACAAACTGCCAAATCGAACCACTGATCAAAGAAATCAAATGACTCGTGAAGGACCAAGTATATTTTGGGACATTTTTCCCGCCATTTGTGAACCAATAGAAATGTAGTTGCGTGAGAAGCCTGGAACAGAGAGAAGAACAGTAGTCCGCCATATTGGATTTTGCGGTGTGGGTTTCTGACATGTTCCGGATTAAAAGTGTAAGAGCGCCGTTATTTCAGACGTTTTCAAAGATATCTAGACCAGCTCCTTTACAGGTTTGTTTTCGCAGTTACTCAGCGTAATTTTCCTGATCATGAGATGAAAGAGGAATGTGCAAATTTGATTTGTCCACCTGTTTTACGTTCTATCCGTGTTGTATTGATTAAGCTTACTCTTATTTAGGGCCGAATATCTTCGACAAGCAAATCCTTTCAATCAGAATTGAGAAGATGTAAATCAACAACGGCAGATCCCTCTAAGTAAGTTCAATAAAGTAATTAAAAAGTAATATAACCAAGTTGCTGCAGTATAAAGCTGGTCTACGCTCTAAATCAGTTAACTTCAGCTCGTTCCAATAGCGCCCGTCACCTCCCCAGAGAAGAACCGAAAAGAGGAGGGGCAATAGTGGGGAGTGGATCAGGCATATTGTAATAATGTTGGTCTTCCGTGGGCCAAGCATAGTCAATCAATTAAAATCAATATCAGAAATCAATTGATTCAATCAATATCAATATCAATGTCTCTGATTGCTATTGATTGATGTCTGCAATCGATAATAATCTAACTCATGTAAAAAAAGCACCTACATTACAGTTGGTTCTAGAGAAACCACTTATTTTCATAGAGGTAGGGGTGTAAATATGACACTTGTTTTTCGAGGGGTTCATCATTTTTATATTTTAACAACTCCATCGCTAAATGGAGGTTGGGTGCCTGAGACATCCAGGAGCTTCCACTACTGGCAGCCAACTCCTAGATGAAATCTGCTCCCATGGCTGGCAAATCCTGGAAACTGAGCCATGAGCCCCCACGCCAAGCCTGAGGACCTCCAAGCAACGCATGCTCTGAGAAAGAGGGGCTCGTGGCGAAGGAAACCCAGAACCCCAAGAAAAAACGCCCAATCCGAAGGCACCCAATGAGCAGCAAAATAAAGCATCCTTCATCTGAAACAGGCAACAGTAAACACGCTGAAACACCATGCCACACCTGAGCTGAAGAGGCAACAGTAAAACATGTTGAAACGCCACGCTATGCCTGAACTGAACAAGCAACAGTAAACATGCTGAAATGCCATGCTACGCCAGAACTGAACAGCTGAGCAGACAACAGTAAACACCTTGAACTACCACACTATGCCTGAATTGAACAGGCAACAATAAAACACACTGATATGCCATGCTACCTGCAACAATAATCACACAGGAAAGCCACGCTACGCTTAAACTAAACTGGCAACAGTAATTGTGCAACAAATTATGCCACACCAGAACCTGAACAGAGTAGGCAGTAACGCTAAAATAAAATATCAACATACCAACTGTTGTTGAAGTTGATCTGGAGAGTTCAGCATAGTGTTGCACTTACCTCGTAGCTGACATTTAACTAACTGGCAAGGTGAATTTACACTCATTATCCATAGTCAACGCACGATATTCTGGGGGGGGGGGGGGGGGGAACGTCCAAGATAGTTGACCAGACAGCAGATCAGAAAGCCATCAATATTCAACATGCAAATTCTTCAGTTCCTTGCCCCCAAGTGGGGGATTGGGCCAGAGATGAGTTGCCTCCATCTATCCCTTTTCTGGGCAACAGAAGTAACTGCGACCCATGTCAACATGTGAATAAACGCAGGAAAATGCCAAGGCCATGTTATGCCCCAACTGAACAGACAACAGTAAACATGCTGATCGCCACACTACACCTCAGCTGAACTTGACAGCTGTAAACACCTTGCTGAAAAAATGCAATCCTCTGCTTAAGTGAAACAGGCAACAGTAATCAAATAACAATGCTACACAGTGCCTAAACTTAACAGGCAATAATTATGCGGCGGAAATGCCATGCTATGCCTAAACTGAACATGTGAACAATTATGCCACATAAAATCTAAGTTAAACGGGGAAATATAATCACACAGAAAATCCATGTCACGCATAAACTTAATTGGCAACTGGAGAGTAATCAAATAACAATGCCACGCTGTGCCTAAACTAAACAGAACCAAGCAATAGTTATCCTGCTTGAAGAGCCATGCTACGCTAAAAATAAACAGGCAAACAATTATGCCACGTCAAACCAAATTAAATAGGCAACAATAATCACGCAGAAAGTCCACACTCTGCGTACACTAAACTGGCAACAGTAATCTTAATCATGGAACAAATTATTTTACAACAATACCTGAAGCGAGTGCTTAACGACTTGCATTAAAAAGCTGTGCAATGCATGAATTAAGAAATAAGCAAGGTAAAAAAAAAGATACGCTAACGACATGCCATAAGCTGAGATGTCTCCCAAAGCTGAATGCTAATTAAATAAAAATAGCAATGTACTAACCGTTCAAGATGATCTGGAGAGTTCAGCTCAAAGTTGCACTTACCTCATAGCTGACACTTTACTAACTTTGAGGTGAAATTTACGCTCTTTATCTGTCATCGATGCACGATATTACAAGAGGGGAACGCCCAAGATAAAAGGCCGGACAACAGCGCAGACATCCGTCTATATTCAACTACAAACACTTTTGCTCTTCCATAGGTGTCTATGTGCTAATTAAAAGCACTAGGCACCAATTATAGTGAATGTATGGACTGTCCACCGGTATGAAAGAAAAGTTGCCATGGTAGAGAAGTGGCCATTGTAGGGAGGTGGCTGTTAGTGAAGGTTGGACTGTCTACTAGGAGAAAAATTCTCCATAATAAAGGCATTCAATTCTGGCCGATTGGTGTTTATTAAAGAGGTTTGCAAAGGTACCATTATTATGGGTCACTTTTTCATACTGCTTGTCTATTCAAAATTTGATTTTGCCACAGGTCATCCAAGAGCTCATCAACTTGGAAAATAGCTGGGGGAGTGACTGTAGTCTGCAGTGGAGGTCTAATAGCTGCAGCTTTGGCTTATTCCTATAACACAGAATTCCGCAGTTTTGTACACAAGAATCTTCCAGGAATAGAGCCTTTTCTTGGATCCTTGGACCAGTTCCTAGGGAATGGGAACAAACTAATTAATGTTCAAGGAGATGCTAAAAGTCTTCCATCTGCTGGTGATCCTTTGAATCTTGGTTTGACAGTACCAAAGGGTACACAGAAGGTGAGATTTCTGAATTCTTTGACAACTAAGCAATTAAATTGTACTCTTTCATATTAGTGTGGAAAAGCTTTAAGAGTTAATGTGATTATTGCAAGTATATCTAAAGAGCCAAGACATTTAATTCTGCTTGCAAATAATGCACTTGATAAAAGTTGACTTGCCATTTACATGCATATATACGTAGTTACATGTGCATACAAAGACTCTAAACCTGTACTATCATATGTGATCTTGGTTGCAACCTAATTTGGAAGGCAAGAATTTAATTTGCTCTTGTCTGTGCAGTTTTAAAAGCATACAAGTGTTTTACTTCAGACACGTGACTTACATGAAAGGATCAATTCACATATTTTAAGCAGAATCTCACTTTTAAGTGCAGACTGTTAAACACACAGCCCTGCATCCCCTGTGATGGGAAAACTAAGACTGTTGAAAATATGCCAAGTGCCACTTCTGTACTTGTGTTCTCTTGTTACATTTTCGCATAAGTATTTATGATTGCAGGCAAATGAAAATTGGATGCCTTCAAACACATGTTGGGCAGTTGGAGGGGGCTTACAACTGGCTTAAGGTAAAAATGATATTTATTGTGCATTTGTTCTTTCCTTTTGCTAGGATGCTGACTTTCCATTAAGAAAGCCTGTTAAGCCTATTTCTGAGAGTCCAAATTCAGTGGCATCAGTTTCATCAATTGATCAAACATCCATTTCTGCAGTGGATCTTGCCATCGCCAAATCAGTAGAAAAAGAAGTGCAGCAAGGTGTCAGCCATGTTGAAACCAAACCTGGACCTTCTAATGACATCACTGTTAAACAGCCAAAGGTTGGAGCTGGAAAGGTGGAGTCCGCCTCAGCTGCTGTGTCAGCTCTTGATCATGTGGGTGTGTCTTCCGTGGACCTTGATATTGCAGCATCTGTTGAGAAGGAAGCTGAATCGGTAGCACCTGTGAAGGTGCCAAATATTTCTGAGAAAGTACCTGAGAAGGAAATAGACAGTGGACCTCATGAAACAAAAGGTATTGACACCAGGATTACATGTATATGTTTTGCTGCATGTACATACACATTTGTTATACCTCCCAACTCAAATACATTTTCTGATTGGAGGAGAATGTGTCACGTGTCATGGGTCAACACTCACTAACTCCCTAGGGCGAACAAAACCTACTAACCCCCTTGGGAAACAACAACTTGAACTTTCGACTCGCACGTGATCAGGTCGTGCACCTTGAAACGGCGGCAAATTTTTGTGCCAGTCAGCATGATGTCATAAGGTCATTGAAGTCGGGCAACATTTCTCACTAGAGAAGGCATTCATTATTCAAGAAGAGGGATTTATAATTCAGCAAAAACATATCAGATTAACAAGGGGGAAAATTTGAACATTTTGTGTCTTCAAACTTTTAATTTAGCGCCAAAAAATGGGTCGCCCACGTTCGGCAACTCACACTTAGATCGCTGTCGCCACTTGCTAGGTAGGAAAATAGTTGTGTCATTTACAACAAAATATGCTGTTCGTCATCAAATCAAACTCAGAATTCAGACTTAGAAGAAAGCAAAGTAACTTAAGTACTGTCTTTATTCTTGTTAGCCGCAAAGAAAAAGACTGTTATGGTGTCGTTTCAGTAGAACAGCTCAGTTTGACTGCTGCTTGTACTGCAAACACAGCCACCGTAGGCGTCAAGCAAATCATTCTTTCGGAGTTTGCTTCTATTTTTGGGTTGGAAGGTATAACAAAACACTTAATGACTGGCCCCAAGGGAAACAGTGAGTTTTGTTTCCCCTCGACCCTCAATGTTCCCCTTGGCTTCACCTTGGGGAACATTGAGGGTCTCAGGGAAACAAAACTCACTGTTCCCCTTGGGGCCAGTCATTAAGTGCTTAGTACTTACATGTAGTTGAAGCTCATCAGATGAAAAAAAAAAAAACATTGGGGACTTCAGGCTCTAAACATTTTGTAAACCATTTTGATTTTTATTTCCTTTAGTTTCAGACTGAATTTTTTTTCAGGCTTCAATTTCACAGCTGCTTAAGTTGTGTATATAACTGTGATGGTCAATCATGTCTACATATCTTCCTCCACAGTTCAAATATGTGATCTTTCATATATTCTCTATTGCAAAACAACATTGTCAAAAGTGAAATGTTTGATTAATTCTGTAGTGACGGGGTGCAAAGAAAACAAATTTTCAGGCTTGCCCTTTGTGCAAGCTCTCACTATGATGTACTAGCCTGATAGTAATTCTCATTAATAGACTCTAAAAGGTTGATCTCCTACCGACAGTACTTCAGATCTGTAATTTCAAATTTCTGCAAACCTTTTCCCAAAAAACTTCACTCAGCCATTAAAGTGACAGACAGAATCCACTGGCCCAACTTAACATCTGGAAGCCCCAGGCTATCAGACAGGACTTTCTTTGCACACACTGAGAGATTTGTACTTGAACAATGTTAAATCCTCATGATGGAAGAGCTGAAGATGTACTTGTTATATGGAAAAGGTTGCAAACTTAGTACAGGTGTATGTGGAAGTTGACTTATTTTTCGCATATGCGAGGGCACCTTTTTTGAAGTACAATTGAAATACAATTTTTTGAACCAACGCTCTATGAACATTGAATTCTATGTAGATGTGGATACAAGTCTTACTGAAAAGGAAGTTGAGGTCATGGTGGATCAAACTGCCATGGCACTTATGGTTAAAGATGCCATAGAGAAGTTAAAGGTCATTGGTCAAGAAGCCATTGAAGCACAGCAGAAAGCTGTGGGAGCCATAAAAGCACATGTGGAACAGCTGAAGACTGCACTCACTCATACAAAACAGAGTGGAAGTCTGAAGGATCTAAGTGAGGTGGTACTTAATTCTCAAAAGGTGGCCACTGACAGTGTTACTGCTGCTAAAGCTGCACAGGTGATTAAATATCTGAATTATAGCCTGATTGTTGTGGCATGGCTAGCCCAAAATATCAGTCATCTAATGACTGATGTTTCAAGTTATTAGTAATGTATGGCAAGTTTGTGCTTATGTGTTTTGTGAAGTTTGTAATTAAACAATCTTCAAAAGCTCAGAATCCTTAAATTCCTAAGGAGCTGAAATCTTTGGCTTGCAGTATTCCGTAGCTTTGTCTGAATTTAAAAAAGAAATAACAACAACTGCAGTCAGTGCATAACGGTGTGGTACAGTTTATGCATGTCTTTTTTGCTCACATGTATTACAAGTTTTCGTCAGTTATTTTTTGAAACATCACAACAGACGTTTATAAGGGTTTTTTCCTCATGTGCTGGTTACCTTATTTAAAAATATCTTGAGAAACAACTTTTCTTTTCTTTTTACTAGGTAAAAGTAAACGAAGAAGTAGAAAAAGTGCATTCTATCATCAAAGAAGCCAAAGTTGCTGGCGCTAAGGAGGCAGGTGCAACTGCAACAGAGGAAGCAGCTCAAGTTAGCTACAGTGTACAGAAGGCAGCATTAGAAATGCAGCGGTCTAAAGCAGATGCAGCAGTGCTGGAGGAGCATCAGAGAGACTTACAGGAGAGCAAAGAGGTGCTTAAGAAGGAGCTGCTGGGTATTATTCCTGGTGTGCTGAAAGGAGAAGCTTTGGAGGGTGGTGAAGAAAAAGATGTTAGGTAAGGAGTCTCACATCTCAAGGGCAGGATTTAGATTAGTCTTTGGTTTTATACTATGATGCATGTGTATTGGGACAGGTGTATCTGGAAACATGGTTATAACATCAGGGTTTCATTTTGTAAACTTAATTTTAAAATGACACTTTTCACCCTTAAGTAACAAGCAAAGGGTAGCCTCAAATTGGCTGCTTTACTGTATATAAATCAAATCTTTGCATTATTTATTCACTTTGCCTTGAGAATGGTGTCATGATGATGCCGAAATGTCGACTTTTAACGTTAATATTCACCTGCTAATGTTTGCATCACTTTCATTAATGCAAATTTTTGAGTAGGTTTAGGAGATTGATCAGCTTAATGAGTTTTGAGACATATAACATGCAGGGTTGAATCAGCAAAGTATACAGCTGGAATAACCATCCATGTTGAACATCCTCTTACATTTTAGTTCCGTGCTTCGTGCAGTGATTAGTAACATTTACTGGTAGATTATGAGCTCAAGATTTCTGAGGTGATAGTTGATGAGAGCAAAGGCTGAATCAACTGTAACCTCATAGAAATCAAGAGAGAAAAATCTAATCATTTTAGGAGAATTCTAACTAAATTTCCTTCAAATACTAATAACATTAGTATTTGAAAGAAATTAATTAAACTAGAATTCTACTAGAAACTTCCAAACTGTAGCTTGAACTGATGAGCATGTGTACAGAGAGACCAGTTTAGAGAGAGAATATTTATTGGAAACTATTTCTAATTGTCTCGCTGGTCTTTATATCTTATTAACCAAGCACCATGGCCGTACTGGGAGAATATCTACCCAAGGTCTTGACAGTTTGGACTGAGCACAGCACAGGCAGTACAAAAAGGTCTGTGGGCTGATATTCTCCCAGTAGGCTTGGTTAATAAGAGATTTATTGCAAGACTGAAAATGTTTACAATAAAATGCCGTGATCGTAGACTGGGAAATAGCCTAATAATCTGATTTGGGGCTGAATAGGCACATACTCACATCAAAACAGAAAGGGAAAGAGACTTGGAAGAAAAAGAAAAGGAATAATTTATGTTTAAAGTGCTCAAGCAAGTCAGAACGTTCCTTCTGAACACTACAGAGCACACCAAGATAGTGTTACCCTATTCATGGCTTCATTCCTATGCTTTGTCTGCAAGGTAATGTACTGATGCAGTTGATTTCCAATGAATCTTATTAACAGATCAGAGTCAGTCCTTTTGGCATATGCACGTAAGAGACTTGATCAGCTGACTCAGGAGTTGGCTAGTTACCAGACTGAAGAGCAGAAGAGGCTGGAGAACTCCCTTAAAATCCAGCGTGAAGAGGATGCCAAGTTAACTGAACTTAAACTGAAACAAGAAGCTGATAGAATGGTGTCTGAGTTTGAAACTACCCTGAAAAAGAAGGTAAGTAACAGCTTACTATGAAGTTATTATTATCAAGCTTTTCTCTCTGAGGATGACAAATTAATGACGCTAGGTGAGAAATATGGATTGTCCCTCTTCTTTGCAACACTTAAATTACTTGTGCATTCACCAGTTATCTGCTTATGAAATGGTAAGGTTAAGTCTCCATACGGGCCAAGTGGCCTATCAGGCCGGAGCTTTTCCTGGTTTCTGTAGCATGAAGCGACTAGCATAGGAGTATTTCCTCTCCCCCCTGGATGGGATGCTAGTCCATTGCAGGGTTATCCCCAGCCTTAAATTCGCCAGTACCCATTTATACACCTGGGTAGAGAGAGGCACTGTGAGGGTAAAGTGTTTTGCCCAAGAACACAACGCAATGTCCCCAGCCAGGGCTCGAACCCCGACCGCTCGATCCGGAGACGAGCGCACTAACCATGAGGCCACCGCGCCTCCACGTATCTGCTTATAGGTAAAAAAAAAAAAAAATGTAATGCTTGTATGTGGCCGGACCATGACTTACGGGAGGTGTCTGTCAGTGGAGGTTCCTCTGTTTTATATCTATATTTAGGGTGAAAAATCAAGTATTCAAAGGCTAGTTTTCCTGGATATTGATGGTGTAGATTACAGTAGAGTCATCACTGTCAATCCCTCCTCCTAGTTGAGGATTTGGGTCCGGTCACAAGGGGCCGTAAAAGTATCATTTTACATGACTGTACTCTTACAAAGCTTACGTCCTGTCTTGTTAGGAGGCGGAGCTTGCAGTAGAACATGAGGCGAGTCTCCGTCAGCAGCTGCGTCGCCAGGCAGCAGCTTACAGTGATAACTTAGCAGAGGTGCTCCGTGTGCAGGCAGCTGAACTAGAGGAAAGGTGTGTATTTGTTGTTTTGGTCATTATGTTGGGAGACTTTGGATTTTAGTTAAGACACATTTGGAGAGATTATTACTTCGTTTATGCTTGTGACCTGAGATTAGGGCACTAAAATTTAAGTTGTTGCAAGCTTTCAGATCTTGACTTCTTCCAAATTTCATCTTAGTCTTTTTTCCCCACAATGATAGCCTGGAAGAGGAACAGAGTACCTACATTAAAGCAAATCACTGTTCAGAGTTCCTAATGCGAGAGTGTAACTAACCTCTAGGTACCAAGAAGACTTACGACAGAAGTTGAACGCAGAAAAAGACGCCTTCGAGACGCAGCTAGCCGGCGCTCTCGCTCAATTACGAGGCGTGGAAGCAGTCATTGAAGGCCGAGCTGCTGTTGAGAAACAAAACAAGCAATCACAAAATCTGTGGGCAGCGTGTCAGTCGCTGAGCACAGCTATCGACAAAGGTGTCGACCAGCCGGGGCCGCTGCTGCCTCAGCTGACTGCAATCCACGAGGCGGCGGCGGAGGATCCACTGGTTTCCGTGGTCCTCAACTCTTTGCCTGTAGAGGCAGTGACAAGGGGAGTGTTGAACGAAGAGCACGTGGCGCGTCGCTTTTACAAGGTCCGGAGATGGTGCCGTCGAGTGGCCATGATAGGAGAGAATGGCGCTTCTCCTTGGACTCACATACTGTCGTATTTTCAATCTTTTCTTATTTTCGATTCATTTGATCCCAAAAAAGAAGGAGAACTCGTAGACGTAGACAATGCAGACACTTTCGATCTTCTGGCGCGCGCAGAGTATTACCTACGCCGCGGAGATCTGGAGCTAGCAACGCGGCTGGTGAATCAGCTTCGCGGGGAACCTAGAAAAGTAGCGCATGATTGGCTACTTGAAGCTCGGTTGCTGTTGGAAACGAGGCAGGCTGCCAACTTGTTGACTGCTTATGCTGCTGTTTTGGGGACAGCGGGCGCTGATTGATTAGTTCATGAGATATTTTTAAAGGTCCGTTGAGACAAGCTGTCGCTGGTGATATAGCTATTTCATGATCGGCTCATCCAAATAGTAAAGAACAAAATTAAAGTTCTCATTTTTGTCAGGTACGACTTGTATCCAAAATAATTGGCGCCATGGGAATAGGCATTAGAATCTTGAACTTTTGACGTTTCTTTACCAATAAATGGTGACCGTGTGCACAATTTAGGGTTCTCTCCAAGATTTCATCAGTAAAGCAAATATTGAAACAATGCGGCTTATGCGACCAGAGTTCGTGATCACAGGAAGAAGTCGTTCGTCACTTCAAAGAGCATTTTTATTTGCTAGAAGTGGTCAAAAAATTTTAAAGGTTGAAACATATAATCATGCCCCTGACCAACGGTATTCTTTTTGTAATTTCCCTTGAACCTTGCCCAACACAATGTCGGTTCTACAAGTGCCTTGAACGCACTCTCAGAACTGCTGTGCTGGACACAATAGTTATTTTATTATATTTCCCTTTATTTCCAAACCAAGGTCTTTCTTTTAACAACATACTCGTGACTTTAATGTTACTGTCTTGTTTTAACTAATTTTTAGACGGACAAAGGCCATCAGAGAGGTTAAGCATGACGTTTACGGCAAACGGCAAAAATGAAACTTTTGCCCTCTCTTCAGCGGTGTGTACAGTAGAGTAAAATTATTTGTATTTGCAATGAATAGTAAGAGATGTTATTCCATTTTTGTGTGCTTTATCTACGGATTAGAAGAAAAGAACTCAAAATCAGAAGTTATCTTTGCCGTTTGCCGTCTTCCGTTAACGTCATGCTTAACCTCTCTACTGTCAATTAATCTGGAGTGAGACGAAGTGTTTCTCAATCACCTGACTGCCTTGACGTTACACTGTAGTAGTTGAAACAGTTGTTAATAGTAGTTGTAGCATTGTTAAGCTGGCACACAAGCAAACCGTGTTCTGAGTCCTGCTCCATTCCAATATTAATAGAGCTGCATTCAGGCATTCTCAGACAATAGAGTGCGCATTCTATTTCGGAAGAAACCATTAGCTCCTTAAAATTATGCTTCACTAAAGCGACTTCATTCTTTCTTCCATGGAACAATCCTTCCTGGTAGTTGTTGGCCGTGTCGGGAATAGAATAGGGGGTAGCTTGACACGATCTTGTCAGCGCGGGTAGCGGTGTACACGACCCTGGTCCGTAGTTACATCGAAACTCTCTCAGCTGAACCCCAGAGCTATCTGTCGCTGAACATGCGTTCCATTGCGTCCACTTCCCTAAGGATGGCAGGATAACTTGAGTTTCAAACTGACTGATACACGTAATTGCAGTAGAATAAAGCGGTGTTCCAATCACTCCCGGAAAAAATGAAGTTGAGGGTCAGTTCAGTCGAACACAGGCAAATATTACTAAAACCGATAAGATCTCCAAGCATAAACATGCAAATGGTATACGTGTCTTGACCTGAGGGGGAAATGCGTTAAGTCACAATTGGTTTTGGTTTTGCTCCTGATTGGCTGAAAAAACTATGCTTGCTTTGCATTTGAAAGGTTACTCATGTAAATGTAAATATAAGTTTGTTGGGTCATTTTCAGTGCTCAGAGAGCGAGAAAGACAGAGCAAGACGCATTCTCAAAGCGATAGAGCAGTCATATAATAAAGTGACTCCTGGTAGTCCTTTGAAAACCGCTTTATCTAAGCCCAGTAATGTTTCCCCAAGAAAAGATCATGCAACAAAATGAAACCTCTGGCACCCAGGCTAACTTATGGCTTCGAATGATTAAAATCAGTACATTAATTTGTCGGGTTTTTTCTATTGTTTTATATTATATAGCAAGCGATTGAAATTTGACAGCTTTTTGCTGTCGGATAACTGACTGTTTTAATTTTTTCCACTTATCTCTGATTCAGTGGTCACGAATTTTCAACTCACTAGTAACAAGTCATTATGTAACAAAGACAGCAGATCAGAATCATAGTACCGAGTTCTCTAGGCTTTAACAACGACGGTTTTTCACCGCCTTGGGCAAACACAATGACCAGTAACAATAAGCTGCCACCTTAATTTAAAGCAGGGTAGATCACTAAGTTACTCAGTTTTAAAGTTTAACATTACACTTAAAAAAAAGTCGGCGAATGCTTAACAGAATGCTAAAGAATAAGCCAGCACACACATACTTAATGGTCTATAACTGGAAGAACTTTCGTTTTTCAACTAGAAAGTAATCTCAATCCCAATTTGTATTGACAGACATTGCATGTTTGAGTGTTGGTTTCCGTCAAGAAAATATAGGCGCACGTTATCCATTAAAAACTGCAGGTGAATGTGCTTTGCATATATTTCAATGTGAAAAAAATATTTCAACGGACTTCTAAAGTCTAATTTTGCACCGGCTGCATAACAAAGTCTTCGAAAAATAGTAAAATAGCAAGTCTACTTTCAGGGCACGCTGAGCGTGACATCCTCATTTATTTAAGAAAAAAAAAAACAAGAAAAAACTAAAAACTAAAGGAATCAAAAGAGATGTCGATAATCTTTTCAAGAAATAGCAAATATACGAAAAGGTATACGCGCAGAAAATAAATGGACTGATAGGAAATAACTGCATGAGGCTAGCATGTCACAAATCGAAGAACAGAAATAAACACCTTCACTATTATGGTTTCAACTTCAGTTATGATTAACGCAATTGTTAAGTAGTACGGTTATAAAATTCTTATTGTTGGGATTTTTAATTTTTCAAGATCGCTAGAAGTATTTTAGGCGTACGTTACGTACTTTGAGAAAAGTGAAAAAAATCGAAGTGTTTAGTCCAGCTCACCTAAAGGTCGGTGTCCATCAGTGTCCGCTAACCCCCAAAGAAAAAGTAGCAAGACTACCTTCCTTGAAGCCATTTTATATTACTGTATTCACGACGCCAAACATTGCTCATTTCAACATCATCATCTTGTTCTCTTCTTGTTCTTTCTTTTTTTCTCCTGTGAACAGAACTGATCATATTATATTCGCCTTGAATTAGTTTAGGTTCCGCCGGCAGGTTGTCCTCTCCATGTCCGGCCGTTATTTGATTTATCTGATTTTTATTTCATCTGGTAATCTGGCAACTTTGAAGTTCGATATCGTCCTCTACCGCAAATAAAACAAAACTGCTCTTGAACTGTTTAAAAAAAAAGTTTCTAGGCAACTCGTGACCAGCCTCTCCCCGCGTCCCAAAGAAAATCGTGCGAGGTAAAAAATGCGGCGTTGTTACGCCGCAAACTGTAATAATCGCCGCAAAAT
Organism: Orbicella franksi; assembly: GCF_964199315.1. NCBI lineage: Eukaryota > Metazoa > Cnidaria > Anthozoa > Scleractinia > Merulinidae > Orbicella > Orbicella franksi. Next base: position 20,952,757 of record NC_138146.1, on the reverse strand, counting down.
GTAATAGCAATCGCTGCAAAATGTAATACTAACGCAAAATGTAATGACATTGACGCAAAATGTAATAAAGTATTCAACGCAAAATGTAACAACTTTATGACGCACAATGTAATAACGCAAAATGTAATAGCTAGTTACGTATATTCAACGTAGACTACATGAATTGAATAACAGGTCTTCAGGTTTTGTTCTCAACTCTTTCTGCGCCTTTCAATAACATACGGACTCTAAAATTCAAAGCTCAACCGACAAATGCGTTTTTCGCTACCGTCAATCAAATGTTCAGTGGCTCCTCCCAGCTTCCGACTCCTGCCGAGCACTGACTGTTTCGTTGACTGAACTGTGCTCAACGATTTGATTACCGCGCGCTCAGCAGTAGTCAGAAACTGGGAGGAGCCGCCGAACATTTGATTGACGATAGCGAAAAACGCATCTGTCAGTTAAGCTTTGAATTTTAGAGTCCGCATGTTATTGGAAGGCGCAGTAAAAGCAGGGCTGTACCTAGCAAGAGGCCGGACGAGGCATTAACTCGTCTAGACTTTATCCCCAAATTTTGAAAAAAAGTACTGTTGGTTGGAGAAGTAATTTCCAGAGCCAATATTTGCCAACTGCTGGTGAAATATTCATATGATTCCTCAGAAATAAAGTTACCGTGTAATTTTTTGGAAACCTTGCCTGAATGTTCTCTAGCAAGCACTGTTTCGAAAAATACAATAAAAGAGATAGGTCACCATGTTCGCATAAGAGATATGATGGGCCAATCTTACCGTATTTACTACCTAGCCACGTGCGTTATTTCATCACTTCACGCTACATTTTGCGGTAGTTGGAAGCAAAGGTTATTAAGCCTATCAAAGCAATACTTGAAAAATATCTTGATGGGCAGAAAGTCTCGGGAACCTGGAACAATGTAATATATAACTATCAAATTGACGCTCATAGAGCTGGCTACCAAACTATACCAAGAATTTTGAAATCAGTAGAATGAATTGTCGAATTTTTTACGACCTTTAAATGCGGGTGTCCTAATCACCTTTTGAAAGCTACAAGTCAAAGCGTATTTTGTTTTTCGCTAATTTTATTTGCTCCTCGTGATCAGTTTCCGGGTCCATAAGTTTTTAATTTGCTATAGGGTTTTTTTGCCATATACAATTTCAGTGAGACGTTACAGAACTTTTCGAAATAGGAGTGATTGTACTAAAATCGCTCTCGCTCTCTCACAGTGCATGGGGCCGTATATCAAGTTAATTAAATCTAAGTAGGTTTTTTTTCCCGCTCCATCATTCAGGCCCCATCCACACCAAGCCGGAGAAATTTGAAAACGCAGCTGTAAAGCTTCCACGGAGGCAGCGGGGTCGAGTGGTTAGAGCGCCGGATTTGAAATCCGTAGGTCCCGGGTTCAAATCTCGCTCTGACCGCTAGCTGATGTTGCTCTCGGTAGCCCCGAGTTTAACTTCTCGGCTACGCTTGTAAATAGGCGAATCTTTGCTGACGTCATTGTTTACATTTTTCTCATTAACATACGACTTTGCGCGTAGAAGGCATCATGGTAGACACGATTTTACTAGAAAAACTTAAAGAGCTTGTGAAACTTGGTAAGTGGTGAAATTTTTGGCTCTTTGGGTGTAATATTCGAGGAGAAATTGGCTTTCAAAAACATCAAAATTTCTGTGTGGCAAAAGCGCTAATGAGCTCATAGATTCCTTGTAAAATTTTGAGCTTTTAAACCCTCGTCGCACAAAAAGTATTCAATACATCGCGCTCAAATTCCTTGGGACAGTTAATCGTGCTGTGCTCTTTCAATATTCAGTATTAATCTCTATGTAGCTCCATCAGAAACTGTATCGCTTATGGTAATGAGGCAAATATTGTAAACAAAGATTCTCCTATAGCCAACTGCTCTGCCTCCCGTCAGTTGGGATTCTTAACCTAGTTATGTTTATTTGAATATTTATTTATCATTGTTTGTTTACATTGGTCCTGAAAAGCCCCAATGGAGAGTGGCCAATTAAGTATACATTTTTTTTATACATACCTTCTACACCAATCCGTCATGAAAACGGGTCGAAGCTTTTCGAAAACGATGACGTCACGATAATCACGTGATTTCCCTGCCTGAGTTTTCCTCAAACAAAAATCCAAAATGACCGGTGATTGTTGCTTTTTCAAATCTCTCCAGAGTAGTGTGGATCAAAACACTTGACGTGTCTTCAAAGAGAAAACGCCGTTTTCAAAATTACTCCGGCGTAGTGTGGACTAGGCCTCGGTCAAGTTGCGTCATAATTAATTAGAAAATGAACGCATCTCCTTGGTGGCCAGTGGATTTTCCATCATTGGACAACTCGGCTGGTACGACCCAGCACGTGCACTGATAGCAACGGAAAAGCTACGAAGTTTAATCATGAACCAGCGAAGTGCCCCCGCACGACATTGTTACTCACGGTCGCAAACACCAGAGTTCATTTCGTTTCTCGCAGGCCTTTTACCTTCTCTGGAGTTGGTTCTTTTCCTCTCGTTAGAAGGAAAACAAAAACAAAAGTGAAGGATTCTGATAGGGAAGCATTCTGGTAATTGTAGTCAAAAAACGTCATCATGAAAATCGATATAATAATAATAATAATAATAATAATAATAATAATAATAATAATAACAATAATAATACTTTATTTCTGGATAGCGCTATTTCCCTTTAGCTCAATAGCGCTTTACAATAATTACCGTCCAAAGTTAACAATTACAAATTTTACAGTTATGGTGGAAGCTAAAAACGGTACAAATTTACATATTTCTCAATTACTCTAATAATAATAAAAATTCAAGTGAGAACTATGTCACATGCTAATCTAAATTATAACATTTATTAAAAAGGTGAGTTTTCATATGGGTCTTAAATTCCAGTATCGAGCTACTCTGCGTGATGTCATCAGGAAGAGAATTCATAGTCTGGGTGCTAGAAAAAGAGAAAAACCTATGGCCATACCTTACGAGCTTGACAGGTGGTGCGTTCAGTAAGATTCAATTAGAACTACCTAGCTACCCCAATTTCATAAAATAATGTTGAAACAGAAGAGTCAACATAGCAATCATAAAATATAAATTTTTAACTTCATCTACATGTATATACAGAAGGAACAACCAGCTTCATGAAAGCTTAACTATAGCTGTATAACTGTTTCGGGAAAGCTTGTCTTACAAAAGGCTAAAAGTTTACGTGACAATGATGAAACGCACTGCTATGTGTGATCGTAGTTTCCCTTTACTGATCAAGCTCAAGGTGCTTCAGCGCTATAGAGGGAAGGAGCACAAATCCGTGTATTCCTTGTTTTTTTTCTTCTTTTTCCGCCGTCATCGCAGCTTATTTTATTATGATGTCCATGGTATGCTTCTAAACTCGCACCAGAATTCGATCATTATACCCCACACTACTGTTCTTAACAATGGATCAGTTATACTTTTGAGCGAGCGTTTTGGCTTAACAAAAAGTCATTCAAAGCGAGCACTCAAAAGGAACAAGACACTTTTGAAATGAATTCTTACGGGAAACAACACTGAAAAAATTCACAGTCAGAAAACAGGGACCTTACGCATATACGACGGCGATGGCGAGGACGACGCCTAGTAAAAATGTGTTTCCATTTTACTTTGAATTTCGCATTTATTTGGAACTATCCAGTGTGTCTGTCGGTATTAAAACTTGCCATGAATATGACACGAATGCGTTCGGTTCCAAATAGAAATACGAAAAATTAGCCGTCGTGGTTCACTTTCTCCAGACAACCGTAAAATTTGGTCATTTCACGGGGCTGTTTTGCAGAGGACGGAAAAGAATTATAATAGACGTACACAGCCATTGTCTTACTCATTAAGCCTATTATTGGTGACGTTCTCGTCGCTGTTGTCGTTGCCGTTGCCGTCGTGGTTTGCGCAAGGTCCCTAATTGCCCAACGCTGACCTCCCCCCTCCCCCGCCACCTTTCCCCTTCACTCTTCAAAAATGTGATAGTCTACTCTTAACTTGGCGAATACCGTGCAGGTTGTACTATTAAAAATTTTACTTTGTAATGGTCCACTTTCAGAGTCACATGGGGTGGCTCACCGTAATCCTCAATTTTTATTGCGGTTGAAGTCACTGACACCAAGAATGGAGAGAGACAACATGTTACTCAATCTCCTAAATGCCTTGACATTATATTGTAATAACTGAAGCCATTACTGCTAATCAGATCCTTTGGCTCAGAATCAACAGTAGCATTGTTAAGCTGGCACACAAGTAAACCATGTGCTGAGTTCTTCTCCATTGCAATGTTAATAGAGCTACATTGAGGTATTCTCACACAATGGAGTGCACATTCTATTGCCGAACAAACCAACAACTCCTTAAAATTGTGGTTTGCTAAAACCAGGTCATTCTTGCTTCCATGGAGTAATCCTTGGAGGTTGTTTTGCGCCATGTTGTCCACAGAACAAGGAGATGTTTGGCACGCCCTTGTCACTGGTGGAGGCATTTTATCACATTGCTTGCCTTGACAATTAACGTGCTGTTCCTGAACACCAAATCCACATGACGTGGAGCATGAGCCCCACTGACTCCACTGCACTAAGGAATGAACAAAATCATAGCGGTCATAAAACGCTCTCTGATCGGATGAAAAATACATTTGTTTCCAATTTTGGACAGAAAAAGATTTCTGAAGTAGAGCTTGTTACAATAAAAAGCATTACAATCATGTTGGCACCTTGAAGTTTGTTTACCCAGCTACAAAAGTGTACGAAAAACTGACATAAAATAGTGATTTCATTTTCATTTTTTAATGTCAGCAGAATATACAAAGGACAGACAGACGCAGTTATCAACAGTTAAGTACTCGTTTCCGCTTAACTTTCAGGGCTGTCCTCAATTTAAAACTGCAGGTGAATTTTCAGTTGTTGTCACGAGTTCGAGAGCTTAAAAATTGCAGTTTTTTTTTTCTCAATGTGGTATCTGTTTGACATTAGTAAAAATGATACTCTGCAGCCACGAATTATGTTAATTTGGGCACCTTATACTCAACCTCAGATATTAGAGACATGAAAGTGTAAAAAAACTGTTAAACAAGAAGATTGTAGGAGATAATGTTAACAGAAACACTCAGTGG
>NC_138146.1:20855123-20942623 GCF_964199315.1 Orbicella franksi | reverse complement strand
AAAAATTGGGTGGGGGCACTTCCGAAAACCCGTATCCTATTTAAGGTGGCTCCCTAGAATATTTATGAACACCCTCCCTATAAAGCGCGAGTTAGAAGAGGAAACTTAGTTAGTTTCTATTAAAGTCTTCCCTGTAGAGATTTACCAGTATGGGTACTGTTAAAATAAGGTTTATTTTTTGGTTGTCAATTTTTGGATTAAGGCCACTACCATGGCAACATCTCATCTAATGACAGGCAGATATATTCCTCATTTTGGCCTAAACTCCTTAATATTTATACTTTCCTTTGGTGAAATTTTTTCATACTTTGCCACATCATGGAAATGATATTGCCTGACATTTTGAATTGGTAAAAAGTCAAGGTTGTTTAAACAGTTTTTCCAATATCCTGTAATTTGTCATTCTTCTAAACATATTAGTTTAGCTCTGACAGATTTTAACAAAAATAGGGTATTTTTTAGGAATTGTATGTGGTTACAACTGAGCCAAATTCACCGAAGGAAACACGAGAAAATTCACTGTCAGTTTTGCTTTTTGTACTCATATTGATGTGATAAAAATTGAAAAACATTAGCATTTTCCTTTGAGTGTGTGCAGATTACTTGAGCTTTTGTCCTATGCGTGCATGCAATCATGAAACTATAGGGCGTCACCGTAAGAGCAAAATCGATTTTTTTTGTCATGATTTTTCCTACCCTATTAATGCCCTGACCAAAAATTTGATACCCTATTTAAGTACTGACCCTTAAACAGCGGTGGATCTAGGGGGGTGGATTGGGTGTCTAGCCACCCCCTTTTAGAGAAGCCCACCATAAAAATACTGTAATACGTGGAAAAAAAAACTGAAACATGTACGTGGGTCCCAAAATATATAGAAATACGTGGGTACCAAAAACCGTGTGAAGCCAGCAAGGCCGAAACATTAAAACAATGATACAGGTATTAAATTAAAATCACAACAAGCTAAAACTATTTGACTTGTTTCTAAGTAAATCCCTCCTATTTGAACAATGTTAAAGGATATGTAGATTTGAAAGATTTCCATGAAACTTAAGGGGACAGTGTAATGAATTGTGCACGTGGTAAGTTTGGTTTACAACTTAAAAAGTTTAGGCTGCATTTCTCAAGTTTGTTTGACAAATTCAAAATGGTGATGAGTAGTGGAACAAGTGGAAACTAGCTGCACTGTGTGAACAAGAGGCAACTGCAATCAGGAAAAGGTGTTTGTTGAATATGTGAAAGAAGAGTAAGCCTTCATAAGCTTTGTGTCCAGCTGTCAGTCTTGAAAGCATTGTGAGTGAAAACTTGGATCAGTCTCTCACTGCCGACATATAACCCCTGTCAGAATTGGTAAATAAGTTTGGAGCTGGTTGGTTGGGCTTGCTTTTTAGTGCAGAGTGCACTATTGGGATGATTTGGGGGTGGACGTCGCTAAAGCACTATTGCAATAAGGCACTATGGCATTATGGCGCTATGGCAAAAAGGTGTAAACTTTGATGTTTGTCTAATTAATTAATTTCAATTAATTAATTAGCCTTGCGGGAAGGGGGGGTTGGGTTGGATGGGGCAGGTACTTGTGAGCACTTGGTAAAACATGTTGCACCTATGGTACTTCTGTGATAACTTCACAAAGCTACATAACTGTATATATTTGTTTCAGAAAACCTCTTGCTCTCCTTGTGGTACCATTCTCTTTAGAACAGAACTAATTTGCTCTAAACACATGTGCAGCTTAGTTATCGTTCATGTTGACAAATACATTACGTGGAAGATACATTTCGTACGAGATCACACAAAAATGTTGAGTGCTTTCCCTTGCGGTAGAACCCAACATGTAAGACGCATGCATTCTTGAATTGTTAGGGGTAAATTACACTTCATTTCCATCCCCAGAGCCATGCAGCTTGTTATGTGTCGTGTGATATGACCGAGGATGGCAGTTGTTTCTTAGGTAGTGCCACTTCTCCCATTTTTGTGCAAAAAAAGGTACTGTGACTTGTGTGTCTTTTGGAATTACCCCTAGCAGGGCTGTCAATAAGGGCCATAACCCATAACACCTGTTATGGCTGAGTATGTTTGATGGACCCTTGATGTTACGGGTGAACTGGCCTGTTTTTGATACAATTCACCCATAAAGTAACGTGTGCTACGGGTGTGAAGAGCAAGGCTACAGGTGGATCAAAACTTTATGACAGCCCTGCCTAGTTCGGATCAACAAATATCATCTGCTGTTTTCAAACTACAGTAATGTATATGTCAGGGTCAAATTATGAAGGGAAATGGGATTGTTTCTCTTTAGCGGCCTATTCATTTCTTTCTTTAATTAGATAGATAGATAGCTTTATTAAGTAAAATCATTGCAGCCCCTGAAGCAGTTGTCTCTATAAGAAATAAGGACCAATAATCTCCCGAGTTAGTTGCATTAAAACACGTCAAATTGTAAATCCAGGAAAGTGCTCAAATATTGCTGCAGACTCCGTGGCACTTGATGAAAGTGCAAATTAATTTAGTCAGTCTCTGTAGAGAAAACTCGTTCACTGATATAGGGCTTATCTTGGCCAATAAGCATTGTTTACCTTCAATACTTCTCGTTGAACCGCTTCTTAGTTTAATTGATATCATGGTGTATTAATTCTGAATGGTTTTATTGTCAACAGTAAAAGGTGGCAACAGAATAAGAAAGTGGTATTCCGTGACTGTTTGATAATTAAATTAGTTCTTGTTTATCAATGAAAAGGCAATTTGCGTTTTGAGTAAAACAAAATCATTGAAATCTATTTCATTTCTTCATCAGATATTTATTACTTTCTTCCATTTATCCCCCAGTAGTGAAAACCATAAGCACATCTTCCCTATTTTTTGGAGAAAACAAGGGTTTCATACATACCTTCGCAAGGAAAACAAAAGTTTCAAGTTACAAAGTTGGGGTGAAAAGTGAAATTGTCACGTTTGCTGCTTCAACTTATGAATTGGATTTAAATGAATGAAAATCAACATAGACCACCAGAGTAAAATTTAAAGGCTGTCGCAACAAACGGTAAATGTAAGTTAATTTTGGACCTTGATGAAAATACAAGCATGAAACAATCACTGCTAAGATTTATGTCTTATCAAGGTTTCTGTCTCTTCCTGTTTGCATCACATGCCACTCCTATGGCCATCGCACTGTTGCCTGTTCTTCACATTCTAAAACAACCCAGCCCTTTCATCCCTCAGCAGGAGGACCCTTTGCAAATGCCTCCTCTACCTCGACCATGCCTGACCCCGTTAAGGGCCCATTAACCGATCTTTTTGAGCCGTTGCTGAGGAAAATTTATTCTCATATAACCTCATCATTTTTAGTTACTTCAGAGTTATTTCATGTGTTTTAACTTTTTCATGATTAGTAACACTACTAATGATGTCATCAGGCCACGCCCATGGTCATGTGACTAATACTGAAAAACCGCAAAGGCTCCCAGGCAAATTACTTTATCGGGATTTTTCATTGATTTGATATTTTAATTTAAATCCTCATTACGCTATGCATAGATTTTGTTTTATTTCTAAAAGGTCAGATTTTGAGAGAATTTCAAAATATTAAAAAATGCGTAATTTTTTGAAAAAAGCATGATTTTGAAAAAGGAATGCATAGCTATCTTTCCAACGTTGGCTTTGATCGAAATCCGTCGAAAAAGGCTGGATTTAATGAAAAACCGCATTTCCTTTAGCATTTAAAGAAACCGCAAGTGCGCCCGATATATATTGGAAGTTACCCTATCAGCGCGTGCGCAATTTATACAATCAGCGCACTTCGGTAAGATCAAACAAAGCCACACAGTAAGTTTTGACCTTCTATTGCTCTTGTTTGCCTGTCTTCTTCTTATTTTGTCTCTGCTTGTACTTTTTTTACTTTGCATTTTGTGAAACACAGAGAAAAACATCTAAAATGTTAGCGAATTTGGAAGTTATTGAGTTGTTTTTATTTTCTGTGCTCAGGCTGACGTAAGTAACCGGAAGTGAAATTTCACCTCCTTAGCAACGTGCGCGGGTGCGCGCATAAATCGGTTAATGGGCCCTTAAATCAAGCGCAAGCACTGTCAACCCGCCTTCGCAAGCCTTTCAGCCTCAGCCAAATGCAAGATGGTCAATCTGCCGCAACTTCAACCGTTGCCTCTGCCGGAGACCTAATTGCCAGTTCCAACACATCTGTAATAAGCCCGAATGCGGTGGAAATCACCCAGGCTTCCAGTGTCCTAAACCAGTCTTAATTCATCTTCCACACCACCTTTGCTCAGTCCCCCCTACTGCCCCCATTGTTATCCCTAACCTCTCTACAGAACCATCCTAACCAGAAGTTTGCTTCAGATCTCCTCCATGACCTTCAGTGGGGATGCTGCCTGGGTTACACCGGTCCTCATGCCCCCAGAGTCACTCCTAACCTTAAGTCGGCTACACTCCATCCTCAAGCAGTCTCTGATGCACTGGCTAAAGAAGTATCTTGTGGTCACACTGCCGGTCCGATTCAAGATCTACAATGCTCCCCACTAGGGGTAGTACCAAAGAAAGATGGAACATGGCGCATCATCATGGATCTCTCTCCCCTCATGGCTCCTCTGTGAATGACTACTCATCTAAGGACACCTACACATTACACTATGCCACCTTTGATCAAGCTCTTGCTCTTGTTTCCCGGCATAGCCAAAATGCTCTGATGGCTAAACTTGATATCAAACACGCCTTTCGCCTCTGTCCAGTTCACCCGGCTGACTGGGAACTTGTTGGTATTCATTGGGAAGGCCAATACTCCATCGACCTTCATTTACCCTTTGGCTTCCACTCCTCTCCATACCTTTTTAACCGTCTCGCCTATGCTTTCGAATGGATTCTTAAAAACAATTACATGATTACAGATCTCATGCACTATCTAGATGATAACTTCACTGTGGGGCCATCAAACTCCAAGACCTGTGCTGACAATGTCAATACTATAATCCACATGGCCTCACACCTCGGGATTCCTCTGGCTCCTGAGAAGCTGGAAGGACTGACCACATCACTGATTTCCCTTGGCATCTTGATTGATGTCACTCATATGGAAACTGCCTTACCAGATGATAAACTTAAGGAGCTTCTTGCTGAACTTCGGTCTTGGTCGTCTCGTAAAAAGTGCCTTAAGCACGAGTTGCTGTCCCCCATGGGCAAACTTAACTTTGCTTGTTGCGTCATCCATGCTGGGTGCATATTCGTGCGTCCTCTTATTGACCTAAGTACAACTGCTAGGCTCCCCCACCATCACATTACCATGAGTCTCGATGCTCGCCATGATATCGCCTCCAGGGTGGCAAAGATTCCTTCCCGCTTGGAATGGACGAACGATTATTCCTGATCCATACTGGTCAAGATTCCCAGACTTGGCCCTGTTTACAGATGCGTCTGGGACCCTTGGATATGGTATTTACTATTCTGGTCATTGGATTGCTGACACTTGGCCATCTCCTCTTCAAGATCGTTCTATCCAATGGAAGGAGCTCTATCCTATTGCTCTCGCCTGCCTCTTGTGGAGTCATTCGTGGTCGGGAAAGAAAATCCTCTTTCACTGCGACAATCAGGCAGTGGTTGATATCTGGGCTTCTGGCACTTCCCTAGACCCCGACATCATGCACTTCATGCACATCATGCACCTTTTTCAGTGGTGCTACTCACCATTTCACAATCCTAGTCTCGCATATTGCTGGTTCTGATAACTTAACTGCGGACTCTTTATCCAGTTTGCAGATGGTGCGGTTCCATCAGCTTGCCCCAGCAGCAGGCCTAACGCCAACACCTATCCCTTCATCAGCCAGGACCCTCTGGAACGTTGTCTATTGTTCCTCCAGTTTCAAGCCATTGCTGACTCCACTCATCGCACTTACTCGGCTGGCGTGCGGAGGTACATCACTTTTTGCACCTCTTGGCAATGGCAGAGTTTTCCAGCTACAGAACCTACACTGCGTTATTTTGCTGCCTACTCGGCTGGCCAAGTTTCTTACAGAACTGTCAAGTTGTACATGGCCAGCATTCGTTTCTTTCACATTGAGAAAACCTCCCTGACCCATTCCAGGACGCCCCATTACTCTATCTACTTCTGCGGGGCATCAAACGCAGTGTGGGCCTTTCCTCCAGATGCCGCCTTCCCATCACCATGTCCCTCCTTTGGAAACTCAAGGCTGAGCTGGCACAAGCACCTGACATCCTTCCGCGTGACAAATTCATGTTATGGTCTGCCTTCACATTAGCCTTCTTTGGTTTCCTACGTTCAAGTGAGTTTACTTCACCATCCACCTCTCACTTCAATGCACTGTCACACCTGAGCGGCATATCCTTTAACTCTGATGGCTCCTTAAGTCTACACCTGAAGTCCTCCAAAACAGACCCTTATCGCCAAGGTTGCTCCCTCCTGATTGCCCCATCAGGCCAATCCATCTGCGCAGTTCGTGCGATTAGAAAATACATGGCTCATCATCCCTTCAATTTGGATGGCCCCGTCTACACATTCCAGTCTGGCCTCTACCTCACCAGAACCCAAGTCACCTCACCACTTTGTCTTCTTCTCAAACGCCTACACATTCCAACAGAACTCTATGCCTCCCACAGCTTTCGAATCGGGGCAGCTACAACAGCAGCCAAGGCTGGCTTACCTCCATGGCTCAATCAGACTCTTGGTAGATGGTCCAGCAATTGCTTTGCTCTTTACATCCGGACTCCCTCGTCTATTCTGCAGAAAGTACCAGGCCTGTTAGCCAATGCTGCTGCAGGAACACAGTCCATCTGGAACCCTCAGGAAGGACGTTGTACTCATTTAACATAATAGTATTAGTTATTTTTTTTTAGGTAGTATTTGGGAATTAATTTAGGTGCACACCTTCCACTTAGCTTTGCACTTAGCGGGCCGGGTGGGACCCTGACCCCACCTCAGGCTTATATCTATCCGGGTGTGGCATACGCCACACTCGTTGGCTCATCCCTTATTTCCAGGTGTGGCATGTGCCACACTTGTTGGCTCATCCATCACCTGCAGGGTGTGTTGCTACCACCCTTATTATCGTTTACCTATTTACAGGGTGTGTTGCTGCCACCCTTAGATTTGCCAGGGAGCACCCAACAACCTTAGTCCCATTTCCTGCCAAATGGTTGTCAACTTTATTGTGTACTTATGTATGCATCCAAAGTTGTTAACAGTAAATGTAAGTTAATTTTGGACCTTGATGAAAATACAAGCATGAAACAATCGCTGCTGAGATTTATGTCTTATCAAGGTTTCTGTCTGTTTAAAATACAAACTGGTAGTGAACAGAATCGGGGTGAATACTTGTGGGACAAGCTTACCAGAGCTATCAGTTGCACTCTGCACTATCTCAGATTGTCTAAATAGTTAGTGTTTCTCAGGAATTCCCCTTATGCAAAGATATTTGACAAAGTACATGTACTTTAACAGGTCGTGTAGTCTGCAGTACAGGAGGATTAGCAGGGCAGAAAGCGAAACGTGCCCCCAAGCATTCTCTTTTGCATTCTCTTATAAATTCCAGCCTCTCTACCTTTTATTTTGCTCCTCATTTGTTTCTGAAGGGTAGTTTTTTATCAAAAGGACTTTCTTAAAAGTTGAGTAGAGCCCCTGGACTGTTAGAGGTCAGAGCTCTGCTTGGTTTCAGCTGTTATCTATCGCTTTGTAGAGTTTGACACCTCTGTAACTTGCCATGTGTCGAGTTATAATGTGCGGTTTGTCTTGCTCCATTTCTGTTGCAGAAATGTATGTTGTATCTCTGTTTAATTGTTCTCTCTGGAGGGACAAGTCAGTGATCATGTTGATTACTTGCATTCTATATTGTGATGCCGGGCCCGGTTGTAAGAGACTGCTGTAGTGACTGCTGTAGTGTTACTTCTAGAATCTTAGAGATCCATTCTGTGTTGTCAAAGTTATGTTTCTTGCATCCTGAATCTGTTCAAGCTTTTCATCTCCTGGGCTTGATGTTTAGGTTTATACCTCCTTTGTTCATTCTGGTACCACATGATTTAAATTTAGCTAAATGTAGATGTTCACATCTGTTGACTGTTTTTGCATCATGTATACATGTGTAAATTGTTTACTTGAGACTTGTTTTTGTGCCAATAGATTTTCATTCTTTCATGCCATTCATTTCAAGGGGGCAGTAGAGCATAAACAATGGTGTGACTACAGGCGGATTTTTTTTTGCCTTGCGCTTTGCGCTCGTGGTTGCACTCCGTGCACTTGTATCGCGTTTAGCTCTCTGCCCTGCTAATCTGCCAGTTCTGCAGGCTATGGGTCATGTAGCTGAGTTTCAGGTTAGAAAAGGAGAGGGAGAGTCAAATGGTGAATTTGGGTATAATATTAGGTGTCTGGAAGTTAGAGAGGGCCTTTCAAATCAGTTGTAAAGAAAAGGTAAAAACTTCTGTAGGGAAGGGGGCAGTTGAATGATTACTAAATTCCTAAGCATTGTTGAATTTCCAAAGCCAAGAAGGGGGTTTAGATGAAGATGGAAGGGCATGGATATTTTCTGGAATCTGCACCCATTGCATGTATCTTCATTATCTTAAGAATCTGCATTCACTGAGCTTTCAAATGGTGTATTGAACACAGAATTCTGTAACAATATTCAAGATTTCACATATTCACAGACTATGACACTGCCCCTTAATAATAAATCAGGGGTTTCATTAAGTGCCGGGCAGCAGGCAAATTGACCAGCTGTGAGGATGATTTTGCCAGCCTGGTCTGACCATATACAGAAAAGGTTTTCTTCTGAAGAAGTTCAGTTAAAAGAAATTTGCCTGCCTGTGAAAACCAGTTGCCCTCCTGCTGTAAATGTTAATGTAACCCTTGATAACAACAAAATGCATTCATTTCATTTATTAACACTGAAAAATTTTCACTTGTGGGAGGGTAAATTGCAACACATTTCACAGATCAGTTGATGCCAGAACTTTACAGAGAAATAAATGTAACCAAAGAGATAAAGGATTAAAATGCTGGCACCTTACTTTAAACAATTAATAATCTGTCATATTGTATTTATTAATTATCAAGTGCTGTATATTTATTTTCCATCAGTGATCTCATGTGATACATGTAGCTGACTACAGTGGGTAGCCCAACTGTGAAAAATTGCATTGACTTGTATGCAAATTTGATCTTGAGCATAGTGAGCGCAAGCCATCGCAGGTCAGTGCAAGTGCAGCCAGGGCCTGGCCAAACAAAGTCGCAAGTAGACCCAAGTTTTGAGTTTGCCTCTTCTTGTGGGTCCATTTGGCCAGGGCTTTACTTATGGGATGTCACTACTTTCTGCATTTGTTAACAGCCATGAAATTTAAATGCTACTTTCATAGGTTATAGTGGCTACATCTATAATGTACATGCTTAATAAATCTCACACGGAACTCAAATTAGTCTTAATCCTGTGGTTATCGCCATTTTGTTATGGTAGTCTAGTACAGTGGCACCCCACCTTATGGTCATGTGGTTATTATGACACTTTTTTTTGTCCTAGCAAAATGCCCAATCGGCATACGTTTTTCTCATAGAAAACCGTCTGTAAATGCGGCCAGCCCTTTAATTCAGCCAACTGCCACACTTTGAAATCCCAACCTGTATATTCCTTTACAATCTTACCCTGTTTTAAACAGCCAATCAGCCAGTTATATAGTATTAAATGGTTTAAACGTAGGATTATCAGTAGTTTTTATAGTGTGATCGTCCAGGTGAGGGTTATGTTCATCTTTCCAATCTAAATATTGCATGAACTGATTGAAGTTTCAATTTTTTAAAAATTCTATCTGCATTCCAGATGGTTATAAAAGAACAGTGTTTCAGAAGTTTAATTGTGATATTAATATCATGAAATTTGACCCTAACCCATTAATACAGTCAATCCATTAATATGGCCAAATTTTCATGGCCCATTTGGTGACTGATTAAGGGGGTTCCACTGTAGGTTGCTGGTATCCATTTATAATCCTTGGTGAAGTAAGTTACTGTTTGAGTAAAGTGCTGTGTTCAAGATCATAACTCAAGGACTTTGGGAAGGCTTCTTAATCTGGGGACCATTTCACCTGGGGCCCGCTTCTCGAAGGTCCTGAAAATGTTTTCGCACCCGAAAAGCTGTAGCAAAATCTCAAACCTTTTGACTACCAAGCTGTTTTATTCACACCTCTCTGTCTTTAAATACTGATTAACTAAAAATGGCTTTTCGGGCCCGAAAAGATTCTAGGGATTTCAAGAAACGGGCCCCTGGTGTTATGCCACTACACCATAAACATTTGTACAGTTATCTAAAATTTTTTATTTCTTGATTTGAACAGCTGAAGACAAAATACCCGAGGACAAGACAGGAGGAGGATACTATCCACTAGCTTATTCTAGAATGATGATTTTTTTTTTTTTTTTTTTTTTTTGCAGTCCAGGACCAGGTTAACACTTGTGTTCTTACGCAATGATCAAATCAAAACTTAGCCTGGTTCCTTCAGGGGAATCCCCCAAGGACATCCCTACAGGGTAACCAAGTCATCAAATTCTACAGCAGAAAAAGAATTAAAATGCACCACCTTTTTTTCCTTTTTTAATTAATGCACTATTATTATAGGATCCAAAATAGTCAGGGAAATTTTCGTTTTTCAAAATCAGGGAAAGTTCAGGGAATAAATGGAGGAAATGGGAAGGTTCCCTTTGGAACTGTACCTTTGAAAAAAAAAACTAGACCAAACTACTGAACTAACTCCATTCAAATTAAAACCTATAGTAAAACACACTTTCAACAAGTGACCACCAAACTAAGAACCGACACTACTCAACTTATACCAACAACTACTCACCCCTACAGAAGTCACTACAGTATTTCTTGACCTCAACAGAACTCACATGATGTTCTTCAACTAGCCTCAACACAAACTTCACCAAAAGTAAACCAGTTGAATCAGACCATAACTGATCAGTCACTGATTACTACCTTTTTGTAATGGCTTGACAGGTTCTCAAAGGATCAGTGCTTTTACACTAGACAAACTACTTAATGATACTTTTCCACTCTTTTTCTTTGTGGTTGGCAACTTGACAGTTGTTCCCTTGGGCACCTCAGAATGGGACATACTGTAATGTATTCCTCAATTCCCACCCCCCCCCCCTCACTCTCCAACCTTGTCGTGATTCACTATTATTTCACGGGGTTCCCCAGGTTAAGGATTAGTTTTGAGTTGATCATTGCATTCCTTGATATAAACCAAGTTATGCTTTTAATTTTGAAATACCACAGACATGTAAATAATTTAAAATGCTTTCATTGGCTCAGTAAGTAAATTATATGTAGTGTTAAAGTGGATAACATTTCGTTTGGTTATATCTTATGTTTTTACTGTATTTCCTCTTTGAAACCCTTGTCAGACTTCCTGATTTTTGCCCATACTGTACATGTATGTGAGAAGGGGAAGCAGGCTTAATAGTAATATCAAATATCAAAAATGCAATTTGTAGGTTGAAAAGGAGATTTGAAAAGACTTCCTTATTAGAATGGAGACTTGATATAATCAACCAATTCAAAGTTCTGGGATTATACAAAACAATCAGATGATCTGTATAAATTTATCGTTGACACCACCGGGAAATTCTGTCCTTTTTGACCTCAAGTGGAAGGGGTTGGAAATTAATGGCTGAAAGAGTGCTGAGCTGCTGTTTCACTGCTACACTGTAATATGATCACCCACCATATGGATCAAAACTGGAAAAAGAAAGAGATTGGGGCTACTTATAAGGGATACTGGATAGAAGGAGTTGAAGAGAAATTCTGAGTAAAATTCACCATTTAACACCCCCTCCCCCTTCCTTCTCCCCTTCCAGAAACTTCAAGCAAACTGCAATTTTTCGTCGTTGTTGAAAAATTGTACCGCAGCAGGGGTTGGGTTGTTGTCCTTATACAGATGGGCCCGAGGATCAGTGGAAGAGATTGTTCTGTGATGATGTGAGAAATACGCGTACATGTACTCCTGATTGGTTTCACATTCTAGACAACACCATGCCATTTAGATCATAAAAATCAAAAATAGATTGGCATAGGTGTAATAAGGGAGAGGGAAGAAGCATACTACAACGTGGCAATCTTGCCAGTTCATAGGTACATGTAACAAAGTACACCTGGGGGTATGTACATTGTATGCTTTCTTGCCTTCAGAAAAAAAAACTACAAAACTTCAATTTCTTATAGTTGAAGGGTTGCAGATCAGTATACTGTAAGGCAGGTTGTCAAGAAGGAATTCCATGGATGGGTCGAGAAATCTTTGACACAGAGATGGTGAGAATATTTTTAGGGGGGCAGGGGGCTAGGTGGGGCTGGAGGGTATAATTCTGCTTTTATCCCTGATAGGGGTACTGAACAACAAGTAAAAATAAATGGGCAGGTTGGACTCTTTACAGAGGGAAGGGGCCAACTGAGGAAATACAGTAATTTTTCAGGAGAGTGAGAACGCCTCTGAATGTAGATGACTTATCATTTCATTCATTCTTCTACATGTGCGTGTATATTTTAAAATATTTCTGCAGTCCAACTGTAAAGATTTTTTTTTCCAAAATTTTCCTTTCCAGCTAGTGAAAAATGAATCTCAGCATCAGAAGTCGAGGGATTTTTTCAATTTAAAAAAGGTCTCTCCAAACAGCTTACTTTTTTGTATTCGCCTGTAGCAAGTAAACATTCAGGTTTTTCCTTTCACCAAAGTTTCAGCCTTTGAAGTGCCTGCTATCGTGAAGAAATTTGTCTCGAAAGAAGGGACTTCAGAGTCCACCATTTTGAAACTGTACTTGGCAGCCAGGCCGTGTTTATGTGACGTCATTCCGTTCGACTTGAAATTGGCGGGAAGGAGAAGATAAGTGAACATAATTTGGCAAATTGATAATTGAGTAAGTGCTAAATTGAAGACTCCTTATCAAAACATTTTAAGGACTGATTGATTTTAACAGTGGTTGTAACAGTTGACAACTAGAGTAAAATTATTGAGTAACTAATATTATTACTCTCTGAAAAGCTGTTTTACAAATTCTATGGCTTGTCTGTAATTTTTTTGAAGAATTCTTTGTTTATGTTTATTCACATTATTATTCACATTCTTTTCTGAAGTGTTATCCACTTTCAACAAATTTATTTAGAATGCATGTCATTGTTTGCGATGTCTGTTAATTTTCAGTTGACCTCTGTTTGGCTATGCATGTCTGTGGTATTTGTAGTTACTGTACAGTGGCCCATTGGTAGAAATATGACTTCACCATTCAGTTTATTTATTAACACTTATCCCTTCAGCATGAGTTTGAAAACAATACATTTTGCAAGTTGCCCAAATCTGCAAAATACTTGGAAAGTATGATGACTGGCA
Organism: Orbicella franksi; assembly: GCF_964199315.1. Classification (NCBI taxonomy): domain Eukaryota; kingdom Metazoa; phylum Cnidaria; class Anthozoa; order Scleractinia; family Merulinidae; genus Orbicella; species Orbicella franksi. The sequence goes on along the minus strand of NC_138146.1, from coordinate 20,929,236 downwards.
ATGACAAAATTTGAAATATTTTGCTTTTTTCAATCTTTTAATCACCAGTTAAGTGCAATGTGCATGTGTTAAAATGAATTGTTGATGAAGTAAAAAAAAATAATAGTAACTGCACTTTGGTATTCAAAAGTTCTGCAGGGCAGGGAGACGAGTGTTTTCAAGTTCCAAAATGTCAATTGTGTATCACCTCAATCAAAGAGATTTAGTTTCGATTTCTACTGAATTCCAATATTACTTTCACAATAAGGCTTTATCAAACCGAATTATTGATCAGTAGAAAATGAAAATGGTGATTCCACTTTGCTATTCAGTGGTTTTATCGTTGGTTTTTTATGGAGTTCAAAAACGACTTGCGAGTTTTCAAAAAGATTTAATTTGCATTTCTGCCAAACTCTCATTACTTTGAGTATGCAGATTTACTACAATGTATTATTGATGAATTTAGAAATCAAAATTGGGATTTCGCTGTGTGATTCGGATATTTTATTTCTTTTCTTCTCTCATAACTTTGTTTGAACTTTTGCTGAAGTGATAAGTACAAAATAAATGTCAATGAACTGTTCTATGTATTAATCCCTTTGAAATTATGCTATGGAGTCTTGGTTGTTTTATGGTCCAGAACTCGCGGAAAATCCATGAAATTAATTACTCCCCATCTGGGTTGTGTTTTAAGTGAAGTCTCTTGACAAAACAATATGGGCCATTGTAAAGTTAGTGATATGAGGGTACAAGGAAATCACTGATGAAATGCAATGTATGTTATAAAGCTCTCAGAACCACAAAGACGCACAGTTTTAGGATATAGCTGTCTCTACATTTCGATAGTGAATATAATCTCGAAGTCATATTTACAGATTCTCTTGAAATGTTGCAAAATTCTTTGTCATAAATTTACTCTTACGGAGGAACAATTTAAAAAGGCACTTAATTTTCTTGAGGATTTAGCCGTCTCTAAACTTGGATACAATTTAATTTGTAATTCATGTTAAAAGATTTTCTCGAAATACTTGACGCTTCTTAAAATTATTTGAAAATTTACAATTTCAAAGAAAGTTAAAACGTGCATTTAATTTCCTTGAGGATGTAGCCGTCTCCAAACTTGGATACTATTTTAATCTTTAATTCATATTTTACAAAATTAATTGTCTTGAAATATTGCAAAATTCTTAAAATTATTTGGAAATTTACTATCACAATTTGAAGTTGCCTTAAATTATCCAGTCGTTTTCTTTGTAATCCTGTTTATAGCGCGTCTTTGTGTTTAATACCTCATTTCATTGCTGTATTTGTGAGGCAGAAAATGTACTGAGTTGCTCAGGTTGGAAAATGGCTTTTCCGGATAAATTTTTTTTCGGGACCAACGCTTTTGACGTCAACATCGGGCAAAAAAGTCGTTGTCGCGTTCCGCGCGTTTTTTTAAAATTAGCATTTTCTTTTACATGCTGAAATTTTATCGCAGATTTTCAGAGCTACAGTTAGTGACAGGTTCAGGTTCATATCTCGCAAATTCGAGGGGATTGTCAATCGCTCGTGCCTCTAATAAATTAGGACAGCCTAATTGGAGTTTACGATGTTACGCATTTTTACGCCCGTGAATTTTATAGATTTCTGTAACCAAATTATACCGTGAAATGCAAAGACTTGCGTCACGCGTATGTAAAAACGTTCTTTGACAATTACGCAAAGTGTGAATAGGGAAGGGCCAACTTATTTTTAAGTCGACTTCTTGAGCAACTAAGTATAGTCTGCAACTCGCAAATACGGCGAAAACGCGATAGAAGAGTTTTATGGCAGGCATTTTTTAAGTAGTGGTTTTCTTAAAAGCAGAACTTGGTTTGTGGTCCTCTTATTCAGTGTAATCTCTTACGCAACTAATCTCTTAATGTTTTCGATGGCGACGTGACAAGTGCGTTGTATGAGACATTGGGTTGTTTATCATACCGTGTAAGAGACAATTTATGCGAAACAGTTGCTACAGCGGCTGGAGAAAGTTGGAACTTAGTTCTACTTTCTGTAACCGTTGAAGCGACTTGTTTTGCAAACGTTTTGTCCGTTGCGCGTTGTGTTACACGGCTCGATGTTTCATTAACTTCTCACGCCGTTTTCGAGAAGATTGCGGGACAAGTTGCGTGACAGATCACACTGTATATCAGGACTTAGTCATGGACACAAGTGTTTACCTGGTTAGTTATGATGGACTGCTGGTACAAACGACAACACACAAAACTGTATCTTCGTCTCTATTGGCGTTTTTATTGTGTTAAAAAAAAAATTTTTTTTTTAAATCTAGCCGATCTTGTCCCTGCTTGTCGGGTCGTTTTCACTCTTCTCTGAGTTAAAGTGTTTCTTCAGTTTCTCATTAATATTCCAACTTTAAAATCCTGGCTTGTTTATTTGCTCCGCCATCTTTGATGACGACACTTGACCACTTTAATGATATGGCCGTTTGCTCTCAAGTGGAGTTGGCATAATGAGGGAGGTGAGAGTTTGCTTCCCATGCCTCCTCGGTTTCACTCAACTACGTCATAATACCACACCATTTGAATTGGAATTTTTATTAGCTTTCAGAGCCGTAAGTAATGCGCGAAAAGATTAATGCCAAAATAGTAAAATTTAAGATGCGTGTTCCAAACACTGTATCTAGAAATTTCCTTTGCAGGGACAAGGAAAATAGGAGCGCTAAAGTACAAGTCATGTTTAGTTATTTCCATGTATGCCAAGAAAAGAATCCAACGCAAAAAATCGTCGATCTGACTTGCCGACCAAACCTCCTGCCGACTGACCTCCCACAAACTTCACCAGAAGAACACAAGTCGCTTGAAACTCTAAGTCCAAACTGATACAAGTTTAGGAATTTTCGCTTATGTTTAAACAAGATCAAAGTTAAGCGATGAAAGATTAGTAATTTGTTTTCAGGTTTAAGAGTAAATAAATACTAATGCGAAAGCAAACGGGCGATTTTCGTCCGCTCACATCAACTAGAATTGCTTTAACTATGTTTTGATATTTAATTTCAGTTATTTAAAATCGATCGACTCTAATTTGTACAAAAAAATCTAAATTTCCTTCGAAAGAATCGTAGTTTAAATATTCACAGTAAATCTTATTAAATATTCACAATTAAAATTGTCTTAAAAAAAGGCAAACCCGGTGGAATTTTGAAATTTATTTGTGCTTTTGTTATTATTAATCTTGGCTTTGAATAACAAACAACGAAGGATCCTCGGAAACTTAGGGCAGTTATTCGGAAGAGTCGACGTAAACCGAGCGGCAAAATCGACCCGACGAAAGGTTTCACCGCTCGGTTTGCTTCGCCGCGTTACGATCAACTGCCGCTGCATCCCCGAGGAAAACAACGAAGTTGAGCAAGTATTAGAAAAAAAGAAACGTTTCCTAGGTTTAGTTTGTTTAAGAGGTAAAGCTGAACAAATGGCCTATGAAATTTAAAAAACAGAACGAAATAAATGCTTGGTTTTAGAAGTTGAATTTATAGTTTTGGAATGCAATATTGATAATTAGCTTACAGTTATGTACTTAGTCAAAAAATAAAGTTTCCGCGGTAAATCTCAGGTTTTGGAAATTAAAATGAGAAATGAGCCAAAGTTAGTGAAAAAAAAAAAATTAAATACCAACTTCAAGATTAAGTAAGTTAAAGAAGGCAAGATCCTAGACATACGAAACTTCATATCGAACTATGGATATGTTTGGTTCCAAAAAAAACCTTTACGAGGTTATTTAAACGTTTTGGAAGTGAAAATGGACAATTCGCCTACGCTTTAAACTTTGATCATAGATAATGTAACTATATGTTTAGTTGCTAAGATTAAAATTTCCCAAAAAGAAGCCTCCTTCACAGGCGTTATTTGTATCATTACGCAACACTCCAGGAAGAAGTGTTGCGTGACAACTCAAGTAACGCCAGCGCAGGAGACTGCTTTTGAGATCTTTTAGGTTACCTAATTCCTGGAGTTAATCAGGAAAGAAAGCCAAAGTTGTAATTCTAGATAATTTTAATTTATATTTTAAACAGTTAATGTTCTTAATTTTTCTGTGGACTGATAGTGTTAATAAATTCTGTTCTTAAGATAATTGTGACTGATTTATTTTTATTTGATACCTAATTTGTTTTTATCTTCAGAATTTAACGAAAAGAAAATTATTATTTTTAATTAAAAAAAAGCCCTAAACGAGAATCAGCTCAGTCTAGTGTCGCTTGTGAAATTCCAGTCAAGCCAGATCAGTGACCTTCATTGTTCAAAACTAACCCCAACATCCTGGAAATGTACTACCCATAACCTGCACTAAAGCACTACTGTTTTACGTCCTCAACAATAGAAAAATTCTAGAAACACTGATTGAGAACAAACATTTTTCAAGCCAATTGGAATAAAGGTGTGGTTTTCTGACGTAAAGTCAAGTAAAGCCAAAAAGACATGAAAAGCAAACCCTCACCTTCCCCCATGATGCCTTCTCCACTTGAGAGCAAACGACCACACCATCAAAGTGTCCAAGTGCCTCCATCAAAAATGAGCGGAACAGATAAACTCACCAGGATTTCTCAGTTGGAATATTGCAGAGGAACGTCAGGAACACCGTCCTCAGAGCAAGAGTTTCCACAACCTTGCAGGGACATCGATCGGCTAGATTTAAATCTGACCATTTGTGTTGTGTGCGGGTGTATGGGCCATCTCTGAAAATAATCTAAAATATACTAAATTCGGTGGAAAATATCAAATCCACAAAGAAAAAAACTACCAAGCTCATTAGCACAGTAAAAAAAACTATTCACTTGAGTCAAAAAAAAACATTATACCCTAACTAACTAGTTCTGCTATTGAATTGATACTTAAGTAGTAACAATACTTAGAAATACTCAATCTGCTCTGGTTAAAACTTTTTGGAGGAAAGTAGTATTAAAAAGCCAGATTCACTAAGTGGTTTTGAACTACTGAAAACTACTGCATTGAAACCCTAACGAAAATAACCATAAGAGTTAATTTTCTCTCTATTATACATGTACTGTGATGCCAATATTGACGGACTAGGAACGCCCACTAGATCTGAAGGGTCTGTTCTACACCCCTGTTCTTCTGACTATTCCCACGTTTGGCCTATCATTAACACGTTAGTGTCAATGCTAATGTGAAGACCTTATGACACCAAAATGTGTAGTGTTTTCTTAGCAGAGTTAATTAGTAATTGTTTACTTCTGTGCTAATGAGCTTGCTGTGGCACCTTTAAACAAAGGAGGCAAAGAAATTATTTTACAAAAACAAAATCTTTTTTAAAAAGAACTGATCAAGTAAGAAATAACAATTTTGAATGACAATAAATGCATGTTAGTTATATAAATTTGTGAAATCCTGCAGATTGGTATTGCATTAATTTCATAATTTCTTAATCCTACAATTGAATATACTTTAAAAGCATTATTTTGGAAAAGCGTAGCTCAGAATTTTGTGTAATACTGATCGAGTAATAAATAACAATTTAGTAAAACACTTAATAAATTGAATAAATTTGTGAAAAGCAGCAGATTGGTATTGCATTCAATTAACAATTTCTTAATCAGCCAATTGAATTTACTTGCATTACTACAAAAGGGTAGTTTTAGGAAGCTTCCTTTGTTCAAACGTGATAAAATAACAATAAGTAGTTTCAAGCACCATCATGCTGATTGATCTGAACAAAAAAAAAAAAAACTCAGTGACAAAAATGAAAATGTTGCTCACCCAAGGAAAATAACTGTGATCAGTGAGAACTGAATTAGCTAATGATTTGAGCATGATGCATGCTGAAACTACAAAAAAAAACACAAGTAAAATAATTTCTTGAATACAAGTATCCTATTGAGCAGCTACTTTCCCAAAACAGGTTTATTTGGATTACAAAAGTGTATTTAATTTTTGAAGGTAAATACAGGAAAAATTGTTCTCAAGAAAAACAAATAGCTTAGCATTCTGGAAATGGTATTTTAAGTACAACATACATATGTTAAAAGGTTTCTTATGTTGATGTTGGCAAAAAATAATGTTTTTCAACTCCAAACTCAATTTAAGATTTGCAAGGAAAACCAATGGAAGTGAACAGATTTCACTATAAAGCTGCTCAATAGGAATCTTGTGAGAAGGAGAAACTAGGTTTTCGTGAGCAAATAAGTGGCTTCTGTAAAATCAAATCTACTGTAATAATTATATCCTGCTGTCTGCATATGCCTGCATATATCAAAAAAGTGTGACTTCAATTTCTTTTTAGGAACTGAAATAAATTGTCTTTAGAACTCACTAGGAAAATTTTTAGCTTTGCATTTAAGAGCATCCTAGAATTTAAAAATGAGAATTTTTAATGAGCACTCAAAATGTCTGTAAATAAAAATGGTAAATAAGTTTTGACTGTATTTTCTAGTAACGGAGGCTTTGGACAAACAATTAAGAATAAAAATTGGCGGTAATAATTTTGAATGACCTTTTGATGACTCATTCATCATTTTCAAATTCATAAAACTAAAAGTCAGATTCTTGTGACTTCTTCATATACTAAGAATGTATGTGCAAGTCTTGTTGCATCTAATTAAAAACACTGCAATAAGGAATGTAGAGAATAATAATTAAGAACTAAATAGTTTTGCTTTGATTGAGTCAGATTGAGTGTTCAGTTTAGGCTTCTTTTCTTGGATAAAGAGCATTTCATAAATTATTTGTAACTGAAATATATTTTGGTTTATTTTCTGCATGGGTTTTTGAAATTTCTTTGTCCGTTTCTGAATTTGACAATAATAATTGCAAAATTTTACTTTTTAAGGTAATTTGAACAAAATGTCGGCTCTTTTTTTGTTTTATGTCTGTACACATGAAAATACATCAAGAATTACAAAACTTTTATTTCACAGAAACAGATTTAACCATAATTGAGTTTCAGTTAATTTTTAGTGATGATTGCTATTGACATAATTCCCCGCTCTGATATAATGAATTGTATGGAAAATGTAACAAGCAAGCCACTTATTTGCAAATGAACGACACCCACACAACACACTGGTCAGTTCAATACTCTGTTTACATAGATACTAGTTACATGTGCATCAAAGTGGTATTGGAATACAATGTTAAAGATCATCAAATTGCACCTAGATAAATTTAAAGGTTGGTAATTGCTGTTTTAGTCAGCTGCATATCCTGGGCTTTTTATCTTAACTATTAATAGAGTTATTAAGTGATTTTTTGATTGATTAATTGATTGATTGATTGATTGACTCAAGAATTTCCATTTACCTATGATTAAAAAAGAGATCTATGAAAAAGACAGAAAATAAATAGCTTCTTCCCAATTTGCTCATTAACTAAAATAACAGCTGCAAAGGAGACTGCAAAACCACATGTGCACATGTAACTAGGAAATAAACAGAGAGTAACAGATTGGTATTACAAAATTAATGTTTACCTTGAGTAATCAAAGAATTTTCATCTCAGTTGGCCCGCCGCAATGTGTCACCAATTTTGTTAAATTGGAATTTAGAAATTTTGGTTTTTCAGGAGTGAGGGAAACCGGAGTACCCGGAGAAAAACCCTCAGGGCAAGGTGCACTGTGCCATCTCTGCTGCCAGTAATATCTCATATACCTTAATATATCTATAATTCAACTTATAAAAGTTCATCATTCAAGGCTTGCTTTCATCCACTATCCTTGATCTCCAGTTGTCAGTCCTCAGTCCTATCCTTGCTCCTTGATCCTCTGTTCTGCTGTTCTGAGTCCTGGGTCCTCTGTCCTGGGTCTTCTGTCCTGGGTCCTCTGTCCTGGGTCCTCTGTCCTGTGTCCTCTATCCTGTGTCCCTGGTCCCGGGTCCCCGGTCCTTGATCCTGTGATCTATGTCTCTAACAACTTGCCTGCAAATCCAATACGTAACTAGTAAGTATTTTGTACATGACTTTTGCTAAACTTGTATAAGAACAATGTGCAAATAATTCTTTTCTCTTAAAGTTTTGTTTCAGAGTCTTAAGAATTTCACAACCTCCTAAAGGATTACCCAAACATTTCTACCCCACCAATACAAACTAATTCCTTAAAGTGCCTATGAAGTAAAAAATAATTGCTGCTAATTTGAAAGGCTTTTCAAAGTAAAGAAGAATGGCGTTTTCCTTTTCAGAATATCTTTTTTCGTTTCAGAGATATCTACATTTTTGTATTAAGCAAATGAGGAAAGTGATGACGTCATAGGTGGTTCCACTAAAACAGCACAACACTCAATCGAAAATAACTCTAGAAATATTAAAGCAGTGTTCTTCAAACTTGGCACCAGAAATGTACATCACAAAAGAAACATAATGACACCTGTCATGTGTCGTTGCCATGACAACAGTTATGCCACTGGTTCTGTTTTAATTAAGACTAAAATTCCCAGATTTTATCTTAAACAAGGATCATCCACTCCCACCAATCTAATGCTGAGAGTTAAGACAATATGGGAACCATGTGTGCTCCGAGCAAGACCCCCTGTCCCACTTTAAAAGGTTGCAAATTGAGTTATTTGGTTTTTCACAGAAAGAGACTGGAGCCAAGAGTGTTGCCATGGCAACAACGTAGTGGTGTCATTCTGTTTCTTTTGTGATGTACATTGCTGGTGCCAAGTTTGAAGAACAATATTTTAATATTTCTACAGTTATTCTTGATTGAGTGTTGTGCTGTTTTAGTGGAACCACCCATGACGTCATCACTTTTATCATTTGCGTAATACAAAACCGTGAATATCTCTAAAACGAAAAAAGATATTCCAAAAAGGAAAGCGCCATTCCTCTTTACTTTGAAAAGGCTTTCAAATAAGCAGCAATTATTTTTTACTTCATAAGCACTTTAAGCAATCAATCAATGTTTTTGCAGCAGAATGTTAGTCTTGAGACTGCAGGCAGTGATGTTCGTTGTTGGGATAAATGACTCTGAACCAGACATTAACTCTGAAGCCAGAGGAAAGAAATTCTGAATAATACCAAGGAATAGCATTGACCCAGGAATAAATAAGCTTGAAATGAGAACCTTAAAATCCTCTGAACTGGGGGACATCTCAATGAAATGAAGTCTCTTCTCTGCTCATTAATCTCCTTATTATGACAACATAAAATTAAAATAGTTTGCATATACATTACTTGCAAAAAATTTCGGACGACATTAATTTCAGACAAAAAAATGTCCAAAAATATAACCATCTGAAATTTGTAAGTGCCTGAAATTTCAAGCATCCAAAATATTTACAGTACAGTATAAAGTACATACTTTCTTCTTGGACAGTGCCATCACATACATGATGAAGCAAGAACTTGAATTTTAAAAATTTGGTTGTTCTTTTTATCACCTGAAACAAAAATTTTTGTTTCTTTTATGAGAACATACATGTAATGCAGATTAATTCCATAAATTTTCCAGTCTGACTCAACTTTTGTAGGCAAAAATTTAACTAAGCTAAGTTCTAGCAAGGTGTTCCAAAATTAAATGTCCAAAATTTTTGAAAGTAATGTACCAATTATTAAAACAAAATTAATGCTTATCAAAAACATATCACTGTCAAGCCTACAAATAACAGTCAGTCATCAGATAATTGCCGGGTAAATTTGAGGTTTTGACAGGTAAAAGCTTATCCTGGTCGGACACTCTGACCGGGCATTTCTGCTGCAATGAAAACTAGTAGTAGTCATAGATTAAAGAGTGCATTTGAGTTTTGGTAGGTTTGTATGTTAAAAAAGCAAAAATTCTAGGAACAGCATTTTGTGCCTGAGCTGTTAGGTAGACATGAAATTGGCGTCCCTTTAGCAGGGGCAAAAACAAATGAATTGATCACAAGGCACATACGCATGAGAGGGTTTGTTTTCATTTATACATGTATTATGTAATATTAGTTACAACCAGTCAGTAAAAAACACAGATTGTAGTTGGGAGGCCACATTTAGTCCACAGTCCACATTTTATACCCGATCCATGAGTCTGTGTTTTATAACCAGTCCGTAATGCTTAGTCCACATTTTATACCTAAGTCTGTAGTCCCCAGTCCAGAGTCTGCAGTCCATATTTATACTGACCATGTAATGGTACATTTTGTTGACCCCTAGTCCATGGACTACTTGAATGGACTACCCTAGATGGACCGCCCTGAAATTTGTGGCACACATGAATTTAATGATGCTATAACCCAAACAAGAGATGCAAGTGACCGACAAACACAATATTTACAGAACAATTGTAATGTAACAGATTTAACGATCATGGCCAGGTTGTTCGGAAGGCGGTTAACGCTAACCTAGGATTAAAAGTTAACCACAGTATAACTTTTTCTTGTATACAAATGTTTTTCACTGCTTATGTTTTGTGTATTTTGAGATAATTCAAACTCAAAACAGAAGGCCAAACAATAAAAACAGAAAATCTCACTGCAAAGTTACAAAACTCAAATCAAAATTCTCACTGAACCTGGGTTAGCTTAATCGGGCTTTGAATAACCCGGCCCAATGCTTTGCTGTTAGCCTTGGCTAAATCTATTTATTATATGGTTAGCCTGCGAACAGGCTCCTGGCGAGGACGGAAAAAATTTCGGCGAGTGCGAAACAGGAGAATTCAGAGAGCAAAGTGATTGGGGCAGGGACAGGGGAGCCTGTAGACTTTGTTTTTGATGTGCCTATCCGCCCTTGGTGATAAGCCTGTAACAAATCAGTCAATGAGGTAATTAGACCTGTCAAGAAGCTACATTTTCAGTAATCGAGCTAATCAAATAGCCGGGCCGGGCGTCATAATATAGAATGCGAGTAAGCAACATGTCCACGGAATATTTCAAACTTAACTTAGAGAGCTTAAAACATATTTTGCAATACTGAAATGAGCCTAACAAAATTATAAACACATGACAGAGGTGTCAAACTCTGTGAAGTGACAAACAGATAACAGCAGAAAGTCCGGAAACCATGCCTTTGACCTCTAAAAAACATTGCTACAGCACCGCCAAACGGCTCCACTCCACTAGCTTCTACTTAAAATTCCTCCTCGTAACAGAGCATAAAGTACCCTTCAGAATCACTTGTGAAATAATGAGAGCTCGAGAGACCAAAACTTAAAAGAGAACGGCAAATGCACTATTGTAATGAACCATTGGAGTTGCATAATTATACAAAGATCTGTCAAATATTCATCTCAAAGATGTCAACAATCAGCCATTTAACCAATCATATCATGATACCAGGAGCTGGTATCATAGAACAGCAGCATCAATAGAATGTCTACAGGCTCCCTCACTTCGTTCGGGCTCACCAGGAGCCTGTTTGCAGGCTATTATATGGCTAGCTCCATGAGCGGGCAAGATGAATCAAATCCTGCACTGTGATTGGCTACCCAAGTGGGCAAGATGGAGCTATCTTGCTCGCTCAGGACTACCTGCCGTGTCCTGCAAGAAAACTGTTGTGAAAGCCATATAATAAATCCTTTATTGACCAAGCTTGTTCGCTCGAGATGGCTTGTTATTGACCTCATTCTTTTTTTTGTAAGTTTATGGAACTTGGCCAATATCCAGCCATCTTGACCTCACACTTAGTCAATAACCCATACATATTACATTTTACACCTCTTGGGGAAGAGGGGTGGTGTCATCCACACTTTACCCCACCTTCTATGCCAAAGGGGTTAATTAAACTCATGTCATGTTTTATAAAGACTCCTAAAACACAGCAAGCATGAAATATTAGTGGAAAAAATGACCAGAAAATATAAGAAACTGGTCGTATAATATTTCTCGCTGTTATCCTCTAAACATCCCTTGATTTGCTTACAATACGATCATGTTAAAAGCAACATGGCGACCGTTGCTTTAAGCCGAGGAGGTTTATAAGCTCATTTGTTAGTGTAATAAGGGTCTCTAAAGAAACGCAAAATAGCTGTCTCAGAAATGTCAGAAATACCTTTCTGTAATTTAGGAGGAAAAATACCAGAAAAAGAAACTCTGTAGAGTAAATTACCTCGCAAGGAGATTCGTAAACGCTGAGAGAGTGCAGTTCATTAAGTGGCGAGAACAACTCCACACACAACTTGTCTACCCAAAGACTTCCGTCATGAGGAAATTAATAATTTTCGAGGTAACCTCGTCGAATTGGAATACTTTCTTCGCTCCACAGTTGCCTCAAAACGATACATATTTACTCTTCCGCCGCTGACCCGCTCTTTTCTCGTGCAGAACAGATCATTTGAAGCGAGAACATGCGCGCGGACGCAGACACGCGAGAATAAAGCGCGCTTACTTCCAGTGTTCTTGCATTTTTTTTCTCTCTAAAAGCAAAAATAAATATGACCCATTCTAGGCTAGGTTGCGTGAAATATATATCTTGGCACAGATATCGTTAATTCAAGACCAACCTCGTCCCCGCGGTGCTTTTTCCTTGTGAAGGGTGGAAAACGCGCCCTGGGAAAGGAAACGAAGTTGCGCCCTGGAGTACGAGGTTAGTTCAAGACGAAGATTGTATGTTCAAAGCCAGACAGCATCAACAAAGGAGAGAAATTTGTATATCTCAAAATTTGCTACATAACATTTTAATTATGCAGCAATTTAGTTGTATAAGTAAGCTTTCTTTCATGTCGAACGTAACGTTTTAAGCTTAAATTTGAATACTTTACTAAATTTATTGTAATTAATAATTTAACGAGTAGCGATCTATTTAACTATTATAAAATTGCTTCTACAATACCGCGGCATGTTTGTAACTGTAATTTTAAACTTGTGATGTTTTCCGTAAATAAATTAGAGTGGAAAAAGATCTTTCTTTTCTTAGTGTCATTCCTTTCAAAAAACCATTCCAATATCGTGCCTGCAGCTTTACAATTAGCGCAAAAAACTACAGCCTCAATCGGCAGTTGAGAAATTCCTAAGTCATTTGGTCGTGATTTGTCCCGCATGCGTTGCTGTTACCAATTTTAAAAGGGGCCTTGCTCTCCGGAAAATTAGCTTTAGCTATGTGCTAAAAACAACAAGAATTGACAAGATGTGAACAAGTACAATAGTACGACTAGTAACAAAAGGTCGTAAAGTGTTTATGCTGTTATGATGGATTTGGAAAAAAAATTTAAATCACGAATTTTGACCACCCGATAATAGCAACTGTGTGCATCCATAAGTCTTGTTACTATAGCTCTCTGCACGCATTGCGTCCCTAAGATTCTAGATAGTCTATTCCCCTCTCCCTCCCGCTTAAAATATGCCCGTTCTTTTTCTGTATGCTAACAGTGAATAGGCCATTTTACAGTTGTGTTCTTAGTTACCTGGCCTTGATTGCTAGCGAGGCTGGAGGTGATCTTGCTTTGATACAAACCTCTCTGCTTTTCTCATGTAAATGCAACTAGTTAGCATAAGAACAACTTGATTTACACAACAAAAACAATGAGGTCTGGATCAAAACAAGGTCACCTCCAGCCTCGCTGCCATTCAAAGGCCAGGTCGCTGAACAGAAAACTGTAAAATGGTCTATTCTAAGGATTTCTCGATGTGGCAAGTAATTGCACTTACAGCAAAATTGGTCTGCTACACAAAGTACAGTTTGTACAAAGTAAGTTTAAGAGAATCACTGAGGCAAGTGGCGCGTTTAATTTCTACTGTTTGATATTCGCTTTCTGTATCTTGCGTTCATCAGTAAAAAGTTCATAATTGTAGTGGAATGTTCTTCCATGGATATAATTTCTGATTCCCCCAATGCACCCCACCTATCTTTTTCGTGACCAGGCCACTAAGTCCTCTGATTAACCAATAGACGGACACTTAATCGTCCTTCCGACTGGTATGGCTTACAACGCAAGGACACATCTTCATTTTGACATCTTTTCTTTCCAAGTTCTAAGTTTCGACGAAAGTGACACCATAATCCTGCCCAGCTCTCGAATCAAATGTAAACTACTCTCGATTGACGATAGCATTGATACTACGTTTCTTGTAGCTAGTTCTACGTATTTTGGTGGGAAAAACGTTTGTTGGCCTAAACTTGTAAGAGGTAACTCCACTTGGCTCTGACCCGCCGTTTTGTCGCATGTGGGACGTCACAGCTTGCTTGGCGGTATAACCGTCTTAAAAAGTGGATCGTAATACTAGTGGCCGTGTCCTTTCCATATCATGTAAGGCAATAATAGCGGTATCAGCTTACCTTGTTGTGCAAGGTAACAATAGCGGTATTGCCTTTTCCTGTCGTGTATGCTAACATCAGCGGTATCAGCTTCCTTGTTGCGTTAGCTTATTTATTAATTTTAGCAGTAGCCTGTCCTTGTCATAAGAGATAATACTACGGTATTGTTTCCTTGTCATGCAAGATAATCGACGTATCCTTTTGTCGTCATATAAGGTAGTAATAGCGGTATCCCTTCTTTGGGAAAAAGTCTCTTGGATGCGCCAAGTGCTTGGCCGAGTTGAGTTGGCAGTTAGGGTCCTTTATTGTGTTGGTATGTTTAGCCTGCCTAGAGTTCTTCGCTATAGATTTAAAGTTAATTGATTGACAGTTTTTATCTCTCAAACACAGCATTGCACATGTGATCTCGCTAGAAGTCCAGGTATCTTTTATCGCGTGATTTTTCAGAATCCAGTTTTCCTCTGCGTTGTTGAAATACGCTTGTCGACTGGAAGGCTCATCTAGGAAAACCAACAGACCAAAATTGATGGATTTTTCAGATTGTTTATAGGTAGAACGTAAGATGATAGTTTGAAAAGAACATTAGAATCGAGGGGTACTATACATGCATTAATTTAGCTGAATGTTACATGACTGAGCCTAATTACAGTTACATAATTATATAATTTTATGTTAAACAAAATTCTCGATTGTGATTGGTTCTCCGATAATATTTGTCACGTGATTGTCGTTCGATCATGTGAGTGTCCAATTGGATACCTATAATTGGACATTACAGCCATTCGCCCGTCAATTAAGTGCGCTTAATTGGCTTCCTTCTTAATGTTTCCCTGCAGTTTGTAAACTTTTGGAAATACTATTGACTTCTCGCTCGAAATAATTTCTTAAAGACTTCTTATTCTCGAACTTTGTTATTGACGGATATGATTATTAGCAATTGGACCTTGTGTCGTAAGAAATTAATCTTGCCCGTGTTTTTAAATCAGCCTCGAGCTGCGCGCTCCTCCGATTTTCAAATTACTCGCGCGATTACTCACTGAATTAGATACTCCACATGGTCCAACTACTATTGCTATTATTACCAATAAGATTCCAGGATTTGTTAACAGTATGTTAAACAACACCAAACGTTCACAGGTCGCATGTTTGTAGTTGCATCGATAACATATAGGGAAGGAGAACTCAGAAATATTTATTACATAATTGCAGCAGTTTACCTTTATTAGTGTCATTCCTGCTACTGGGCGATCTTGAGGAAGCTGTTGATTTCAATAGCACTTGACTAGACTTGGTTGGTGACATAAGAATCATACATGAAGAGCTTGACGTCATCGTTACCGTTGACGACGATGGTAGAGAGGACGAATACTTGGCATGCAATAGAGAAGATGGCACAGATGACGTCATTATAGGCGAAGATGACGTCAGAGCTAGTGAAGAAGACGTTTCTACTGTAGAATCGAAGACGGAGAAGCATAGTCAGTGATGGTGCCATGACACTTGATCTCGTATGATCTTTTATTTGGAAATCACGATACTAAAACTTAGAAATTAAAATGCTAACTTTTGAAAACAAATAATAAAGACATTTCAAACCATATAGTAATACTGGATACAAGGCCATGAAAACAAAAAGCACAAACCACTGGCACGATCAGCTTAAATTGTCAATAATTATTGCAAGTGATAATTTGCAGGGGAGTAGTCATTTCTTTACAAGCTACCACATAACTATACATTTCGTTACATTTAGGTCCAACAAGACAGCTGGCCTTCTTTTTCTGTCGGGGAAGTGCCAATGAGGCGTTCCTACACCTTTAGATATTTCTTCTAGGGAAATTTCAAGATGATTTGTGTTTTTAACGGCAACGCGCGCGAGATCTTCAGCCAGTGGTTCAGCTGTTCAGATTATTTTTTTTTGAACTGATAGTCATTTCAGCCTTGGACTTCACAGCTATATATCACCTCTGAGGATAAAAATGAGGGCGAACACCCAAATTAATTAAATAGAATTCCAACTAAATTTCCGTCAAACTAGCTACAATCATTAGCATTACAAAGAAGCTTTCTTGATCAGAATGTACTCTAGATCGACCTTTTTGGAATTGCCACAAGAGGGATCAGTTGGGACAGATGATTCCTCTTCTACCATGCAGTTCGTGATGTTGGTTTCCATAAACTAAACTGCAATAAGCAACATCGGACAGGGTCAGGGCGGAATTACGAGAACTGCGAAGGGAATGTCAGGTGAAAAAAGTTTTTGAGGTAATTATCTCTGATGGCCTGGAAAAACAATTATCACTTGCAAGTAAGCGGTTTGATTTTAGGAGAATGCTAACCCACACACTGTCGAAGCTCACTTTTTACCTGTAACACTGGATGATGGCGATGAGGTGGTAGTAGATTTTAGTGAAACTTGATTAAACTGGGTCGATGGTATTACAACTACTGATTCAATACTTGATGTAATAATTGGCGCCGATGAAGTAAGCACAAAAGATGACGTCTCTCTTGTTGAAGAGGACGTCAGAATCACTTTTGATGATAGATTTCGTGCTGATGACGACAATGACGTAATCATTGATAATGTCATGGTACTCGATGTCTTAACTCCTGATGATGATTCAGCTAAAATAAAAGAAAAAGAAAAAGAAAATGGAAATAAAAAATCACTTTCATCTTGCAATATGCTAGCTCGGCGTTTTATTATCTCTTCAGTAGCATAATTAAGGTGATTCCCTAGTAAAAGAAACCGCCATAGATTTCCGATGAAACTTGGTATGCTGTTGTTACAGGACAATGAGATATTAAAACGTAGTAAAAAGAGGGGGTCACCGTGCTTGATTTCACGCCACAATGCTGACAAATACGGTTATTTGGGTGACTTTTGGTAATCTCCGTGCACAACAATTAAGCTCGATTATTTTTCAATGCAGCGTGTTATATCACAGAGAGTTTGACTTTCTTTGATTGTTTATTTATCTACGTCCAGGAAAAATGTCTTCAAATACCCTGCATTTTTATCCTTTAAAGGAAACATAATTTGGACATGCGCTGTTGGACCCGTTATGTCTCCCTCTTTAGTATTTATTTCATTAGCCATAACAGTAGCCATAGATTTCTGCTAATTTTTTTCTCAGTTATTAAGGATATTGTTCTCGTTGAAATTATCAAATAAAAAGTGGGGGTCATCATGCTCGTTTAAGAGAAAAGGAGCATTTATCTCGCTATCGAGCTTAGTTTGAGGGGAATCTCTTACGTTTTGTACGCGCGCGCCCATGTGCGCGCGCTAATGAAACGAAAATCATGCGCAGTAGAGATGTGCAATGCAACACTAAGAAATCACTTTAATTCCCGGGCTAGATATAAAAATTAATAGCGATTGTGTCATTAACAACTGATGATAATTACATGTTGCTAGTCAGACTAGTTAAATGTATGAAAGGAGACAGCTGAGAAATATCGATGGAATAATTACCACGGCTACATTTACTAGTGACGTCATTCATGCTACCGAGCGATC
This sequence comes from Orbicella franksi, assembly GCF_964199315.1. Classification (NCBI taxonomy): domain Eukaryota; kingdom Metazoa; phylum Cnidaria; class Anthozoa; order Scleractinia; family Merulinidae; genus Orbicella; species Orbicella franksi. The sequence continues at coordinate 20,911,584 of NC_138146.1, read as the reverse complement.
TTAAGGTAGCTGTTGATTTGCACAGGGCTTGTTTAGACTTGCCAGGTGACATTCAAATTAACGACGAAGAGCTTGACTACACATGACGTCAGTGCGATTACTTGGTAGGTAGCTGTGGAGCAACTTCCAAAGATAACTTCATTTTCGTTCAGGATGACGTCAGGGTCAGTGATAAAGAACGTTGTGCTCATGCCGTAAAAAAATAGCATTTCCTTCAAGATCAGCTCTTTTGCTGTTTTTTTCCCTATTGGATACAAGCTTATCACAAGAGCTTAAATTAAAAAAAAACACATAATAAGTTGGATATATTCTACGGTCAGCCAGGTTTATTAAAACACACAAGATTGTACGGAAGAAAATGGAGTCCAGCACAAATTTAAAAAAAAAAAAAACTGAGGAGTCCCCCTACGGGGGCGAACCGCAATGCCCTTCCGAACCGAAGCTCGGAAATGTAGCCACTGTGCTACAAAGGGACTCCGTAAATTAGGTAGCAAATTTAACGGTACCTATAGGCGAATCTTTGCTGACGTCATTGTTTACATTTTTCCTCATTAACATACGCCTTTGCGCATAGAAGGCATCATGCTAGACCCGATTTTACTAAAAAAAAAAACTTAAAGAACTTGTGAAACTTAGTAAGTGGTGAAATTTTAGGCTCTTTGGGTGTAATATTCGAGGAGAAATTGGCTTTCAAAAACATCAAAATTTCTGTGTGGCAAAGGCGCTAATGAGCTAATACATTCTTTGTAAAATTTTGAGCTTTTAAACCCTCGTCGCACAAAAAGTATTCAAAACATCGCGCTCAAATTCCCTGGGACAGTTAATCGTGCTGTGCCCTTTCAATATTCAGTATTAATGTCTTTGTAGCTCCATCAGAAACTGTGTCGCTTATCGTAATGAGGCAAATATTGTAAACAAAGATTCTCCTATATGTACATAAAATGTAGTTTCTATTGACAGCCCTATCTTTCTTTTAAAAATGGCCGATTCAAAAAATCAAAAACCTTGCTTAAGTGACAGAGTCTTTTAAAATCCCTTATTAAATCTTTCCCAAACACAAAAAAAAAACAAAAAAATTTCCAACAAAATCCGCTCTTTCGCAGCTCTTCGTTTATTGGGTACAAGCTAATAGAGAGAGTTTCAATCAAAAAAGACATAACAAGATGGATATTTGTTATCGTCAGCCAAGTTTGATGTCATATTTTATACGATATTCTCACTCCTAACTTGCTCAAAAGCGAAACAAAAAGAACATTGGACAAAAAGAAATAAATGGAGTCCAGCACAAATATGAAAAAAAACTGAGGAGTCCCCCTACGGGGGCTGAACGCCATGCCCTTCCGAACCGAAGCTCGGAAATGTAGCCACTGTGCTACAGGGGTACTCCGTGAATTGGGTAGCAAATTTAACGGTACCTATATGCACATAAAATGTAGTTTCTATTGACAGCCCTATCTTTCTTTGCAAAACGTTTAGTTCAAAAAATGAAAGTCCTTGGTTAAGTTATAGAGTCTTTTTAAAATCCCTTATTAAATCTTTCGCAGGCAAAAATAAAAAATATCCATCAAGATCCGTTCTTTTGCAGGTCTTCGTTTATTGGATACAAGCTAATAAAGAGAGTTTAAATCGAAAAAGACATAACAAGATGGATATATCTTATATTCACCCAAGTTTGATGTCATATTTTATAAGGTCTTTTGGCTCATAACTTGGTCAAAAGGGAAACAAACAGAAGATTGGACGAAAAAGAAATAAATGGAGTCCAGCACAAATATGAAAAAAAAACTGAGGAGTCCCCCTACGGGGGCTGAACGCCATGCCCTTCCGAACCGAAGCTCGGAAATGTAGCCACTGTGCTACAGGGGGGCTCCGTGAATTGGGTAGCAAATTTAACGGTACCTATATGCACATAAAATGTAGTTTCTATTGACAGCCCTATCTTTCTTTGCAAAATGTTTAGTTCAGAAAATGAAAATCCTTGGTTAAGTTTTGATGTCATATTTTAAAAGGTCTTTTGACTCATAACTTGGTCAAAAGGGAAACAAACAGAAGATTGGACGAAAAAGAAATAAATGGAGTCCAGCACAAATATGAAAAAAAAACTGAGGAGTCCCCCTGCGGGGGCTGAACGCCATGCCCTTCCAAACCGAAGCTCGGAAATGTAGCCACTGTGCTACAGGGGAACTCCGTGAATTGGGTAGCAAATTTAACGGTACCTATATGCACGGAAAATGTAGCTTCTATTGACAGTCCTATCTTTCTTTGCAAAATGTTTAGTTCAAAAAATGAAAGTCATTGGTTAAGTTATAGAGTCTTTTTAAAATCCCTTATTAAATCTTTCTCAGGCAAAAACAAAACATTTCCATCAAGATCCGTTCTTTTGCAGGTCTTCGTTTATTGGATACAAGCCAATAAAGAGAGTTTAAATCAAAAAAGACGTAACAAGATGGATATATTTTATCGTCAGCCAAGTTTGATGTCATATTTTATAAGGTCTTTTGACTCCTAACTTCCTGAAAAGGGAAACAAAAAGAAGATTGGACGAAAAAGAAATAAATGGAGTCCAGCACAAATATGAAAAAAAACTGAGGAGTCCCCCTACGGGGGCTGAACGCCATGCCCTTCCGAACCGAAGCTCGGAAATGTAGCTACTGTGCTACAGGGGGACTCCGTGAATTGGGTAGCAAATTTAACGGTACCTATATGCACGGAAAATGTAGCTTCTATTGACAGTCCTATCTTTCTTTGCAAAATGTTTAGTTCAAAAAATGAAAGTCATTGGTTAAGTTATAGAGTCTTTTTAAAATCCCTTATTAAATCTTTCTCAGGCAAAAACAAAACATTTCCATCAAGATCCGTTCTTTTGCAGGTCTTCGTTTATTGGATACAAGCTAATAAAGAGAGTTTAAATCAAAAAAGACGTAACAAGATGGATATATTTTATCGTCAGCCAAGTTTGATGTCATATTTTATAAGGTCTTTTGACTCCTAACTTCCTGAAAAGGGAAACAAAAAGAAGATTGGACGAAAAAGAAATAAATGGAGTCCAGCACAAATATGAAAAAAAACTGAGGAGTCCCCCTACGGGGGCTGAACGCCATGCCCTTCCGAACCGAAGCTCGGAAATGTAGCCACTGTGCTACAGGGGGACTCCGTGAATTGGGTAGCAAATTTAACGGTACCTATATGCACATAAAATGTAGTTTCTATTGACAGCCCTATCTTTCTTTCCAAAATGTGCAACTAAAAAAATCAAACACCTTGCTTAAGTTATAGAGTCTTTTTAAAATCCCTTATTAAATCTTTCTCAGGCAAAAATAAAAAATGTCCATAAAGATCCGTTTTTTTGCAGGTCTTCGTTTATTGGATACAAGCTAATAAAGAGAGTTTAAATCGAAAAAGACATAACAAGATGGATATATTTTATCGTCAGCCAAGTTTGATGTCATATTTTATAAGGTCTTTTGACTCCTAACTTCCTGAAAAGGGAAACAAAAAGAAGATTGGGCAAAAAGAAATAAATGGAGTCCAGCACAAATATGAAAAAAAATCTTAGGAGTTCCCTTGCGGTGGCTGAACGCCATGCCCTTCCGAAGGGAAGCTCGGAAATGTAGCCACTGTGCTACAGGGGAACTCCGTGAATTGGGTAGCAAATTTAACGGTACGTATCTGCACATATAATGTAGTTTCTATTGACAGCCCTAGTTTTCTTTGCAAAATGTGCAATTAAAGAATCAAAGACCTTGCTTAAGTTATAGAGTCTTTTTAAAATCCCTTATTAAATCTTTCCCAGGCCAAAAAAACAAATTTCCATCAAGATACGTTCTTTTGCAACTCTTCGTTTATTGGATACAAGGTAATAAAGAGAATTTAAATCAAAAAAGACATAACAAGATGGATATATTTTATCGTCAGCCAAGTTTGATGTTATATTTTATAAGGTCCTTTGACTCATAACTTAGTCAACAGGGAAAAAAACAGAAGATTAGACGAAAAAGAAATAAATGGAGTCCAGCACAAATATGAAAAAAAAACTGAGGAGTCCCCCAACGGGGGCTGAACACCATGCCCTTCCGAACCGAAGCTCGGAAATGTAGCCACTGTGCTACAGGGGGACTCCGTGAATTGGGTAGCAAATTTAACGGTACCTATATGCACATAAAATGTAGTTTCTATTGACAGTCCTATCTTTCTTTGCCAAATGTGCAATTAAAAAAATCAAACACCTTGCTTAAGTTATAGAGTCTTTTTAAAATCCCTTATTAAATCTTTCCCAGGGAAAAAAATAATTTTGCCTTCAAGATTCCTTTTTTGCTGTTTCTCGCCTATTGGATACAAGCTAATAAAGAAAGCTTAAATGAAAAGATATATAATAAGTTGGATATGTTTTACGGTCAGCCGGTTTATGTCCTTCCTTAACAGGTCTTTTCATCCCTAACCTTGTTGAAAATAAAACACACAAGATTATACGGAGAAAAATGGAGTCTAGCACAAATTTAAGAAAACACTGAGGAGTCCTCCTGCGGGGTCTGAACGCCTTCGAAACCGAGCCTCGGAAATGTAACTACTGGGCTACAGGGTGACTTCTCGAATTGGAAAATGTGCGATAACTTTTGAATTTTCTTTCATCTTTTTTGTAATACATTTTCCAAATCAAGATGAGGCTGTCAATAAAAACCACATGTCATGTGCATGTAGGTACCGTTAAATTTGCTACATCATTGATGGAGTCCCCCTTGTATGACTGTGGTTACATATCCGAGTTTCGGTTCGGAAGGGCATGGTGTTTAGCACCCGCATGGGGACTCTGTTTTGTTATGTTTGTGTTGGACTCCATTTATCTTTTACAATCTTCTTTTTGTTTTTTGGTTGAATCAACTTATGGGTTAAAAGAAGTTTTAACAAAGGACTTAAAACCAGGCTTATCGCATAATTTACCCCTCCTTTTATGTCTGTTTTCATTTAAGCTGTGTTTATTAACTTGTATCCAATAGGCATCTCAAATGTAAAAAGCCATGGCTACCGCTAGATGGGTATTTTTGCGGTCAGTCAGGTTTGATGTCCTTTCTTAAAAGGTCTTTTCACCCCTAACTCGCTTCCAAAGGGAAAATAGAAGATTGTACGAAAAAGCATTAATGGAGTCCAACACAAATATAGATAAAAAAAAACGAGTCGCATAGGGTTCGGCCGGGGGCCGAACCTCATGCGCGCAGCGCGTTTATTTTTGCGAACACGAGCAGTGACCAACTTTGTTTTGCGAGCAGCGAAAATAACTAAGTAATCTAGCGAACAGTTCCAAAACAGGAAAATAGGCGCAAAGCTAGCCAACATTTTAAGATCTTGTCGCGGTTCGATCAGCCCCATCAGCTTACAGCCAATTATGCCTCGTTTGATGTAGCTTTACGTTAGTCAGTGGATGGACGCTCAATAGATCAAGGAGATTTAAATCTTTCTAACCACACCACGAGAAGAAGCTAAAAGCTACCAGACTTTAGAATCCGAACATGCGGGCAGTTAAAAAAATTTGCGAGCACGAGCAAGGGAGCACTCATTTTATTTTCGCGAGCAATTCGAGCAAAGGCTAATTATGTGCTGAATATTTTCCTATTAGACCAGTACTCATTTCCTGAATGTGATAAGAATGCAATTTCCAGAGTTCTATTCTAGTGAATTATTCACGCGCTGTAATTACAATGCGTGACCCTCCTGGCACGGAAAAAGAGAGGTGAAATCAACAACTCTTGATCAATTGATCTATTTTGGGCGTAACTGAACAGCCCGTCTTATAAGCGACATGGAGAGCAGGGCATATTCGTTCCTTTCCGTTGGCGGCTATTGCGGTTCCGATACGAAAGTACACTGTCGCATTCTGTAGAAATGGTTCCTCTGCTTAGCTGTAATCGAGGTATTTCAAGACCTACCTTAGTCGAATTGAAGATTTTTTGAAAAGGCTTCGCTGCTATCCCTCATAAAATGCTTTCTCGCTTTGTAATGCGGTAATGGTATCATGTTAAGAATTTTTGGAGCATAAAGATGGCGCGGTCACACTGGTCACACCGGCTTCACATTACATGGTATACTTCATTACGAGCTTCGCATTACATGGTATAGCCATGACAACCATCTTATTTCGAGTTTCATGTCTATTGAAAATTAGGAACTGCGTGCCTATAATTAACTGGAAGTTAAAATCTCGCCGTTCCAAGTTCCTTAAAGCTGAATTAATAAATTTATCCATCGTTCAGTATTTAATAAATTGGAATTTAGATATTTCTTTCTTGCAATTGGCGTGACCTAGGTCAAAGGAGCTCATTCACAGAATTTTGAGTTGTTTTGGCCACCTAGAAAATTACCTTGAAATTGAAGGAAACCTGAAAATAATAGTTAACTTAGATAGCAAAAAACCAAAGAGATAAAAATAAACCATAAAGGAACTACGATGGTTAAGGATGGAGAAGATTGACTCGGATAACAAACCACGAACTTGAAAACTTTAGGCTAAACTTTTCAAGATGCGCAACCCGTGACGTGGCTCTTTTAACGCCAGTAAATAGGTCCGATATAGGAGATTGGAGGAGACTGTTAGTCCAGCAATTATCATGATCACAGATCACTGACCTGTAAAACGAGAGATCTGTACTGATGTGGCGGTTCTTTTCAGTGAAACTTGATTAAATTGGGTTGACGGCATCACGACCACAGGTTCAGAGCTTAACGTCATCATTCGCGCCGATGACGCAAACACAAAAGACGACGTCTTTCTTGGCGAAGACGATGTCAGAATCTGTACTGACGAAAATGGTGCTGACGACGACAGTAACGTAATGATTGATGATGTCTTCACTCCTGGTGATGATTGAGCTAAAAAAATAATGATAAAAGAAGAAATAAAGAACCACTTTTGTCCTTCAAAATGTTAACTCGATGTTTTTTCTGTGTCGATTGTGCTAAAATATAAAATTAAAAGGACAGAAATTAAAACTACTTTTTCATCCTGTGTTTGGTTACGTTGTGGTAGTTACCTTCTCAGTAGTATGATCACGTCTGGCAAACTTATGTCTTTTTTTCTTAGAATGAACATACTAGTTATACAACACTTTCGAGTGGCATACCGTGGAATATCCCAAGAGCCACACTTGAATTTTCTCGGTAGATACGTCCTCGAAGAGAAATACAGCAATTGTAGCCTTTATCTTGCTATAGAGGTTTTGCACGGCAGGATGGTGCATGGCACGAACAATAGATTCTTTTTCCTATGGGAAAAAAATGTTCTTTCTAATGCAAAACATTTTCATTGTTCCTACCATGCAACATGGCTGCCGTGCAAAACCTCTATTTGAGGCTGTTCAAAAATCAGATTACCTTGAGAGCTGTAAGCAGATGGACTACAAGACGTTGTGCTGCACATTTCGGTCTGTGTTGTCACATGTCCGTGCGGACATTTCTGCCCGGGTCTAAGTTTCTTTGTACATCCCTCACGTGATCTCTGACCAGTTCCACACGTGACTGCACAAGCTCCCCACTCTCCCCACTCTCCTAAAAAAACATTGAATGACACTGATAACTCATTCAATTTAGTTAACAGGTTCATGCTTAGTGCGCGTCTGTCGTGTTATGATACACGCGAGAATTCGAAGATTACCAGAGAAGCGTAAGAGTTGGTCGAGACGCTGCCGATAGCAACTCTAGCGTTTACTAAGTTCTAGTTACACGCGCGCGATATCGATTTAGATCGCGCGGTTTTACTTTTTAGTAATAGTAATTGGACCGAGTGGAGTACAATTCAGGGAGTAATCGCGCGAGTGATTTCAAAATCAGACGAGCGCAAAACGCGAGGCCGATTTGAAAATATGAGCGCGATTACTCCCTGAATTGTACGACACGAGGTCCGATTACTAATTAATTGTATCTATAACAAATTTCGGAATTAAAAATGTCTTTTGGGAAGTTCTTTTGAGCGAAAACGTCTGTAGCGCTTTTCATAAGTTTTAAAAACTGTAGGAAACATTGCGAAGGAAGCCATTAAAGCGCGCGCAATTGACGTGAAAATCACGTGAGTATCCAGTTTCAAAAAGTTCAAATTGGATACCTGTATTTGGACGCCCATGTGATCGCGCGCCGTTTACGTGACAAATAGGCGCGCATGATCGAGAATTTTGTTATAGATACGATTAATAATGGTAATAGGACTGAGTGGAGTCCAATTCGGTCTGTAATCATACGAGTAATTAACAAAATAGGACGACCGCGAAGCGGGAGTCCGATTTGTTAATCACGAGTATGATTACAGACTGAATTGGAGGACACGATGTCTTGTTACCAATTACTCAAAACTATGACAAAATTCGAGAAACGAAGAAACCATCGATTGAGCGCTGAACGATTAAACGTCGTTATGAATGCTGAAAAACACAGCAGTTTACTCAACAAAGTGCACTGCAACAGCGCGCGCAAAATGACGCGTACTGTCCATTTACAAGCATGACGCGTACACTGTCCAATTAATGCTCAAATCGGGCTGCTGATAGCCAATCACGTTCGAGAATTTTGTTATAGTTTTGATTAATGTTGTAATTATCTTTCTATTACATGGCTAATCCCACGATTGGGTAAGATAAAAAATTCAACAAATCCTGCGCTGTGATTGGCTACATGCAAAATGGGGCGAAGGCTTTCCTTAGCTCCCTCGACAACTTCTAGGCAACTTCAAGTTCTGATTAACTTTTTTCACTTTGAGCAACTTTTTTCTGCTAGGAAAATTTTTGCCTTCTGAACAACCTTTAACTATTCTGAGAAATTGGAGGAGCTTTTAGGATTTATTCTGTTCTTACCATACATTTTATGACGACTTCCGAAGTTTCTCTGAATGTTTCCCGAAGGCCATACAAACTCAGTTTCTGATCGAACATTTTCTAATTAACAAAGGTTGCCAGAGATTTCCGAGGGAGAACTGAACACCTTTTGATTTAATATCGACAACTTCTAGCTCATTTAGGTGTAGCATGAGATTATTACAAACTCATAAACAAACCTGTAATCAGCGATGTCTTTCCAAATGGGATACAGTATCTTTTACGCTGCACACAGTGCAAAAAATTATAAGCCTTTCTTGGCCCGCTCGGGTTTAGCCGCTGTTTCCCGCCACAAATAGATTATTACAAACTCATAAACAAACCTGTAATCAGCGATGTCTTTCCAAACGGGATACAGTATCTTTTACGCTGCACACAATGCAAAGAATCATAAGCCTTTCTTGGCCCGCTCGGGTTTAGCCGCTGTTTCCCGCCACAAATAGTGTTCCCTAAGCCTTATAATAATTCCTTTTTCACAACAACTGCAAAAATTCTCGCGCTCTCATTGGCTAATTTTCACTGTCAATAAGCGGACAGACACGTGAATTTATAATTTATGCGATGTTGACGTAAAGAGCGAGAGCGGACAATTTGACATTTTGTTATTGTGAAAAACAAATTGACCAAGTTTGTTCGGTCGAGATGGCAGGATATTGCTCTTGTCCTGTCTTTTTTGTTTTCTTTTTGCGTGATTATAGGACCTTGCCTTCGTCTCGGTAAACACGCAAATACGGTCTTGGCCAAAATCCAGCCATCTTGACCTCATACTTGGTAAATAACCCATATATAGATAGTAATTTACCTCTATTGTATTTGCTTATGTGAAAGCCACATTTTTCAGAACTTAAAATGCAAATCAATTGTAAACTAAATTACTCGCCGTGAATAATCGTAAGCACTCAAAATCACAAGTAAATGGAACCACAAGAATTTTTTTTGTCCCATCGAGATTCGTTTAGTTATTAGCTCACTCAGTAGCTGATGTTTATTACGTGGTTATTGCTCTCTCATAGGTCACATATATTATGTACATTAAGAATTGCCTACAGTTGCTAGAGCTAGCTCGACAAGTAGTAACATAAAGTGTTCAGCCAAATAAGAGAGCATTAAGCTAAACGTTGTCAATCAGTTCTAGCAGATTGTCAGTATGACTCGTGTGGCTTTTAGGAATGGTCTTTTAGAAATGACATTGATGGCTTCCGGTCAACAACTCGTGATTTAAAGGAGGCAAAACATAAAATCGAGGTTCTAAGCTAAACAAAAGGGACTTTTAGAGGCGCAATTTTCTTGCGGTATCAGTTTGTTTTAACCTCGAATTACTTTTAGAAATATCATTAAAAGAATTCTTTATCTTAGAAATAGAATTGACCAAGACACGCTCTTTATCGGCCTCTCCATTTTGCAATGATTATTTTAACGAAAAGAGAAGTCAAAAATTTCTTGGATATTTGATATTTTAAAAAATTACAAGCGTAAAAAGTGTCAAAATAATCGCCAAGCCATTGCCACCTACGTAATATCCGGATGCTTCATTCTAAAAGAATTGTCGGAGATGGTAAAGTACACGAGTATTGATTCTCAAGCTATATAGTAATCTCTCTCTAAAGAGAGAGAGAATGTACCCTTGGTAGTCATCGTTAAACAATTCTAATATTTTTGTCATAAAATCTTATCTCAAGGACAGCCGATAAATTTTTATTGTCTCACTTGAAGAAGTGTGGCACGGGAGAGAGGTTGGCTCATCGTAGTGACAATCCCTTGACAATAGCGTCATTTTGCATGCATGCACTTTATTACATTTTATGTTTTTAGATTATTTGCGTTTTATAGATAGAATTTGACATGATGGTTCTTATTTCTGCGTCCTATACCAAAACTGGGTGTTAATGTTTCATCTAATTGGCGCTGCTCAAAGATGATCTGTGAAATATATTAAGGCAGAAGATTTAATATATTAAATTTGTCTGGCCAGACCGGCCTATTAACCTCCCATCAGCGTTTTATATTGAGACCAAAAGATCCCAATTTAAATGATAAAAGAGGATTGCATTTAACGTTGCGAGTACTCCATCTGTCCACCATAGTCTTATGATTTTAAGGCTACAATAATTAAAATAGGTGAACTTTTTTTTCCCTAAAATTGCTTTTGCACCTAAGAAATACATGGTCAAATGGGCGGCATACATCATATGTCTCTATTTTTTAGTAAAAGTGTTTTTCCTTTCAAGACAACTTAATTGCTGACAGTAAAGTTAGTGAATAATACGGTTTTTTAATAACACTGTTTGTGCAAAGAAAAACAACAGCAAAGCAAAGATAAGGTATAATGTGTAAGGTATACTGTAAGAGCTCCATAAAATCACTTTGCAAATCAACTAGGCAGTTTTGGTTCTTTGCATATTAAATCCACCGGCATATAATACCATTACACGTTGAACGTTACCAAGTCACTATCAGTCAAAATTGCGTTCCGGCTTTCTTCAATCGTGTTTTCCGTTTTTTTTTTTTTCGCCGCAAAAACGGAAGGTAGTAGAACTCGGGATCACGGTCACGTTATACATCACGTTATAGATCGCGTTATAGATCACTTTATAGATCATGTTATGGGTCTAATGAAATATCTAACACCATTGATTAATTTTTTCTTCACATTCCCCATGTATTTGTCGCAGCAATTTTGCTTTATCAATGTCACAATTCGAATCAACTAAGATTTAATTTAAGGCTATATTCTGTACTGAAAACCTGACAATTCGAAATTTAGCTCATGAAGTTCGACTGCGCAAAAGAAGAAAACGTTTGGTTCATGCAGCGGTCATGTATGGCGTTCTTGTTGTCGGCAACGTCAAAAGAATATGATTAAAAAGTTTCAAAAATAGGATAGCTTAGTAATTGCCCTCTTAAAGGAAAAATCAGCCAACATTTGAAGGATACCTGCTTTCTTGTCTGCTACTGAGATGCAGATGTATAACCAGAGTAAAAGTAATTCCAACAACAGTCGAGAAACCTTCGCGTTCAACATGGGTCCCTCCATACCTGCTTTTGACTAAATATGAATTCTTGTCATAATTGCAAGCGATCTCCTCTCTGATTATTGCCTTGTATTGACTCTTAAAGGAAGGAAACTGATTGGCGAACATTTACAAATTGGCTCTCCCCCACCAATCAATGCTTCGAAGACAAATTAAGTCGAAAGCCATTTTTTTTAATTTCTGAAGAAAAAACGCCCCTGTCAATAACCATTAGTAGAGGGTTGGTAGAAAAAGGCATCAAGTAACAAGACGTGGATGAATTATTTAGGAAACAACGCAAAAGTTTCTGTGGTTTTTCGTCGACATCTCACGCAATCGTTTATTTTTTCATGTCAGCGGTATACTAATTCGTCCAAAGTTTCAAAGCATTAGAGGTTGAGCAATTTACCTACATTGAATAATGAGATTGGATCAGTAGAACACCCCAAAGTGATCAGAAGAAACTGTCCGAGAAACAATTTGTTAAACTAAATTTTGAAAACACAATCTTCATACATAATTCAATGTCTTCATAGGCTGGCCTTAATTCTTTATTTTCTGGTATATCCATTAAAACCGCGTTCCAATTTTCCAGCATATGGAAACAATGAAATCACTATCGTGGGTAGCTCCTTTTCTCACTAATGTAATTGGGCTAATCTATATCCGCCTTCCGTAACGAAATAAAACTTCGCTCGTCTTACATGTATATCTCCAAGAGACTAACAAAAATAACCCACCCTGAAGCTATATTTTAGCGCCCCAGTTTCTTTCTTATATCCAGAAATAAACTTTGTTTGTTACTGTGAGTAAGTAGCTGATGTATACAGTAAAAAGCCGCTTATAAGAACCTAGGTTATTTCAAGTTAGCCTCCATAGGTTCTTATATAAATGGTGTTTACTCTGAAATTAGGCTACCTAGGTTCTCAAACAGGCTCTTAATTTATTTTTAACTTGTACTCATGGGTGTGGTCTTTATACTGAATCATTCACAGTACAGTATTGTGGTCCTATACCACTGCCAGTGTTCTGGCTAGTTTTTGATACCTTTTTTTGTACTGCATGTGATTTACTGTATTATATTTGAAAAACACTCTACATTTTGAAAACAAGAACACGGTATTGAGATTAATTTATCATAGAATGGTTGTTATGTGAAAGGTGCTTAACTGGGAAACTTTAGCCTAACAGGTTCTTGAAGGAACTAAGTCACGGTATTTTGAGTTATTTTGGCCACATACAAAATTACCTTTAAATGGCAAGAAACCTGAAAATAACAGTTTAATAATATAGAAAAACACCAAAGAGATAATGATAGACCATAAAGGAACAAGGATGGTTGAGGATGGAGAAGATTGACACGGATTACAAACGACAAATTTGAAAACTTGAGGCTAAACTTTTCAATATGCACAAACCGTGACCGAGCTCCTTTTAAGTTTTAGGTTCTTATACGCAGGTTTTTACTGTAATCCAAAAATCCTACGTACAGAGGCATTATGCCATTGAATTAATTAGGAAAACCAAAATAGGACCTACTGTCCTGGCCTACCCTGCATGTCCGCTGAAAGGGAACACGCCAGCCGAGTTTATTATAAATAACGTTGAATTGATATAATAAAAATCCCTCTCCCGTAAGGTAATAACTGATTTTAAAGAAAGCGGCGTTTTCCGAATTTTTTTACTTTACATACTCGACGCATTGTTGGATGTGAATAAAATCTATCTTGTATGGGTCGAAATCTACTTATCCTTGAATATCGTTCTTCCTCTTATCTACTGTCAAAGGACATTCTATTTTTCAATATTGTAACTGGGCGCTATCGTATACGTAAGACTGGGTAACACGCATTAGAATATTACACTGGACAGTTAAATGGATAGAAACAAAAATGCAAGATCAGTTGACGATAAGAACGTGGTAATAAAACGGCCATTAACCGTTTCCGATCGGTCGTAACTCCGTCTCGATGAAAGCTAACATGGTGCACGTACGCTTTGGTAGAGAAACTGCCAAAGAATGTTCGCCTTACATAACAGGCACACAAAGGCTGGCTCTTGTATTTCCACGCTCCAAACTTCAAAGCATATAAATCAAGCTTCTGGCGAAAATGAGTAAATTGCAAATATTACTATCCACTTATTAACTCGCTTTGATGCCTCCGGTAGAGCACACACTTAACTTGAATTAACAGAACTTAACTTAAAAATAAATTGTTTTCCTCAAAACTGCGGCCAAGCTTTCTTTCCATCGATTACCACACATTATTGCTAATGTAACTTCTGACAGCATATCCGGACAATTATATAAGTCTTGTAAGGAGAGACTAAGCATTGCTGAGACAAAAAAAAATCAAATTTGATGGAAGCGCGTAAAAATTGACTGAAACAAAAAGAGAACTTTGAGCTGTCGTCAGCTCTCTTCGCCTCTTGTTTTCGTTTGATCAAGCTTTACCGCCTGTATTGTGTTCATAACTGATAAAAAGATCTAAAACAGAAACCTTAGGGTCTTTTCATCGCATATACAGTGGCACCGTGCTGAACCGAAATTAATTGCATCTCGCTTAGTGTCATTTTCTTTCAAGAAGACAGGAACTTAGTCTCGCTATATAACAAACAGCCTTAAGCTAATGGTAACAGATTCAGATTGAGAGGAAGATAAATATCTTAACTTGCATATTAATTCAAGTTAAAAGGACACGAAAAGGATGTTTGTTTTTTCTCTCCCTTTTCAACAGAAAGTGGAACACAGGCAGCGTTTGAACAAAACATTCATCAGCAAAGTCACGATCTTGGTTGTTTTTTTTTTTCACTTATATATACTGACTGAAACAACAAAAAAAAGATATTCAACATTTAAGATACAGAATTTCACTGAGAATGCCTACCTTCACATTTCACGTCTAAAGCTATCGTAAAAAAGAAAACGCAGACAAAAAAGAATGTGGTGTGTCCTTGAGCATCCCTCAGGCCTGTTGTTAGACGCATCGCCGATCATTCGATAGGACTGAAATGTCAAAACCGAGCTTCCAATGTTGACTCTGGCTTTTCATTAATTCATTCAACAAACCAGGAAGAAAGTCGTCTGTAAGGCGGAGTTGCTAATCATCGGCTAATGATATCACTCACGTATTTCGTCAATGACTTAAACAATTTGGGCTATATAGGATTTCCTCCAATTAAAACGTTGCTATTTTTCTCAGAAAATATTCTGATCAATATCCTGCAAAAAAGCACTGTGAATTCACTAAATATTCAAGTATAAGACGACGGGAAAGACAAGCTCGATTTTTGAGTTTGAGCGGAAAATTTTCTCTCGGGATGAAAACTGATTGCTACGTACTAGCCTGCTTTTGTATCGGAACAGATCTGTCGTATTCAATTTAGCCGGATGCAGAGGAAGACCTATTCATAAAGCGAATTTATCATCTTAACTAAAACACCAATGCGAGAAAATTAGCAATCCTACACTTTTTTAACGCAATTTCTGCAATGCATAGAAGATTCCACGGTCAACTGAAGCTGAAGTACGAGACAAAACCAGGGGGAATCGATGCTATAAATATAACAATAAGATCTAATATTTCCTTGAAAATAGAGGTTTTGAAATAAAGCAAAGTAAACTGAAGATAGCTACAATAGATACCTGCTTTTAACAAGACAACACTGTTGTTTGCTCATAATTAAAATCATGAAATCGCGAGGGATGTAGACTTTGATAGGATGTAGTACCGTTCAAAATATCCGTCATTTGCCTTCAGGGGCAGGTCAGAAAGACCTCAAGAAACGTCGTTATTATTTATTTCAATCACTTTAGAGAAAATTGAAAACAATTTCTATGGTGTGTCAGTATGATACGACAAACCCTACACATAATGTTTCTATTGTTTTCTTTCAGGGGGAGACTCTCATGTTAATGGAGCGGGGATACTCCTCGAAACATTTGAATTAAGCCAGTTAGGGAGGCCAATACAGGCGTGGCTAAAGCTGAGTCAAATATTTCGAAACTTTCATCTTTCTCGAGCACACCAGTTAGATTTTCTGTTGAATTGATTGCGGTGATAAGCTGATCAAAGTTGAAAGGGATCGTCACTCGGTCAAAATCCGATCACGGTGTTTTTGTTATATTTATATATAATGGAAATTCTCAATCTTACAATTTACGCTGTCTCGCGCTAGTACTGAATACGGAGCTTGGCCACTCGAGTGATTGGCCGGGGATTTCGTATGACTGTATAACTTTGCACGATGCAAATGCGATGTATTTGAAAGCTGACCAGAAAAAAAATGTCATATTTTCAAACTGAAATAGATCAAATACGGCCTTAAATCTACACCTAACAGTCTATAATCTTAAATGTTTAACCTTTACCTTACCTTTACCTTTCTTGTGTTTTCCTTTATACATGGACAGGGAGCTCGGAAAGAAGAAAAAGAAAAACACTTGTAGCAGCATCCACAGTGATCTCATTAGCGCCAAATTTGAAGTTACTGCAAAAAATATTGAAGTCAAGTTATCAAATCAATTTCTGCAGTCGTCATCCCACTGAAAGTAGTGGAATATGCATAAGAATCAAATCTAATAACGATTGCTATCCGAGACAAACAGTGGGACTCTATTGATGTTTGCAATCAGGCGCAATTAGACAAATCACTGGTGCGTATTTTTATTTGTGGCCATCTGCCAAACGCGGTCTAACTAACAAACATTGAAGGCCAGATTTGGGAGAGAAAAGCTTTTACTTTGATTTATTTGGAGAAAAGAAAGGTTCATGACAACTATAGCAGTCTTGAATGAAAATATAGCAAGTACTTAGTTGTTACTACGGCTGTACGATAGGTATCAATTATAACCGCCCTCAGTGATTGCCGTTTAGAATATTAAAACTGATAGCCACCGTCTCTTTATAAACATTTTTATCCAATTATCTACCAAACTAAGGTACAGCATTTAAAGCGCACCATCGGAGTTTTCATCAGGCAATTAAAGAGCACTTTAAGGTTATTTTACTTACCGCTAAATTCAGTAATAAAAATAAAAGTCAGATCGAGAATACGGGACATAGCCTAGAACCTAATTCATACGAGCATTCAAGGTCAATATGTAAGCATTATTTTCATTGGAGCATTGACACTATTTGTTTATACTTAATTTCCAACGGATTTTGTTGGAAGGCAAGTTTGAACAGCGTAAATCACGCTTGAATTGCTAAAAAAAAGTTTTGATCTCACTACGTGATAGACAAAATAAAACCCAGACACCTTATTGTAGTGAGAGTTAGCTAAGGTGTGACAGCTATCACACGGACAGGATTTGAATAAAGGAATCTCTATTCATTCACAAAAGTGACAAATAGGACCCAGGATTTTAGCCAAAATTTTCCTCAGTGTTTGATGCGAAGACACATGTGGTGTCTTTAATTGCTCTCAAATTAACATTCCCTGCAAGAATCTTGGAGGTGACCTATAAACATTTGTATATTTTTAGCTTGGTTGGCAGACCACTGGGGGAAGTCAACAAAGTGAAGCGGATGAATAATTCTGTTTGCACAACAACCACCATTACTACATTATTCACCATTTCTACACCATTGTTTAATCATACAAGATCATTATATTTATTTACAATTAAATTCCAACTTTTTCGGCAAATTTCCTAACATTTAGTCTACTTCTTGATGGTCGACGTAAAACAACAGACCTTGTCTTTTTAATTTTTTGAGCGTTTTTTCATGAGAGGCCTATCCCATCGATTAGGCGAAAGCATACTCTGTATACTAAAGTACTCAAGAAAATTGTAGAGGAACCACCAGTACAAATAAAAGTTTATTTCTCATAAACTTAGATACAAAGAATGTTTTAAAACACAAATGTGGCGTGGATATATCAAGAATGAAGTTTAAGCTAAGAAATTTCCCTTACTGATGCGGACTAACATGTAGTCAGAGCGATTGTACGCGTTTTTAGATTAGTCGCAACGTTAATTTAATTAACGTAACAGTTGCCACATAAATCTTTGAAGTACTTCTGAGTTTATGCACAAGTTTAAATCTAAGCACTAGATGTAGAACAGATCATAAACGATAACTGCTATTAAGTTTAGAATATTCTAGGCATCGGAGATTTTTTCCTATTCATGAATAAAGAGACTGTTGATCCGCGAACAATGAGAGATCCACCTTCAGTCACACGTTTGGAAGCAATTAATTAACAGTCGAGATAAAATAATAAGCGTAGTGACAGGAAAGGAAAGTACTGATGATTTCCTTGGATATTAGTGCGGAAGAGAACAAAGATAAACCCACACTTACATTTTTTTTTAAATGTTGACAATAGATACACAATGCTTGTCCTTTATGTAGGAGCTTTTTATATATTCCTCTGGAGTGTGCTAGCTGATATTCCTCCGTGTTATGGTGAGTTCACTGGATCTGCCTTATTAATATTTAAGCTTTTTTTAAAATTTAACCCTTTTTTTTGTCCTTCGCAACATAAACCGTATCCATACGATATGCAGTATGTTCTAAATCGTTTCTTTGAAGATAAAATTTATGTTTAGATAATTATCTGCTCAAGACCGAATGCTAAACAATGGACTTATTTTAGCGTAGGTTGGGAAGCCGGCTCGTCTTCTCGGGATTTAAAATTCGTGGAAAAATGAAGAAAGCTAAAATTGTCAAGTGAAAAGTCAAAAACGTCTTGTGCGTCGTTTCGAGTTTTTAAGCCTCGGGGATCGTTTAAGGACGTTAAAAGCTAAATTATATCAGAAGAAGTGAACCAAGGAACTCGAAAAAGAACTCCCGCGAAAAAAGGAACGTTTAAATTTCCATATGTCGTTTACGGAAGGTAACACAGAATTTCAAACCTTTCATTACATCTGTAAGAACACCTGTTGTTAAATATCTCTGATCTTCTGCTAACACAATGACAATATGCGTAATTATGGGCTATTTTTCCCTTGTATGATTTCAAAACTCAACATTGTTTCAGATCACTGTTTGCGTGTGAGGTTAAAAACGAAGAAGGCGCCGAGCACAATGCAATTCTCTAACAGAAACATTGACAACCAATTCAAATATTGAATAGTTTTCTGTCAACTACTGTAAAATTATTATCGAAATTTTTGTTATTCGCCTTGCTTCTTTTGCTAAAGCAGCGTTTACCTCCCCCGTGGGGAAGGACTCCCATATAAAAAAGACGGGGGTGCTCGTCGAAGATTTTGAAAAGAACCCCTAAGAGGTAGCGAGATCCGGCATTTTGGGCGAAGCTTAAAGTGTTTTTCACCCCTTAGAGGTACCAATTTTAAAACAACACACTGTCTCCTGTCATATTTTTTTCGGCTCGAAGAAGTTCCCGCTGTGGACCTTTTGAAGCTGAACACCCTAACACGTACCAAAACCGCTTTTTTAACCCTTAAATGGTACGACGAGCACTCTGTCCTTTTTATATGGGTGGTCCCACCCCCCCCCCTACTCCCCCCCCCCTCCGGGAGTTTACGTTCATGGTAAAAAAAAGGGGGGAATAGGGCAATTGTGGAATGCTCTTCCTCTGGAAACGCCATCTTTTGATATTCCCTGGACAAATAAAACGCAAATTTAAGACTTATCTTTTGACGTTGGCTTTCTTAGTGAATTAGTGTCATTTGCAAATATATTTTATTTAAATTGATTTGTTTTATCTTAAGATATTATTGAATTGTAATTTCTTTCAACCTTCGGATGCCATCTGTTACCTTAAAAGGTTTTGATTGAGTTTTAAACGTAGTGTAATTTAATTTTGCTATAATCTGATGGTAATTTCTTTTTTATTTTTAATTTCAAATTATTATTATTATTATTATTATTATTATTGTTATTATTATTATTTATACTGTTTATAAAAAAGTTTGAGTGCCTCGACTTTCAAATTAGAGCCGCGCCATATACGCATTTTTTTTTAGCTAAACGAGAAAGTGAAAACTCCGCTATTGACTTTAAATTGATTTTGGCATTATCATTGATTACTAGAGACAGAATGGGGTCCATGGAGCGCATGCTCAGTCACTTGCAGCCGCGGGATAAGACACCGCAAGAAACAATGTAAATATTCAGGCGACGTTCCGCCAGACGATAGGCAAGAAACAGAAAAAGAGAGCTGTGACGCTGGATATGTTTGCCACCAAGGTATCTGGAATTGAGCAAAGTCTGAGCTTCTACATACGCCGCCTTTCTTACCAAAGAGGAAGACTGAAAAAAACACTGCAATTTCGTAGGTGTAATTCAGAAGCATTGCCTCCATAGACTCTTATGAAAGTTGTCGTGACCTTCAAACTATTTTCTACCACCTCTAGTAATTAATGATACTTTAAGGTCTTGTAGGAACTTGGGAATGCATGAGCAGTAAATAAATATGTTCTGTCAGGGTTCCTATTTGCTTAAGGCTGTCCACAAGTCGCTCGAAACTTTTCCAAACAATGTTCAAGAAAACCTAGGAAGTGTTTTTTTTTTTTGGTTTTTTTGTTTGTTTGTTTGTTGTTGTTTTTTTTTTCGAAGTTGCTCTCTGAGGATAAATGGCATTTTTATTGTTATTTTATTGCTTTAGCATTATTTTTTATTATCTCTGCAGACGTCACTGCCCGCTCTCCTCTGGCCCAGGGTCACGCTAACGCCAATTTGCGTGATCACGTATTCAAGACTGTGACTGTGTATGATGTGACAGAATGCGGGCTGCTGTGCTCACGCGACCTGCGTTGCAAGTCTTTTAATATGTGCAATGATAAGGACAGAATTCTCTGTGAGTTAAACAGCGCCACGAATGAGGACTCAGGGAAGGATTTTCATTGGACGATATATATTCGACACGTAACTTATTAGCCCAAACTAGAATCAACCTACTGTTGAGTAATGGATCTGTTTGTCGGTGGTGTTTTGCGGATTTCCTATGTTAAGCAATAAATTGTACAACAGTATGATTAGATATATCTTAATAAATATCACGATTATCCCTTAACGACTGTATTTTTAAAGTTATACGCCTTCTAATTTTGCGCAGGGAGCACTTCAGCAGGTAAATATAACAATAGACACTGCCGCCTTTTAGCGTGGTCTCAAGAACTATGCTGATCGACTGACGAGCTGAAGAAAACAGATTCAATAGGTTCGGTTACCAGCCGCTGTTTGGGAAAGGAGCCCGCGCTCCTCCGCGGACTCGAGAGAGCAGCGGATATCGAGCCAAAAGGTTCACGCGCATTTTAGTTAAGAACTAATAGAATTCAACGAAATTCGATGAACCGTAAGTGGAATTATTTCCTAATGTCACGAGCACACTGGCATATGATTACCCATTAATCAATGCAAAAAAAGTAAAATTTTACGCATTCTTGCCAGGCGACTCGATCGATAACTGTAAACTAATCTCACCTTTCGAACATCCTGTTCGGCTTTGAAGGATTGCTTTGTCTTTTCCATTTTCCAGACTTTACTTGGACACAAATTGGACCAAAATAGATAGTTTAGTTTAGTTGTTCACTTTCTCACTTGTTTTACCCGATTCATGTTGCTTTCAGACGTCATACTGCATATTTGGAAGTGAGGGGCTTGGGGACAAATGTGTAACTCAATTCCATTCTTCTGTAAGAAAAACAGATGGCGACTGGTACATTTATCCGCATGAAAACCTTCACAACGATCATAAAAACGTATAGAAAAGTTCTAACATCGTCAAATTGAGGGTAAACGATGTAGTTAGTATAGGGACAGGTATTACGAAATATGGTTTTCCTTGTGCCTAATGGACTGTGTTAGGTTCGCATGGTATTATAGTAAGATGTACAGCCGTCATCTATTTCTCCTACGGAGGATTCCACGCCCAAATAAGGGAGTATTTTGTAATTCGTTTAAATACATATACAAGCTGGTGAGCATGAGTTCTGGTGATATTTAAACAGGTTATAACGGGGAAAGAAGAAAACCGTAGTGTCGAGCAGTGACTTTTTATAGGTTCTGGCTACTGATATTTCATGCTGGTTCCCGATTGATTCTTCACCGAGAGCAAACACTCACGGAAGTACTCCGTTTAATTTGGCTTTTAATAGTTGTAAAGCCCGACAGATTGCTGTCGACATTTGCTCTAATAGCGTGCCTTGCTCATCAAGAGAGCTTATTTCGGGCTGGTACGAGTGTCAGTCACTGATGGTGTGTCAGCTGGATACTCATCGTATTTGTACTAAAATTTTTTTTAAATTTGTAAGTAAAGTACAGTTGACACCTCTCCTTAGCAAACTCTGAGTTGTAGCCTGGCTTCAAACTTCTCATAAATAAATATCTGACACACATTTCCACCCCAGGAGGCTCCAGTTTTGAGATGTTCCGACTGTAAAATGTAAAGGAGAGACTTTGATTCGTTGAATTCTTCCTGTCTGATCCATAAGGACATGTTTTATGTATAATTTAACATTAAATTTATTTTTGACTACTTGGTTATAAATCGTGTCCTATCCGTTCGCATTGTTTTCCATATTATTTCATTAAAATTATGTACACCAAGTAAATAAGTCCTTGAATGGGTCTCTTCTGAACGAATGTTATCTTTTTTGAATCACAGTACAAGTTGTTGTATACGTCACTAGAAAAGCTTGGTGAATTTCATTATTGTCAACTTTGTTCTTCCATGGTCACTTCTTCTCTCTCGCCGTTGTTTTTACTTGAGCCACCGTTTGCCCAAGGCTGTTGTTCAGCGGACATCAGCAAGCAAAAGAGAAGCATTCCCACCACATAGATAACAAATGTTACCCAGAATACCGTGCGCCACTCTTCAGCTTCCTAAAAAGAAGGAAATCAGTTATTAGCTGCCTTTGTATTGCGCAGACTAAACTAGAACTACAATGAAGAAATTGAAAGAGAAGATAATAGAGGCTAGAAAGCATAGATTACCGGTCAGTGTACTGAACGCAGACTGCGGACTGCAGACCTGGGAAAAATGCAGACTGAAGACAAGGGGTAAAATTCAGCCTTCAGACTATAAAGTCTGCAGTTCGCGTTTTACGCTGACCGCATAGATGATTCATCGAAGGAAATTTAACTAAAAATCAAAGTGTACAATTCATCGGTCTGGCTGGAATTCATCGGAGTTCTCCGTCAACCTTAGTAATCTCAAATTTCATTCTATGAAACTATGAAAAACATCCAAAATTGTTGTTCTACAGATAGGCCTTGTGTTCAGGTTTGGTGCATGACTTTCTTTGGCTTAAACTGGCAACAAAATCAAAAAGTATATCACGCTGCGATTGGTGGATACTATGGGTCCTGTGAGCCCGCAGCTTCGGGCCAGCAGCTTCTCTTTCCCTGGATTGAGAGATGTTCATAAAAACTTAACTTTATCCGATTAACCTCGGATTTTTGGTTTTTGTAATGTAGGATAATGATCGATTTATTGCTGCGCGCCCTCCGAGTTTGGTCAGAAGCAGTAGCCAGAAGACATTGCAAACAAACACTTAAAGCATCCACATGGAATTGGGCATGCATGCTGACCGCAAGTGCATTTGCTTTAAACCCACCTTATTAACAGTGATATATCCAACCATCATAGGACTAAGAAATCCAGTTATTGTTCCCACAGTGTTAGTCAGACCCATAATTACGCACGCGTACCGCGGCGCAATATCCAACATATTAACATTATACCCAGAATGCATCAGTCCTGAGGCTGCTACTCCGATGCACATGCAAGTGACCGCTACTGTTGCAGTCCTGGCGTAACCTGCAGCGAGGATAAATGTTCCAGCTCCCATTGCGCCTGGTGAAGGGAACAGCAATTAAAGAGTACAGTAAGTGGGCAAGTAATCTCACCAGGTATCTTGCAAGGTAAGAATATTTTATAGCGTCGCGCAAAATTGCTTAAAATAGATTACATCAGCAGAGACCCCCACATGACTCAGACAGGAATTACAGCATGGTAGAGGGTCTTGTATGCGCGCGTTGTATTCTAAACCAGGAAAGTAGGCGAAAAAAAAAACGGCGGCCTGGTTTTTTGATGAGCTTAAATAATATTACAAAGTAAACACTGCTGCTGTATCTTTGAAACAGATTCAAGATATCCATAAAAAACCCAAATGCCACAAATCGCACGAGGACTTACAAAGCCGCAATGACAGTCTGACAGATCCCCAAACCCTCAGGAATATTGGAAGTCAAGAAATTTTAGCACGCCTTGAAAATCAATTTGTTTTGACATTTGCAATAAAATTTCAATGAATAATTATAATGAAAACAGGATGTACGTATTTGCAGTTTAGATTACACAACCTTATTGCTATTATTATCTTCTAGTGAAAAATCTTAAAACAAGACACTTTCATGTTGCCTTTCTTTGATATTTCTAAGTCTTTCTACCAAGAAAGAATAGCGGGGTTCTGTTCTGTGTACCCGAAAGCATATTTTTAATCATTATGTTTTTATTAAAAATATAAAATGAAATATCAGCGAAAAAACAGTTATTTACCGACAGCGAAGTATAATCTTCTAACTGATTTGGTACTTAGTCCTCTTCTTCGTAAAAGATCGGCCGTGATGCCACCAAAGGGACCTGAGAGAGACTTCACTAAGAAAGGTGTGGCCGCAAGAAATCCCATCTGTGGAGTCATAATTCAGAGGTCACTAAGCGTATGTTCTACAGACAAATTTTAAGGGCGCCTTTGGTTAAAAACGTTTAGAGTAATCGTTAATACTCCAACTAATACTACCAACCCGATCTTAAGTTCAAGTTTATGTACAACCCAAAGGAAGATAAATTATCTGACTGAGAATAAACCTGTGTGTCTGCCCTAATTAAGGACAGAAACAAAAGTGAAAAATAGTTTTTGAAAACATGAGGCACTTTGCCTCCAATGCATCTGAGTACATGTTTCTTGCGCTTATTTTCTAACGTCTCCTAAGCAAGATATTTTAATGCATCATCACTGCTATGATGTCTTACAATCAATGGCGCAGCCCTCCTATGCAACCTTTCTATGACATTAGACTTAACTTGCCCGCAGGGGTTCCACACTCTGTCACAGCGGTCAAGTGCCGGTGAAATAAATGACTTTTGAACCATATTTGCAGTATTTATGGTGACATTGCACTTTATCCTACTCAACCTACTCAACCTTACCCAAAACATACTTCGCATGGGCATTCCAAGAAAGGGCTTCGTCCAAGACAACACGTAGATACTTAAATTCTGACACGCGCTCAATCAAATTTCGCGAGGCATAGATGGAGAAGTTTGTTCAAGAGCTCAGTCTACTTGCTGAGCATCGTTGACCATGTTGACGTAAAATCAATTTCTTAACTCTATGGAAACCAGCAAGCAGCTGATAATACGCTTAAAGAATTAAACATTTTTACAGTAGTAATATTTGTATATTAATAGCAAGACATTATGCTCACTGTCTGTATATCGAAGTGCAGAATATCAAGAAGAAACATTGGAAGACAGATGAGAATGGTGTAAAGGCCCCAGTCCGAGGCCAGGTTACCAAACATTATTCCCCACACGGGTACGGACGTTAGGATTGACTTCCATGGTATTGGTGCATCTTCCTAAAATGGCAATAGAAAGGTTCACGATTGACTAATTGAAGTAATGCTTCCTGTAGAAAATAATATATTTGTCTGGGTGGAACTGGTTCCTTAGTAAAGCCTGGCCATGAAAATGAATTCCCTGCCCGAGTCCATGCGAAACTTTTAAAACCAATTTTAGATCGTACAAAACAATCGAGCAAGTTGGTCCAAAGAGTCATTGTGTGACGGGCTGGTATTTTAACCACTGAGTCATTCAACACGGTCGGGTGGAGGCTATACCTCTTCCAAGCATTGTAAAATGACTCTTTTGAATACTAGTTTAAAGGTCTTACATTTCCTCTTTCAAAGCTATTTTCGATGTAATGTTTCTCCTCCTCTGATATGGTGGGATGGTCGGAAGGTGATTCATGAACAATCAGTTGCCAGGCAACAAACCACAATATACCAGCAGCACCTACAAAAAAAAGCAACAACAACATAGTTTTCTGTATTTATCTGTTTATTAATTCATTCAGTCGTTTATTTATTTTATGAACGACTGACTGACTGACTGACTGACTGACTGACTGACCTAACGACCGACCCATCCATCCGTTTACCAACTGGCTGACCGATGAACATACTGACTCGCTAACCGTGTCTAAGTGAATTACTAACAGTGACATACCGACAGATGGATTGATGATGGGTTGACCTTTCATTTTCAATGGTGTGGCAGCTTTACTGTTATTCTCCAAGGCTTTGTGATAGGCTTACATCCCGGCCCATGGGACTAAGGATTGTTGTGTAATTTCAAAATGTAACTTGGGCAACACTTACTCACCAAAGCAGTAAAAAACTGAGGCCCAGCCTCCATCAAAGCCGTACTTTGTTAAAAGTCCTGATAATGGCATAGTTATGATAGTACCCACGTGACAGCCTTTTCAGGAAAAAAAAAGCAACTTTCAATTAGTCAAGTACCAATTGAAGGTTTTCACATGACGTCACGGCAGCCATATTGGTGTGCAAAAACAATGAAGCGGCGGTCATGTTGGTGTACCAAAGTTGAACTGTTTTCTTATGTAAACACTTTCGTTTGTTCCACTAAATTTTCATGGCTGCTGGCCACGTGAGTTAAAACGCTCTATAGTATATCGAAGAACTCCTTCAAACTTGCTATGCTTTTAAAATATCGGTCAGATTTTCAACTCAGTTCTTGAAAGATCACTTTCATCTTGCTTCCTTGTTTATTGTTTACCATGCTCCCCTTAGCTAATTATTTTCATGCATAGGGGGGAAGGTATGGTGATGTTCAGAGTAAATATTTTCAACGAAGGACGATGGCTTTTTAATTTTAAAATGGGAAAAATTGTTCATCGTTTATAAAATGGCTTTTGCCATTTTTATAAATTTCAGTATCTAACTTCGCCCCTGTGCACTAACCTGAAATCGCCATGGTAACTAAAGTTGTTCGCTCCAGTGGAGGAGCCCATTTACTCCAAATAGCATGATTACAAGGAAACACCGCGCCCTGTAACATGAAAGTTATATTCCACATTAAGTAGCCGCTGATCACAGTACAACATACATAACATACCGGACGAACGATCACGTTTCACTCTGGTGCGTTTTATACACGAAAGAATAAAGCGTAATATTTGGACCTATTATAAATTAATTGCACCAAAAATTCAAGCTTCCTACGCTGTACAACACGAGGTCTTTCATTTTTCGTTAGGTAAGCAATCACTGGAGGTCAGGTACAATTCTCAGACTGAAACAAGAGCAAACAATTAACAAATAATCCACGAGCGTTGGTTATGAAACGGTACATAGCCAACGAAGCGCGTAGCTCCGTGTTGACTATAATCATCTCACATCCAACAAACGCGAGTGGAATAATTGTTTAATTCAAAACGCCCCCAAAATATAGAAAACTAGACTAAAATAAAATAAAAACTTCCCAAAAATTCACACGTACGCTTACCATAATAATTATTTGTGGAGCATGATATAATGGATCATAACCCATGATGGCTAAGCCAAAGAAAACTCTCGAATTGCATTTTCTAATGATCCAGTTTCTAATAAATTCTAGTTATGTGACGCTTTCGCGTGGTATACCATGGAATATCCCACGAGCCACTTGTATTTTATCGGTATACACACGAGCCTTTAGGTGAGTGTCTGTAACAAGAAAATACCAGCAACAATTGGGATATTCCGTGACAAAATACGAGATAACTATCTTATACCATGCCATAGAATATACGGTGGCCAACACACTCGATGTTGACATGCGCGGGGAGCATGATGGGAAGGTTGGAGATAACTCGTACCGTCGAATGTACAACGGCTTTCCTGCATTCTGATTGGCTTTCTTATGGCATGGTATAAATGACCGTATTTCTCACCAGCATGAGCCCTTCTCCTGCTCTTACAGCAATCATTCCATACACACTGTATCGTGTGGCCACTGGAGTCAGAAGTGTCAACATGGAGGCTAAAA
The DNA here is from genome assembly GCF_964199315.1 of Orbicella franksi. NCBI lineage: Eukaryota > Metazoa > Cnidaria > Anthozoa > Scleractinia > Merulinidae > Orbicella > Orbicella franksi. The sequence goes on along the minus strand of NC_138146.1, from coordinate 20,883,692 downwards.
AGATGGCGTATCCAAATATTCTCGTGCCACCGAGCTTGAGAGCGAGGCAGCCACCAGGCAGCTGCAAGAAGGCATATCCATAATAGAACGAGCCCAGAACTATGCCTGTAAATTTACAGTTATAAGTTAAGTTATGGCTGACTTTACAGTACGATCATTAGATGGGTTAAACGTTTTCCGCGCAAAGTCGCAACAGAGCTAGCTGAGAGGTATTAGAAATTCGCTAAAATATAAGTTACGAGATAACTAAATCGTTTGATAGAATGATTTTCAAGTCAGTTTCAAAAGTAATCAGGCAATTACTTTCATTTTGGGTTGGTTTTACCGCACTCAATTGAAAACTGTCCTATATTTAAATTGTAAATGATTGGTCCGTAGACAAAAACGTCGCGTGATTCCGAAGCTTGGTGTATAGAGCTCAGTTATTTTGGGTTACGTTTTTAAGATTTAACAACTTGTCAGAACATCTTTGAACATCTTTTTTATGCTTTATAGTTTTCTAATAATGTTTAACTAAGCATTCTTTCAGTGCCATGGAAAGTGATTCGTGTGCGTTTGGCTTAGTTTTAAGTCTTTGCCGCAAAATCGCTCTCATTAGCCGCCTGTTCAATTTTGTAGATTGAAGAGTGCTACAGTTACCTTGCAGTTTTGAATCCCAGTCAAATTCTGCTTCCTTAAAGAAAAATAAAACAGCAAAGTTAGTCATTTTCTCTTGTTATCACTCAGTAAATCAATCATATTATAAAAGTGGATTAATTTGAATTAGCTACGTCACGGTTTCTTCAAAAGTTTAGCCAAAACTGATTTGTCAAGTTCGTCGTTTGCAATCCGTGTTAATCTTCTCCATACCTGTTTCTTCAGTTCTGGTTTATTATTATCTCTTTGGTGTTTTTCTATCTTAATAAACTACTATTTTCAGGTTTCCTTCAGTTTGTCAAAGGTTATTTTGTACAAAGCAAAAATAACTCAAAATGCCGTGACTGAGCTTCTTTAATCCTTCGAAAATGTCTGTTCCCACAATTAATAATAGCAATACCGTACATTTTATCTCTGTACACTTACTCATAACGATGGCTACTTTCCAAATACTAAAAGCCGGTCAATTCAGGAAAGAAGTTAACCTTCTTTTAGTGAATAGTTATTTAAAATCGTACTGACAAGCGGTGAAAATTGTAATCTACAAATGACACGACCATATTTTTTTAGTATATTTTGAATTTTGAATCACACTAATCAAAATTATCGCTTCGCATTTTTGGCACATGTCCCGTTACAACACGATCCTTCTTGTGAATTTTATGGAACGCTTACTTAACCCAAAGACTTAATGAACGAGCAAAATCACTCTTTCACCGAGCAATTAAAGCTCGCACCCGTCATGTAGTATTAGGGAGAGAACAACTTGAACGTCGGTTACATCGAACATTATATGTTTTTTTTGCATACTCACAGAAGTCAGTTCCAGAGTGATTAGTGGGAGTGAGACCATTAGGTAATTTGCACTTAAAACAAGAGAATATATCACATTTACATTAATTTTACTACCGCATTGTATCTTGCATCGTAAATAACACACAAAAAAGAAACAAATATGAACTTTTGATCGAAGACCTGTTTTACGACCAAAAACAATGGGCAATGCAGCGCATAAATCTTTCATTATCTTAAGAAAATATAAAGTCAAGTCAGATTAAAAGTAAACTGTACTCCTTTGAATTTCTCCTTTACGATGTAGGTCTAGCAAAAAGAAAATACAGTTCATGCCCAATAGATACTTTACCCGTGTGATCGTGTATCCTTTCTGCTGTACAGTGTGATTATTGACCATGGCGCCTATAGCGACGTTCAAATTAACACGCAAAGCGTACATGTTCATAAAACCAAGAAAAGTCATTATCGCCAGAATATAACGCTTTGGAAAGCTAAATTCTGCAGCGGAAATTCTACTCCTTTTAGAATTCGTCGTTTGGGAGTCTATGCTTTGTTCTCCATCAACCTTCCTTTTACACTTTCTTTGATGCGTCGGACATTCACAGAACTGGCAGCATACAAGAAATCTTGACATAAAGCGGAAGCAAGCGTAGAGAGTGTTTAAAAACCGGGTTAGCCCCGACTCCAAGTTTCCCGGGGACTTTGCCATGACTGGAACGTGGCTCTATGACATACTTTTTGTTCTTAAGATGTTAAAATGTTACTCGGTTGACTTGTTGATCGTGTCGGGGCAGCCATGATGGGTAGTTCAAGGTGGCATATTTATCACTTGCCTGCTGGTGTTTGAAGACTACAACCTGCGGATCTGATTTTCGTTGCCAAGCACCCAGTTCTTTATAAACAAAGAGTTCTCTTTCAAATTTGGCTACCTTTCTCAGTTGCAACACGCTTTCATGAAGTTTTCAAATGGCAACCGAAAAACCGACGTTAGAAGAATTTTCTTTTGTCTACCACAGGCAATTCAGGGGAGCGTCGTTTTTAGCCGATTTAAAAATTGTAAACCGTTTACCAACAAACATGGACAATTTTGAGCAAGGGAATATATATGAAATGTTATTATATATGAACTGCCGGCAAAAGATATTCTACATGACAAATCATCTATAGTTAAGAACCCAACTTAGGCAGTGGCTTAGGCAGAATCTGAGTCAAAGTGGTGTCATTCTCCATCTATTTAATACGGTTCTTCAAGTTCCTTTTTCACTAGTTTTGTTCAAATTTGCGATATCGTTTTCCTGTAAAGTTTCTTCATTAGCCGATTACCGCATACGATAAGATTAAAATTACTTTTCAAAACCTTCAGTGGGTAAGTAAAATGAAAAAAAGAAAAATGTGAATTAGAAACGCATGCATGGATTCGATAAGACAGATAAAACTCAATACGCTACTGAAATAAATTGTGACACCCCCATTTAGTATTTAACAATTATTCCACGAGATGAGATGCTAGATAGCCAACAAAGCGCGTAGCCATAACATGAATGAAGACGTAGGCTGCAAACCAAGACTTGGTATTAGCTGGAGTATCCCCGCTATGTTGCGCGACGTCGTCGTCGACGTTGGGCGCACGCGCCCTCAATCCATGCCGTTAGCCGTGTTGACCATGAAAAAAGAGTTGCATGGGTTTCTGTTTCTATGTATGCATGTGGTTCTGTTAATATAGTTATGGTGCTCCGCTTGGCGGAGAAAAAAAAAAAAAAGACAGTCTACTGTAGCCAGGAACTTCATCTCCTGATATTACAGTCCAATCTCTTTCACGGGTTGAAAAGAGGATGAAGTGTGAACAACGGCCAAGTTAGTCTAATGTGGCCGCCATCTTAAAACGAAGTGTAAATTTTCTGGTCTAATCACTTTTATGTAGTAGCCTGGTAGTTTTTGTGTGGATTTCAAGATATAAAATTGTAACGTAAAACTTCATATCTCGATGGTAGAATCCCATCTCTTTAACCCTTTGAATACCAACTACGCATATATGCGTAAATAATGGTTGTGCTCTTTGTACCACTTGTGACGTCATCAATTTAAATGTCATCAGATATTCTTCATAAGCAGATAGTAGTACTAGGCTAGCCCTTTCCGCACAATGGTCAGGTTTAGATATCGACGACATTCCGACGTCGCAAATCGAAAAACAAGGTTATCAGTTTTGGTGCAAAAACGGTGGTAAAATGGTCTACAACGCCTATGATTGATCAAGGTCCATTTCTAGGCTTCGCCCGTAATTGACATCCAACTTTTCACTGCAGCCAGAAAGAACATACAATGCAAAAGGTAGCCAGTGTAAAAGGGCAGAGAAAAACAGAAAGGAAAGGGCCAACAAACGAAATTGAGAACGGTTAATGGCTTATGCGCATGCCCGTAATTGAAGTTTTGCTCAATTTTGTACCTAATCCTCAAAAAATCTCTCCTTTTAGTAAAAAAAAGCTTTTTTAGCAAAACTTAGGCTTATTTAGCATCATGGTAGATAAAAAAAACCTGAGTAAACGGTTAAAAACGGTATTTTTTGGCGAAAGTTCGGTATCCAAAGGGTTAACGGGTGAAAAAGAAGAATGATGTCAAACATCGGCAGTGTTAGTCTAATATGGCCGCTTTCTTGAAACGAAGTCGAACATCTCAGGTCTTAACACGTTTTTCCTAGCACCTTGCTAGTTTTGGTCTTTACATCAAGACATTCTACTTTCGCCTGGAACTTTATCTCTTGATATTAGAATCCCATCTCTTCAACGGGTAAAAAAGAGAACCATGTCAAACATCCGCCATGTTAGTGTAACATGGCCGCCATCTTGAAACGAACTGTAACGTTTGTGGTCTAATAACCTTTTTCCTAGTACCTTACTATGTTTTTCTTTACATTAAAACAGTCAACTCTTGCCTAGAACTTTATCTCTTGATATTAGAATCCCATCTCTTTTATGGGTTGAAAAGAGGATGATGTGAAACAACAGCCATGTAGGTCTAATATGGCCGCCATCGCGAAAGGAAGCGCAGCTTTTCTGGTCTGATAACTTTTTATGTAGTACCTTGGAAGTATTTGTGTCCATATCAAGAAAACTGAAACTTTCACCTAAAACTTTATCTCTCGATGTTAGAATCCCATCTCTTTAACGGGTGGAAAAGAGTATGATGTGAAACATCGGCTATGTTACTCTAATATGGCAGCCATCTTGAAACGAAGTCCAACATCTCAGGTTAATTGTCGTTTTTCTTACAACTTTGCTAGTCTTTGTCTCTATATGGAAAAAGTCTATTTTCACGTGGAACTTCATGTCTTGATAATAGAATCCCATCTCTTCAACGGGTTTAAAAAAGGATAATGTCCAAACAAGGGCCGATGTTTCACGTCATCTTCTTTTCAATGTTGATCTAATGAGACCGCCATCATGACACGAAGCCTAACATCTCAGGTCTAATAACATTTTTCTTAGCATTTTTTAGTTTTTGTCTTTACATTAAGACAGTCTACCGTTGTCTGGAACTTCGTCTCCTGATATTGGATTCCCATCTCTTTCAAAGAGATGGGATTCCCATCTTTTTAAAAGAGGATGAAGTTTAAACAATGGCTATGTTAGGCTTGTATGGCCGCCATCTTGAAACAAAGTGTAAATTTTCTGGTCTAATAGTAGTAGCTTGGTAGTTTTGGTGTGGATATCAAGATATAAAACTGTAGCGTAAAAGTTCATCCCTTGATGATAGAATCCCATCTCTTCCACGGGAGAAAAAGAGAATGACGTCAAACATCCGCCATGTTAGTCTAATATGGCCGCTATCTTGAAACCAAGTCTAGCATCTTAGGTCTAATAACGTTTTTGTTAGTACTTTGCTAATTTTTCTCTTTACATCAAGACAGTCTACTGTCGCCTGGAACTTCAGTTCTCTATATTAGGCTCCCCTCTCTTTCACGGGTTGAAAAGAGGATGATGTCAAACAACGGCCATGTTAGTCTTATGTGGCCGCCATCTTAAAAGGAAGTGCAACTATTCTGGTTCTATTTAGGAGCTTGGTAGTTTTTTTGTGAATATCAAGATATCAAACTGTCACTTAAAACCTCGTCCCTCGATGTTAGAATCCCATCTTTTTAACGGGTGGAAAAGAGTAAGATGTGAAACATCGGCCATGTTAGTCTAATATGGCCGCCATCTTGAAACGAAGTCGAAATTAAAATTAGAATCCCATCTCTTTAACGGGTTGAAAAGAGGATGAAGTCCAAACAACAACCGAGTTTTCACATCATCGTCTTTTCCATGTTGATCTAATATGGCTGTCATCATGAAAGGAAACCCGGCATTTAAGGTGTAGTTACGTTTTCCTTAGCATTTTGGTAGTTTTTGTCTTTACATTAAGATAATCTACTGTCGCCTGGAACTTCATCTCTCGATATTAGAATCCAATCTCTTTCACGGGTTGAAAAGAGGATGAAGTCCAAAGAAGGGCCATGTTAGTATAATATGGCCGCCATCTTGAAATTTCTGGCCTAATAATTTCAAGTTTTTATGTAGTTAGCTTGGTAGTTTTTGTGTGGATTTTAAGATAATATATAGATTTAGCCAAGACTAATAGCAGAGCTCTTGTGCCAGGTTGTTTAAAGCCCGATAAAGCTAACACATAAGCGAGAATTTTGATTTGAGTTTTCCAAGGTTGTTGAATTTTTGTGAGGTTTTCTGTTTATATTGTTTGGCTTTCTGTTTTGAGTTTGAATGATCTAAAACTACAAACGCAGCCCATGACTCAAAAGCAGTGAAAATCATTTGTATGCAAGAAAAAATTATACTTCGGTTAACTTTTAATCCTGGGTTAGCGTTAACCACCTTCCGAACAACCTGGCCCTGATCGTCGCCCTAATTACAACAAATAAACCTGACATGAGCCCGCGATCCTATCTAAAGCCAGTCCTTGGTCAGCGGTCAACTTTAAAAAACACATGACCTCCATGAGCTCTTAACCTGAGCTTGCGATATGGTCACCTGTTACTAGTCAGCGGATATCTTGCTTTGACAGGTGTCAATTGACCATAACATGGATGTCCAATATCAAAGACATATGCTGTGAACCAAGACTGCATGACTTGGTATTAGCTGGATGGCCGCCATGCTATGCGACGTCGTCGTCGTCGTCGTTGGGTGCACGCGCCCGCGATCCATGCCGCTAGTCAGGTTTACCATGAAGAAAGAGTTGCATGGGTTTCTATCTCTATGCATGCACGTGATTCTGTTCCTATAGTTATGGTGCTCCGTTTGGCGGCACTTGGGGCCGCCGGAGCTCCGCTATCATAAATGGATGGCTATGTAAGCTAAGAATGTGAATGAGAAAACCTGTATTTAGCTATCCAAACATACATAACATACATCTTGTTGTTTCTGTTTCAGTCAAATATTTATTAGACCAAGCTTAATTGCTGAAAATATCATTCTCAGCTGCAAACGAATTTAAGAATAAGAGGTTTCCTACCCAGTGCTTGTAACATATATGGATGACAAGGATACTTAGGATTAGCTGAGAAATTTTATGAATCAATTTAGTCTCGCTGTTTCAAAGAATAATGTGAAATCTTGAAACTTTCTGAAGAGTAACATAAGATGTTTAAAAATAAGGGAGAAATAGCCAACTCCCGATTTGCTAAACACAGGACATCGCATCTGCTGAAAGAATCATATTTAGAAAAAAAATTCATAAAACGTTTCTAAAACGATTGTATCCCTCCGCATTTTGCTGCTCCGCTGGTACATCAGAGTATCCACGGAAAAGCAAAGTACGTTGAATAGTCTACAATTTTCAAGTGTAAGTTTCACGCGAAACAGCTACGCTAAATCGCTTTCCTGGGAGTCTAGTTAAAAGACGTAAAGATAGTGTAAGTATTCTCATGTTGTAATTTATCAAGGATGATGACGAGGTTTAAATTTCCAGAAATAAAACAGGCTGCGATCAGATCAAACACAGTGTTATCTAAGTAAGGACTACTCCGCGGGTTTGTCCTCAGCTGGTTCATCTTTTTTCGCTTCCTCTCGACCTTCTTCCGGTTTTTCTTCGTCTTTCTTATCCTCATCTTGTTTATCCTGTTTTTCAGCTGCTTTCTCCTCGTCTCCATCCTTTTTCTCACCTTCGTCTTCTTTCTTATCGGCGTCTGGGTTAGCCCAGGGCTGCAGGTCACCTGACACCAGCAGACCGAAGATCACAATGCCGATGATGTACACTACTGCTGTGATCCAGAATACAATGCGCCACTCGCCTGCGGTCTAAAAATAATGACCAGTAGGAATTCAGTTACACCAGTTGAACATTTCTTCCTTTTTAAATCATATAGTTCGAGAGATCGACACTTCTTATGGCAATAAAGAAGTCCGGGTTCGGGACTAGGGCCCGTTTCTCGAAAGTCCCGGTAACTTTTCGGGTACGTAAAGTCATTTTTAATTAATCCGCATCTAAAAACAAAGAGGTTTACACGCCTTAAAATTCTTGTATGAAGAGAACCTCTGTTCATATTAAGAATATGTGAATAAAACAGCTCTGTAATCATGAGATTTAAAATTTTGTTACGGCTTTCCGGGTGCGAAAACTTTTCGGGGTCTTCGAGAAACGGGCCGCTGGTCGAGGTCTTTGTGTTTCCTTGTTGGAAAAAAAAAAAAAACGTATCTTCCGCAGTGTCTTCCTTCCACTGATTACCCATATATGACAGCAGAATCCCATCTAGAAAAGAAGCAATGCTGTTACCCACTCTTTACCAGCACTGGCACTGTTGAACGATCTGTGTATGTTTTCTTGGGCGCTTTCCATTCGATGAAAAATTCCGGTTTGATTTTCTGGAAATTTCCAGCGACGAATGGAACAGCATTTTCCGGAATTTGCAGAAAAGGAGACAACCTTGTGGGAAATTTCCGTTCAATCTGACTTTCCTACCTGAATTTCCGAGATTTTCGGTTGAATGGTTCGCTCTCCAGAAATTCAACAATTTCCAGATTCTCTATCCCGGGAAATTTCCTTACCATTTGTCCCCAATTCGAAATTTTCGTTCTTTTGCTTGAATGGAAAGCGCCCCTTATTCCTGTTAGAAATGCAAATTTGTGTTTTCAAGATATATAATTTCATTAAGGATGGTAGCTTACCTTATTAGGGGTCACAATCCCAACAATCTGTGGGCTGATGAACCCGGGTGAGGCGCCAAACACGTTAGTCACTCCCATGATCACGCCTGCGTATTGAGGTGCAATATCCAGGATATTGACGGCATAACCCGAGGCGTTAAGACCTGTTATGCCGACACCAATGGTAAGAAATGCAACGGCAAGAGCCGGAGTCTCGGCATATCCGGTAATCAGGATAAAGAGTGAAGCAGTTGTACAACCTGCAAACCAAGGAACTCTCCAATTAGCCTGAGCCTACAACTGTTTTCTTAACCATCAGCGGTGAGGTTCATCGACTTTCTAGCTTGATATTTCCTCATTTGGGTAAGTTTAGCGGAGGCGGCCTGGCCAAGTGGTTCAGGGCGCTGGATTTGAAATCTGGAGGTCCCTGGTTCAAATCCTCTACCCTGCCGCTATCTGAATTTGTTCTCGGTAGCCCCGAGTTCAACTCCTCGACCGCGTTGTGTAAATAGCCAACTGGTCCGCCTCCCCACCAGTCGGGATTCTTAATGATATACGTTCTATTTGCAATATTTGTTTAATTATTTACAGCGTCCTCAATAACCCCATGCACCACCTTTTTATTTTTCTCTCTATGACCAATCCTAGGTTAGTACCTAGCCGGAGTAAAGATTAGTCCAACTTAGGGTTAGATTTTTGGAAACTGAAAGGCTTGACGTAACAAATTTTCTTATGCATCGGCTATTCCATGGAATAGGTAAGGGGAAAAACAAGAAATCTGAGATTGCAGACGTTTTTGAAAAAGTAAGGATCAGCACCTAACGTTACGGTTAGCTAAACCTACGGTTGAAAAACCGAAACTGAGAAGATTGACTAAAATAACTTCATTGTTCTCGTCCGTTGATGTAGGTGCCCAGGCCCGCAGAGAACGAAATACACAAGCTTCAAACGAAATGCAGTTTTCTCTTACCAAAAGAAAATTAATAATAATAAAAAAAATTAAAAAACGTTTTCTCTCACCAACGGTAAAGATGCATCTTCTCGTATTTCTAACAGACATCTTGTTTTTAATGAGCCAATCTACGAGAACTCCACCTGACGGTCCAACAAATGCTTTAACGACATACGGCAAGGCCGCCAAGAACCCAGTCTGTGTACAAAGGTTTGATTAGATTAGTTCTAATAGTCAGGAAATGTAATAATACGATGATAGACTTCTGACTTTGTGTCGCGCAACTTGTTGCACTTAAAGACCTTCCCTCGAAAATTTTCTAGTCGATAGATTTTTTAAATATTTCCTGCAGTCAGGTAATGAGTTACTTGTGTCAGAAATGAACAGAAATTTGGGGTCACCGACTTCGTTTCAGAATAAAGCGTGTGGAAAACTACGTACCCTGATTTTGAAAAATTGGTGCACGTAATTGAGCATGGTCTACAGGGGTTTATAGTTAAGAATATCTAAGGTGAGTCAACGGAGGCAAACGATCTTAGTCATATTTTGTAGAAGTGGGTCTGTGGCGTAAATAACTGCAAATGTTGCCAACGTTTTCACAAAACTTAATCCTTCAAGAGGCATGTGAAATCGCCGCACAGATAAACGAAGAGCTAAAGGGAATGGAATTCGACGGTGCATTTTGCAAAAAAATCAAACTTCTAATCGATAGATTTTCTTCATTTTTTCGCTAAACGTAGAAAATTGGTAGAAAAAAATGATCCATCAAAAGAAAAATAGGGGTCACCGAGCGTCCAAGATCGCTATATCCAGGCAAAGCTATAGCAATGGCCATCTGCAATATCATTGTTCATTTTATTACTTAGCGTGCACTCGAGGCATGACGTGGCGTGTAAATTTGCGTGCGCAGTAAGGACGCGCAGAAGCAATTGGCGCGAACGTCCTTAATCAGGGTAGACAAGCTGCTTTTCAACAAATAAGGAGAAATACCAAAGTCTTTCGTGTCTTGACTTGCACCAGCTTTGTTGCGTGTGGCAATGGCTGCACGTTCTTCATTAGTGTTCTGATTTGTTCAAGCTTCATTTAAGTGTTTGTTATTGGCCGTATTTCGTTACTTTGGCTATAGTTCTCTGCCTGTCATGACAATGCTTCTTTATGAAAAATATCATATATCCGGCTTCGAGCGTTACTCGATTTTGGGACAGGTGAGAGATATATAAGGAAGAGTTCTGAAGCGGTGCCGAAAGTAGAACCGGGCAAAAATGAGGTAATTAGATAAACGCTTGCAAGTAAATATCTGAAAGATTATATATTTTATATTGGGAACTCGCATGACCAGCTCCCAGTTGGCTTGATAGCTCAGTTAGTAGAGCACTGCATCAGTATCGCAGAGGTCATGGTTTCGAATCCCGTTCAAACCTGAATTTCTTTCGCGCTTTAATTTCACAACTGCTTAAGTTGTGTACATAACTGCGATGATCATTCAGGTCTTAAAAGATCATTGATCACTTCACAACTAAGAGCTTGTGAAGAAGCTTGTCATATCCTTTGTATGCATGGATGAAGTTGCGTTTAGAAATTACTCAATAACAATAATAACAATCGAAGCTTCCAAAATAGAATGAGTAACTTCATAAGGACATACAGATCTATCTACATAATTTCACTAAATACATACCTTAGCAAGGTCGAAGTGCAAAACTTCGATGAAATATTTAGGGAGACAGATCAGTATAGTATACATGCCCCAATCTGCGGTGAAGTTGGCCGTGATAATGGCCCACACCGGACCCGACGTAACAATAGATTTCCATGGAACCTGGCCTTTCTAAAACAAACCATAAACAGATAGAAGGATTTAATAAACTATGGCAGCCTTTCGTGGATTTCAGTTTTTTGTCTGCTAGAGAGTTATATTTCGCTCTCGGATGCGCGACAGCCACTCTTACAAGAGCAAAACAAAACGTCAGCCAGTTTAATGTTTCCAGGATGCTTATGTCAAAGAGCATATAAGTTTTCCCTTTACCTTTGCAGCAGGTAGTTTTGCTATACTTTCTTCTATGTAGTCTTTTTCTTCAGGAGTGATTGTGGGATGCTCCGATGGAGACCCATGGATCGCTAGCTGCCATACAAAGAACCACAGAAGACCAATTGCACCTAAATATACAACGAAAAGTTTCGCGTCAAAACGCTAATGCGTTGTCAATAGTAACTAGCACATATCGATAACAGTTTTTACAATAACTGTCTAATTTCTCGCGCGCTGATTGGCTCATTTTTATCATCAATAAGAGTACAGACAGATAAAATTTTAATTTATGCAAGCTTTCAAGTTCAACTTTCAGCTGTCAAACTGTCAACTTTTTAACCAATGAGATTTTATAGACTTTTTTAAGTAGCCAATCAAAAAGCGAGAAAAAATATTGACAATGCTCGCGTCATTTTGAATAAAATTCACTTATCTTTGTTTACGGCAAGTTTACGGCGTCTTTTCTCCCTATTTATTCCCGGCGTTTGACCATTTTGGAGTCTTGTTATTGTAAAAAACAAATCGACGTCAGTTTTTTATGCGTCTGTCCTCTTATTGATGATAAATTGCGTCATAGCATTGTCAAAGTTTACTGCGGAACAACTCGCGTGCGGCTCGTGGTTCTTATCAAGAACATGATAAGAAACCTCCCTTTGCTGGAACCCAGATCGACTCAATGATTTGGCGCACAACTGCCATTCGATTAACGCGACCGCTGCTAACTCAGACGCATGCCGACTGTATACATATTCACTCGTTGTTCTAAGTTACATGCAACAAAATACCTTGTGCGTTGAAATTGTGGCTTAAAGAATCACGTTATAACTTTCAAATGAACAACGTGAAAAGGAGACTAATCTTGTGAATTCAGGTAAGGAAACACGAACCGGATAAGACTTAGTGCCGTGCTGCAATCACTATACCCATGACCCAACCATCATCTTCCACATAGTCAGTCTTCATTTTGTCCATCTTAGTTACAGGTTAGTTTAACCCTGACCTATTCGAATAAGCGGCCCCAGTTAATATAACTTTAGAACAGAAATACTTGGGTACGGATAGTTTTGACCGAGCTGAGAACAAATAAAAGTTTAGCTAGGTTAGAGATGGACAACCCACTCTCCTATGTGATGCTCTCTTACCAAAGCAGTAGAATACGGACGCCCATCCGCCATCAAATCCATATTTGGACATGATCCCACTTAAGGGCATGGAAAGGATAGTACCCACAGGACAACCTGTCAGGTGATAATGCACACAAGATTATGTTATGGATACTACACCGCCTTTGAAATATATACCTTGGAGCCCCATCTTGCTGCTACCCCGTTAAAACAGCGTCTCCGTTATTATGGCCTCTTTTTTAGGCCGAAAAAATGCCCTAGTTGGTCATCTTCTTTAATGTAAGAACCCCTTTAATACAACCAACATATTATGGCCAAAGGTTGGTTGTTTTGATGGGCATCCATTGTGATCATGATCAAATATTGAGCTTCCTCTATTTAGAAAATTAGCCAGAGTGGCGCGGATATGAATACTTACAGTATTACAATGACCGTGTTTTAAGGTGGCTGGTAACAGTTTCCAGCACTTTAAAAGACTTGGATAAAACCACTCTTTATCAGTTGATGCTACCGATCATAGTATTAAAAAAACTGCCCAATCATTGGTGAACACGTTGTTATCAATTTTGTGACAATAGGCAACCATGGCTTCGGTAAAACCTGTTAAGAGCAGCTTCGCCTAAATATCAACTAGACTTGGAAATAGCGAAAAAATCGAATTTCTTCAAACTCGCCCAGAATGAAGCCCTACGGGCACTAGTTACAAAAATATCGTTTTAAGTTCGATAAATCAAAAATCATTTTTTTCCGCAATTTTTTCGTTTCGATGCCCCAAATCGGCCAAAATCCATCGAAAATGAGCGGCATATTCAGAGGCTCGTAAACTCAAAAGTAAAAATCTTCATTACAAACTGACTGCACGTCGTATTTGTACTTCCTTTTTTGTCTATTTAGAGCTAAATAGATCGTGATTTGATTAGAACTTAAATATTTGACGAATTTCCTAAATTAACGACCCAAGACAGCTTTACAAGAGGTCTACATTTAGCCTATTTTCAAATGCTAAAAAGGCGTTCTGGTACACGGCTTTTCCCAAAACGACTAGTTTGGTGTAAAAGAGGATTCTTTTTTCTTCAAATTAGTGAAATAAAATTTTTGGGTAAATAAAATCGCGAGCGCTGAGATAGCGAACTAAATACAGCTCTTCTTCCTGAAAACGTGACCTTTGACCCGAGCGTAACGAAACCGATTACTGCAAGAAAACCCGGAAGAAAAGCAAACGCTTCGTTATTTTGAAACAATTTCTAGTGATATCTCTCCGAAACCATGATTGCAAGAAACTATTTCCAGATATGAAATCTTACAGGGTCAAAAAAGGAGCTAAAGGGCGCATTTTGGCACAATAACTTTGTTTGCTGAGAATTGAAGTCAATGACCGTTAACGAATTCCAGTGAAATTTGCAAACTTGAAGTATGTTAGCCGATACTTACCTGAATATTTATATTAATAGAAGAGTCGTCTTCTTGGATTAACCTTCAAAAGAAGCAGGATCCAGATTTGAAAACCTCTAAAAGAAGAAATGTTTAATGTTCTGTGACCTGCCCGCCGCTATAAATTAGCTTAAATTCCATGCACATGCCGACCGCGTGTTTGTCGTAAAACTCACTTAACTCCACTGACAGTTTCCATGGGCAACCCCAAAATAAACAATCCCCAAAAATGTAAAGTGAAATTAGCTGTCTTCATGAACAGTTAGAAGCTAGAGTCAAGTTCCATTACCTTTGAAAAGTGCTTGAATTTATTTGTTTGCGTCGACTTTGTCTACTACTCTCAAGTTCGAATGCCGCAAATCGGTCACACCAAAACAGTGCAGACCGTGCAGACTGCAGACACTTGTTTGGGCTTTTCATTGTGACTCCTTTTTTTGAGTCTAGTTACAAAATAGTGTTAAATATATCTGAAAGTTTGTCATTTATCCACAGGCTGCACAAGCGCAGTATTTGACTTTTGATTCAATAGACAAACGCGTACAAGACTTTGTATGGGAAACTTACTCAGTCTGCACGGTCTGCAGTGTTTTGGCGTGACCGATACTACGCAGTATTCGAACGTGACAGTAACTACTGAGTGAACAAAGTAGAATCAAGCACTTTTAAAAGGTAATGGAACTTGACTCTAGCTTCTAACTGTTCATGAAGACAGCCAATTTCACTTTACATTTTTGGGGATTGTTTATTTTGGGGTTGCCCATGGAAACTGTCAGTGGAGTTAAGTGAGTTTTACGACAAACATGCGGTCGGCATGTGCATGGAATTTAAGCTAATTTATAGCGGCGGGCAGGTCACGGAACATTAAACATTTCTTCTTTTAGAGGTTTTCAAATCTGGATCCTGCTTCTTTTGAAGGTTAATCCAAGAAGACGACTCTTCTATTAATATAAATATTCAGGTAAGTATCGGCTAACATACTTCAAGTTTGCAAATTTCACTGGAATTCGTTAACGGTCATTGACTTCAATTCTCAGCAAACAAAGTTATTGTGCCAAAATGCGCCCTTTAGCTCCTTTTTTGACCCTGTAAGATTTCATATCTGGAAATAGTTTCTTGCAATCATGGTTTCGGAGAGATATCACTAGAAATTGTTTCAAAATAACGAAGCGTTTGCTTTTCTTCCGGGTTTTCTTGCAGTAATCGGTTTCGTTACGCTCGGGTCAAAGGTCACGTTTTCAGGAAGAAGAGCTGTATTTAGTTCGCTATCTCAGCGCTCGCGATTTTATTTACCCAAAAATTTTATTTCACTAATTTGAAGAAGAAAGAATGCTCTTTCACACCAAACTAGTCGTTTTGGGAAAAGCCGTGTACCAGAACGCCTTTTTAGCATTTGAAAATAGGCTAAATGTAGACCTCTTGTAAAGCTGTCTTGAGTCGTTAATTTAGAAAATTCGTCAAATATTTAAGTTCTAATCAAATCACGATCTATTTAGCTCTAAATAGACAAAAAAGGAAGTACAAATACGACGTGCAGTCAGTTTGTAATGAAGATTTTTACTTTTGAGTTTACGAGCCTCTGAATATGCCGCTTATTTTCGATGGATTTTGGCCGATTTGGGGCATCGAAACGAAAAAATTGCGGAAAAAAATAATTTTTGATTTATCGAACTTAAAACGATATTTTTGTAACTAGTGCCCGTAGGGCTTCATTCTGGGCGAGTTTGAAGAAATTCGATTTTTTCGCTATTTCCAAGTCTAGTTGATATTTAGGCGAAGCTGCTCTTAAAACACCTTAACATTAGCTTTTACTGCTTGTAGTACACTGAAAACGAGCTCGGTGGCCCTCAATTTTTATTATTGAATTTTGATTAGCAGGATTAGACGCAACTTTTGGCAAAGTCTAAGAAAATTCTGCATATGGGGCTCTGGCCTGTCTGTCTGTCTGTCTATCACACTAAAACAGAGAGAAATGCACAGTGTTTGCACATCACAGACCTGCAACGGTAATAGTAAACAATCGTGTTCTTTCTGAAGGCGGTGCCCACTTACTCCAAATGGCGTGGTTGCACGGAAAAAGAGCCCCCTTGGAAAAACAACAAACATAAAATGGTTGAAATCGTTGTTAATTACACGAGGCAACTGTACAGGAGTGTCATCAGGTTCTTCTCGCTTCACTTCTTATCTTGATGGCATGCTAGTGGGTCGAACGTTACCCTCAGCATAAACAATTAATAAACCATTGATGTCCAGTTATTCATGGGTTGTGTTTCTTACATTTTAACAGCTCCTACGACAAAACTTTTTCCAAAACCTTTTTCTTGTGTCACGATTTTTCCAGTGGGCAACATGCGAAATTCTCCCTGCTGCAACTTCTTGTCGATACTGATAATGACTAGGGATGTCTTTTGTGGGAATGTACTTGAAGATGAACTTAACATAGGTTACAACAGTATTATTTTTATTACTTTGAGACGGTTATTTATCAGAGGAAAAATGCCGTGTTTTTTCACTCACCAAGGCCAGCCCCTCTATCACCCTGAGAGTAATGAGAGCGGCGACGCTCGTTCGCGCAGCTATCGGTGTCAGCATGGTAAGAATCGAAGCGATCCCAAGGCAGATCCCGAATACGCGAGTCCCGCCAAACCGCTGACCTAGCCAACCGCCTGGAACCTGCATAGCAGTGTAGCCGTAATAAAAAGCGCCAAGAATGGTGCCTTGTGAGAAACAAAGGATATCGTAATCAATAGGTAATCACAAACTCTTTGTTAGGTCTCAAGTCGTTCACATCAACACTGAAGGAGAGAAGGAGAAAAGCCCGGGGGGGGGGGGGGGCGGAAAAGCTCCGCGGATCGTAGTGATGTAGATCAACGGGATTTTTTGCTTTGGTTCTAAAAACCTGTTCACATCAAAAAGTCTAAAAAGTATTCGGATGGTATAAAGTGAACTGAAGGTGAGTAAAAATGTCCCTTCATCGCAATGGAAAAAGACCTCGCATATATATCAATAAAATAGTTACCTTGCAGCTTTGAACTCCAGTCAAATTCTGCTTTCTTGAAATAAAAAATATATATAAAAAGGCGTGTAAGTGCTGAAAATGGTCACTTTAGAGTAAATATAGAACGCTAAAATTTATTCGAATAGTTAATTAAATAGCTCATGAGAAAGAAAGAGAGGAAGAGTCTTAGTGTTTTAAAGATCTCTTCAACCTTTGCCGCTGAGATTAATAAACAGGTGTAATATTTTACATGTAATCCCTGTACCGTTATGTGTACAAATGTATTCCCCTCCCCGTTCTCGATTACCCCTTTTTATTTTCATGGTTAGGCCTCAACAGCGAGAAAACGAACCTTCTGTATGGTGAATCCGTTTTGTTCAATTGTGTGGTTATTGCACATAGCTCCAATTGCTACACTAAGATTAACTCGGAGGGCGTATTGTACGCAGATTCCAAGAAAAATCATAATTGCCACAATGTATCTTTTGGGAAAACTTGATTTCTTGCCATCACTCTTTTCAGTTTTCTCGCCTTCCCCTTCGACAGGATCTGGTTGAGGTTCTTCAGTATCAGCCATGATGTAACTGTAAAGGGACAGGGAGTTAAAACGAGTTACAGTAATACAATTGCTGACTGAAATGAGTTATAACTGAGATAAACATGACATCTTGTCTACCTTGTCACTACAAGCCTTAGATGGGTGGAGTATGATTAACTGACAAACCAGCCGACGGACCGACCAAACGACTAACCGACTACTGATTGACTGACTGACTGACCGATCGACTGATCGACTGATCGACCGACCAACCAACCCACCGATCGACCTACTGTCTAACTGACCGATTGACTCACTGAGTGATAACGACTGACTGACTAACTAGTCATGTCTGAATTACTGACTGACTGATTGGTTGGCTGGTTGGCTGGTTGACTGACTGACGGACGGACGAATGGACGCTGACTGACTGCATGACTGATCGATTGACTGATTGATGATTGATTGTTCGATTGATCGATCGATAGATTGTTTGACTGACTGACTGACCTTTCACGACTGACTGACTGACTGATTGACTGACTACTAGCTGCCTGAATGACAAAACTGACTGACAAACTTGGCCTGATTAAACACTATATGCAGACTAGTTACCTGCGACTGACTCTGCTGCAAATATATTTTACAGATTATACAAGTTAATTACGTTTTATTTTTCCAACTTTTCTTCGAAAATTGTTTCAGTCCATCAAATTCTAGAAAAAAGAGCGACTTATTTGTCAGCTTCATATGGTTCTCTCTTATGTCCCGTATGAAGAAAGCGACCTCGCATTTACATTGTTAAATTATGGCTGATAGTAAATAGAGGTTTTCTCAAATTAAAGTGTTCACAGTTAGTTCTTTTAAAAGATTTTTATCTTTGGGCCAAACACAGTTCAGATTCAATCACTGGTACCATGAAACAACTTGACACTTGGCTGTGGACCGGAGACTATTTCTTACTGTTAGAGAGGTAATATTGGCAAAGCTGAAGATATTTTTTTAGGAAAATGCATTTAAAGTTTTCCTAGAGCTATTGAAAAATTAGCGAGGGTCTCGAATGTACTGATAATAGGATTGTAGGCCTTCAACCGCTCGTTTGAAATAAGCTAAATTATTTAATAGCCACCAAATACTTTTTATTCCTTAAATCACTCTCATCGCTTTCATGATGGATTAACGGCGAGCTTTTGCCTTCAATGACTAGATTTATTATCATTTGGTGATAAAGTCATTTTATCAAAATGGAAACAACATGAAGTATTCGCTGTAATAATATGCATCATTGAGAAAAATTTGGAGTCCTAATGCCAGAACCACCGATGACGCATAGAGTTTTGAAGTTCCTGATTTCAAGATATAACAGCAAAGCTCTCGGCATACCTTGAGTCGTACTGCAATTAAATTACGAGCCGGACGAACTTAACTCAAAAGGCTAGCAAGTGCGATAATAAGAAATATAAGATTGTCCAGGGAGTAACAGCCGAAACAAAGTATCCATTGGATCAGAATTAAGAAGTTATTTGACATCATTTTCATCTTACTGAAAGGAAACATTACATAGATATGCCTTAGACAATGTCTACTTTAACTAACACGAGAAAGAGAAATAAAAAAACTTACCTTTTAGTGATATATTTGTGATGTAGTTGATGTTTTCTCACAGTGACAGGTACATCTTCGCGGTTGGACTCTTTTCTTTGAGGAAATTCAAGGAATTATCGGTTGGCCAAAATCTCAACTCCCGTCAATATCGCCAAATTATCTTACAGCGCGTTGGACAAGGCTCAAACAGTTTTCATTTGATTCTTTACCAATCGAACAATATTGGAAAGGATCAAAAAGTTAACAAGAACCTGCGTCGTGTAAATAAACCGCCCAGTTCCGCTACGACCACTATTTCTAAGATTATTAATATTTGATTAAAAACACTCACGGTGTTAATCAAGCGTGTGAATCGAAGCACTAGCCCACAGTGGAAGGCAAAAAACGTCGTTCAATCAATTAAGTTGACTTTTAACTTAGAGTTATAAGATAAATTCAGCAGCTAATAATTATATAATTATGGGTGAGTACTTTAAGAATCTTTATTAGTGTAGCCGTAGTGAGAAAGCATACAGACTTTTTTCCAATTGGAAACTTTTAATAAGATTCTTACAAACCTTTAACAAACAAATTCAAAATCAAGTAGTGTTGCAAATTTTAGTAATTTGAATAAAGTCATATCATTTCTTAAAAAGGTCGTCCCTAATGGGAAATCATGTTTAACGTTTGGCATGGTTCTTATATCTTAAGTCTGGATACTGCATGATTTCGGTTAAACGCTTAGGCCTTTTATTTCAAACTGGGTTTCAGAGACCCCAGGTATATTTCACGGTGTATTTTACAGTTTTATATTTTGACATGAGCGTCGACAAGTCTCGACTATCTTTGACGGCTTGGCCGCTTCCTGGGCTAATGTCGTCAGTGGGGAAGATCGTAACCGGTGAACAAGCTACCTGACTCCAACGATCTCCAACGTTGGCACTTTAATCTCCGCACTTCGTGAAGATTCAGACAAACATAGAAGGCGCTCATTTGCTTTTGTTCGTTCGACTTTGGATGAGCTACCGATGTTTGTTTAATTAACACAGATACCAATTAGTCCATTACGATAAATCGGATAACTAGCGCAATTGCAAAAAAATGAAGTTATAAAAGTTCTCAGTACATTGGCAAACAGTTCTTTAAGCGTCATTTTGCTTGTTATTTATTTTAATTCGTTTTGTTTCCATTATTCGGTCCACGACGAAAATGTATTTTTCGCTGGAGAGGTTGTTTCTAAAAATAAAGAGATACGGGAAAGGGTTGACTCAGCGGTATGATACGTGCTCGTGTCCTGCCGAATCTTCAATTTTGAAGATTTCTTATGTCGAATTTGAATTTCACATAATCATAAATTTGCAAGATTTTTCCCGCGAAATCTCGAATTTTGCCAAATCCTTAATTTACAATATTTGTCTGCCGAATCTTGAGTTTTGCTTTATCTTGAATTTTCAGCATTTGCCCTCCCGAATCCTGAATTTAGCCAAAGCCTGAATTTCCAAGTTTTTTTGCGCCGACTCTTGAATTTTCATAATTTTCTGCCGAATCTTCGAGATTTGGTTTGCTGCATCTTGAGTTTTCCTTTATCCTGAATTTTCAAGATTTGTGTTGCCGAATCATGAATTTCATCTGTCAATCCTGAAATTTCAAGATTTGTCCCGCTGAATCTTCAATTTTGCTAAATCTTGAATTTTTCAGATTTTTCCAGCGAATATTGAATTTTGCAAGATCTTGAATTTTTCAGATTTGTTCTGCCGAATCAGAAATTTTGCCAAATTCTGAAATTCAAGATTTGCCCCCACGGATCTTGAATTTTTCTAAATCTTCAAGTTTTAAGATTTTCCTGCCGAATCTTGAGTTTTGGCAAATCTTGAGTTTTCAAGATTTGTCCTGCCGAATCTTCTTTTTTTCAAAAACGTGAAATTACAAGATTTATCTTGCTGATTCTTGAATTTTCTCACATCTTGAATTTTCAAGATTTGTCCTACTGAATCTTGACTTTTTCCCCTTACCTGAATCCAGTCACTAACATAAAGTTTAAACTTCAGAATTTGTAAAGATCCACAATTTGCCAGGACTAATCTTAAGAACGTTCACGATTGCAGGATAAAGTTTTTCACATAAGAGAAATTGGCTTACTGGGCATCGCAAAGTGCGACGTGAGACTTTGATTCATTGCATAGTTAACAACCAAACAGGTTAACAATTAGTTTATATATCAGTGAGCATTTAGCAGAACGAAATTTCTGCTTTTTTGATAGCAGGTAATAAAATAGTAGGCAGTGTAACAATGGTGAAACTTAACGCTGATTGTGTATGGCTTACAAGGATCTTCGTTTCACTTATTTTAGCTTTGATTATTGAACTCAACTCGATATTTTTGTGTAAACACAAAAACAGTCTGTCAGATAAACCAATTGTGTTTTACAACTCAGGTAAACAAGATAGTCATAAAGGTACTGGAACAATCAATACCCAGGACATTAAATTTGTTCATTAAAAGTACGTTGACCAATAGTGCTTTGTATGCCATTTGACATCATTCCCAACACTACTTCATTTCTCTTCCTGCATGCTAGCACGTCTCGGTAGGCCTTTCTGAAATCGCGGTTTGTCAGCCAGTATATGAACGGGTTCACAGTACTCGAGATGAAGATGAGAAAAGCGTTTAAGATGAACACTTGCCGAGGCAAATTCCCACCTCCAGTAAATGTGTCAATAAAATCAATGATGGACACTGGTGCCCAACACAAAATAAAACCCAAAGTGGCGAACATCATTGTCCACGTGGCCCGCATTTCGCGCGCTTTCCTCGACTGGTTATTGGCTGGATGCGGATTGCCTTCCATCTGTGCGACTTGTTGGTTGCTTGATCTTATTGCCAAGAAGCATTTCGTGTAGCTAAACGTTATAAGCCCCATTGGAAATGCGATGAAAAGCAGCTGAACTATCGTTGTGTACATCATGTTGACGTTGAAGGGGTAAATGCAGAATGCTTTTCCTCCGTTAAAAGCATAATAACCCCAACCCACTAATGGTGGAACACTTGCGATGCTCGGCAAAATCCATAGGAGGGCGATTATGAGCACAACATTTCTATGGGTGAAGATGATTTTACATGCAAATGGACGGCAAACAGCAAAATAACGATTAACAGCAATTACCGACATGTTGACTTGCGAAACTATTCCGAATGAAAATATGAAAAATCCTTGCAGATCACACACCACAGAGCTAAATGGCCATTGGCTTGAAATCAGCACATGCAAAGATATTGGCATACAAACTACCGCCATCAAAATGTCGCTTACTGCTAAGTTTGTTACAAACATGTTTGGAACTGTGCGGAGACGAGGAGTCCTCAATACTGTGACGCAAATCAAAACGTTGCCAGCAAAGGCTAGGATGATAAGAGTAATGAGTACGGAAGATTCCAATACCTTTATTGGCATACTGCGTTGAGCTAAGTCAGTGACTAGCTGGGGATACTCGTCCAAGGAGGCCATCGCTGCCAAGCTGACTGATGTGCTTGGTGGCTGTCCACTATTCGAGATCGATAAACCGAAACTGTTAGAAGAAGAATAAAACGATAAAGTTACAAATTACCTTTCGCAGATCTGCATAGTCAGCACCGAGTTAGACAACATACTCGAGGTTCTAATTTCCATCCCACTCCTCGGTTGACGAACAAATCGTGAGATAATTGCTTTTCAGTGTAACAAAAATCTGCCCAAGTCGACATACCCCAAATTTGACGAACAAACGTAGGATTGTGACAGCACAAGTACGGAGGCAACGCTACCTTTAACTTAATCCCTTAGGCAAACCAAAAACACCGGGAAATCGTTAGCCGTTGGAGGACGTTTGTGTTAGATACACACGCTGATAATGGGTTTGCTTTCAATTTTCGTTTCTTTATATTTCTAAGAGATTGATGAATGTATTCCTTTAACCTGCTCTAACAAAAATCTTGAACAATGTTAATGATGTTATTCATATGTTTTTGCTTTTAATTTTGATTGCGTTGGTTGATTCCGTCAATGAGGCTTTCAATTGTGTCGTAAAAACAAAACCAAAGTAATTTTCTGATAACCATGCACTCTATCTGCTTTAATGGTTTTATTATTTGGTTAGTAGCAGGTATTGAAAACCGTTCTATATGGACTGGACACTTTTTAAGTATTAATTGGCAAAAGCATACACACCGATCCTGATCATCGTGATTAAAATCTAATGGAAAGAGACCTTAATATCCCTCGCAGTGATCGTTAGTTTCATTGACATTGCTTTCTGATGAACAAAAATTAACTGCGACAATTAACATTGTTAATTAAAATAAATGACATTTGTGGTAATTGGAAGCAAACTACACGCAATCAAAAAAACCATTTTGCTCTAGGGTGTTTACATTTGTGTTTGCGGGGCTTGAGGCAACAACTGAATCGACAAAGAAAAATAAATTCCAAGTCTGAGAATATTGCAGTCAAGGTGGTTCAGCTAAAACCAATTTGAAAAAGACATGTGCCATAGAACATGTTATACTGTTTATGAGGAGAAATTGGGAGCAAAACGCAACAACTAAATCAAATAAGTTTCGTTCGCAAGAATTCTTTGCCCATCATGGATCAAAGTAGAAATCAAATTTTTGTTTTTTGTTTTGTTTTTTTCATTTTGATTGCTCAACTTTTCACTCCGTTGCTTATCTAAATTGAATTGAAATTGAAATTGAATTTGCTTCCGACTAATTTTCTTAAATTTTATTTTGAAACCCAAGCAAAGAGATAACAGTTATTTGATTGGCAGACCAATCGCTGTTTTATCGCTTCTGTACCACAGTAACCAATCTAATTACAAAGCTATAATTAAGCTCAAGAGGAACTGACTGTATTCAGTCGCTATTATACATTTCAAACTCATCTAACTGAAACGAACTTTTGGTACTGGCACAAAACATCTCCGGATGCATTCCCCATATTTAGACTGTACGTAAGCCATACCCCGAACATATTAAGTCTGGGTGCGGTCTTTCCTCGAAATTTGCAGTATTAATGTGTATGTAAATCTCCCTCTAGGTTAGAAAAACTGTGTGTAAAAGATCTTAAGAAACTACTTAAAAACGGGGAACGGATTAATATCAATATTCATGCTTGGTTTTACCATTACCGTTATCAAGTCAGTTGCTGGCTAGTCAGGATCAGTGAGACTCTCAGCACGCAAAATGAATCGAACGTTTTGATGTTTAGATAAAACCGAATTGCATTGCGCATCATTGCTGCGCACGATTCCCGCGTCATTAGCGCGCACATGAGCGCGTGCACATATACAACTTAAAGAAATTTCCATCGGGCCAAGCTCGCCAGCGAAATAAACGAATTTACCTCCACTGGTTAACCATAGAATTACACTGGCTAATAAGGTCGGTGTGTCAGTGCAATAATTACTGAGATCAATACAGTTAACTATCGGTGAACACTAATGGAATAAAGAACAAATTACAAGTAAAACCTTTTATTGGCAGAGAGAGAACTAAAGTTAGATCTGAATGAAGGTCGAAGTGAAGATTACAAGTGTTGTGGCTGACACAAACTGCTCAAAACGTTAAAAGACACGACGATGTTCGTGGATTTGTCTTTCCAATTCAGATTCAGATCAAATTTTTTAAAGATCATCGTCTCCTAGACTCATGTGATGTTTGTTTTCAATGGATTGCACTATTTTCCACCTCTGTCCATTTAAAGCTCTCGAGTCAATAGCTTCATTAAATCAAATCTATTATAATCCCCCGCGGAACTTGTAAACCCAGAAACATATGGCAAATTTCGCCTAATTCTGGAATTCACATCTCCTATTACGTACTTCTTTGATTATTGCTTAACACACATTCGCATATAAATGAAAACCGTAAAGCGGATTAGAAAGCGCAACCGCCCCGTCGCGTCTGCTCAAAATGAGTTCAGTCCTTCTTAGTACATATCTGTATGTCTAGGTGGAATCTAAAGACAGGGGGTTAATTATTCACAGCCCACTCGTTCTTTCGTTCTTTCTTTCGTTCTTTCTTTCTTTTTTTTTTTTTTTTGTTTTTTCATCTCACCTGAAAGGGCAACATATGCCGTCAAATGTGGTCAGTCACTGTTCAACATGAAAAGTAGTTTAGATTAAATGGAAAAGACCTAAATATTTCTGTATCTCGCTTGTAGAGAGCAAGCTAGGACGGAAGCTTTTTAACCTTCATAAAAAGAAGATATGTAGAAGAAATTACAAGCTTTAGTGCGCAATCGCCAATTAACGCAAACTGCGGAAAACTAGTCATATCTACAAAGTTGAGCGAAGGAAATAAACTTGCAGCAAATGTGAAGGCCCGTATAATGACATGATATCAATGTGAATCAGTTGAGTCTCGAGCGAAGGGTAACCTCCAAAAAATCCGGAATCCTCGATAGGAAACAAACTTTGCATTAATGCGGACAGCTTTCAACGTTTTGAATTTTTTCGTGAAAAAATTGTTTGCCGAGAATATCACTTACGAATGTTTCTTAGTCACAAAATATACATCATTCACTAACACGGGCAAAAGGTTTTAAGACAACAACTATTTACCTGGCCAAAGAAGACAACTCAAACCGTCGCTGAATTTGGACTCAAGACAGGTTCTTGCTGCCTTCTCGTTTTCAATTTGACTGATGAACCTTCTGCCTCAAAGACTATAAAACGCAAATGAAATTGTTTCTTGAAAGGGAGTTGATAACTCATAATTTCAAGGTTTTACAAAAGACAGAACAGCTGTCTTGCGGGCATTCACTAAGTTAACCAATCATATCTCTCCATAGACTGAAAAAGCAACGAATTGGACCATTAAGCTTTTGATATTACAGACCGCTTACAGAGAACTGCCGTCTTCTCTTAGAATTGTCATATAATTACATGGCTTTCTTATAATAACTTCTATTTGAATGCTGAAAAGAAATCCGTTCCTTTTACACGTAATAATTGTAAGGGTGATGTGTTGCTCAAAAAGTGAAATCAAATCCAGTTAGTTCCATTTTTATTATGTACTATGTCATTAAAAGTCTCAAAATAAGTGAAATTATTGTGTTTTCAAAAATGTCTTCAATGCACAATTTTACGCGTTTTTACTTGCATTGAATAACTTCAGGACTACTGGAAAACTGGGTTTAAAATACTCACGAAAAAGATGTCCCAAGTTTCAGTTCTTAAGCTTGCTCAGCCAAACGACTCATCACTTCAATTGATCACTAGGCTATATAATCATTTCATTCAGACAATATTTTCCTCTAGCTGGAAAGTTAGACTTTCAGTAGTGTTAACTTAAAGATCATGACAGCTTACTGTAAATAATTATCCATTAGTAAACTGACTGACTTAAGAAATTTTGCTAATGACTTTATTAATGAGTAGGAGTTTGCACAACCTTAAATTTTACACGCATGAATTTCCCTCTGCTATTTGATTCTCGGATATCAGTTCTAAGAATTAATTAAAACTGTCTTGAATTTCATTTACACAAATTATTCTAATAATCTTAGATGGCAAATTTAAATCCGTTTAACTTGATATTAGGATTGCCGTGCGAAAGCACGGCATGCCTAAAAGGGGTAAAGTTGTCGCTTACCACTTGAAAATATCGATTCCATTTTATATACATCCTTTTATGTGAAGGTAAAGACAAAGCAACTGAGACATCTGCAATAAACAATTATGAAGGGGGTGGTATCAAAACGGTTGATATTGAAAGCATGTTTAAATCTTTTCTCCTCGCTTGGCTGAAAAGAATCTTTGGAAATAATTGAAGCGCATGCATGGAATAATTATTTAGAATATTTTTTAAGAGAGACAGGTGGTCTGGTTCTTTTCAATTGCAACTATAACGTCAAAGACTTAACGATCAGTTCTCAATTCTATATAGTTATTGAAATGGTGGTCTGAATTTCGCAAAGACAATGCTGTGGAAACTAATTGGCATAAACTAATGTGGAATAACCGGCAAATAAGAGTAAACAACAATCCAGATTTTAGACGGTGGGAGATCTGCGTTTTGACCTTAACAACGTCGATTCTTATGAATTATTTGCAAACATAGAGAAGACGAACTTTCTAGAATGTACCAGACTACGCTATTCTGTACCGCTAAATGTAAGGAAAACTAATCGTAATCCAGATTACATAGTTCTAAATCCATCCTTTCAAATTGACATCGGCTTTTTTGATGCCGGAACTAAAACGAAATCAAAAGACTACTATATTCTCTTTTAGTCCGTGAAAAGGCATACTTTCTTAATAACGCGGAAAAAAACTAATGTGTGAATTTAATTCACAATGATGAAACATTGAGTAAAGCTCTTTCTCTTCCCCATTCAGCTGCTTTTAAGGTATATGTTAAGACCTTTCAGTTCAAGGTATTAAACTTTATACTCTACATAAAATTTAAAATATTGCAGATAATGCATGAGCAAACGTGAATCAGAAACAATGCAGCATTTCCCTACGATTGCTCTTACTTAATTTCTTTCTGGAGAATATTTCGGAAAAAAATCATAACCAAGGCAGTAATAAAGTCATACAGCCCGCATGTTGAACTCGTAAACGGTGCGTGAAAATACAAACAAGTATTAGCACGCAAGTTTCCCAGATAACAAGTGTTGTATGCCTTCAGACATCAAGACACATGAGATGAAAGGAATCCTAAAGAAACAATTTATAAATAATCATTATCTATGTCTGGTCTGGGTACAAGTAATACTGAGATACAGAAAGAAACTGAAAGATAAGCAGATAGACATAAATATACATGTAGATAATTATATACAGGCACACAGACATATCTAAGGGAAAGCAATCAATAACCATACATGAACACTGTGGCTGTTAGATGTATGTTAAAAATGTTGGCAGCATTTTGCAGGTCACTGACTTTGCTTGGCAATAAGATGAAATAAAGAGATTTTAAATTATCATTCTATAGATTACTGTAGATAATGGCAATAGGACTGAGTGGAGTCCAATTTGGTCTCTAATCATATGAGTGATTAACAAAATCGGACGACCGCAAAGCAGGAGTCCGATTTGTTAATCATGAGTATGATCACAGACTGAATTGGACAACACGAAGCCCTGTTACCAATTAATCAAAACTACAACAAAATTCGAGAAACGAACAAACCATTGATTGAGCGCTGAACGATTAAACGTTGTTATGAATGCTAAAAAACACAGCAGTTTACTCAACAAAGTGCACTACAACAGCGCTCGCAAAATGATGCATACTGTCCAATTACAAGCATGACGCGTACACTGTCCAATTAATGCTTGAATCGGGCTGCTGATAGCCAAT